>NC_052626.1:24403282-24707761 GCF_016161935.1 Mauremys reevesii | reverse complement strand
CACAACCCTGGGTTTAGCAGGCCAATGCTCAAACCACTGAGCAATCCTTCAAGGTGATCTAGGATTACAACCTGGATATAAAAGAGATTTGCAGGTTTTGTTATAAAGCATGGATTAAAGAATTTTTGAAATTATAAAAAAGAAAAAATGGAAGATACAGGTATTTCCATTAACTGCTTACAAAGGAATAAAGGTACATATTGATTTACCTCTGTTGGGAGCTGCATAACTAGACCACTGTATATCATATCCTTAAATGTGTACCTCCTCACAAGGAAGAAGAATAGGACCAGAATTTTACACAGAAAGACTAAAATAGAAAAAGTAAAGTCTAAATATGGCTTTGACCTCAGAATCACCCTTCTAACTTAAATATAAAGAAAAGAGTTTAAAAATGTTTTTTTTTTAATGGTGTTCTATTTTGGTGTTTGATATGCCATTCTAAGCTAGAACAGACACTACACTTATCTTAGCCAAAAGGCCGAGATTCAGAAGTAAATTTATAAAGCAAAGAAAATATATTCCTTGCCTCTTATCACAGTGATGTTCTCTCTACTGTCCATTTCTTTGGTCAGTACTTTTTAAACTAATACAAAAAGTAGTAGAGTAAAATCCAATTGCAAATACTTTTTAGAATACCAAGTTTTGTCTCTTGAACTCTGAATTACATTCTTCTAAATTCTGCCAATTTTAGCCCAAACATATTAGACTTACCAGTCAAGAGAAGCTGAAAATAATGCCAATGATATATAGGGGATACAAATGAATAGTGTTCCAAAATGAATTTGCCAATCTCAACTGATTAATTATTTTCAGGTCCAAGTAAATCAGGATGTAAGAATAACATCAGGAAACTATTATAACTGGTGCAGACAATGACACTTTGGTTAAGGCTGTCCAGCACCATTATAAAACTCTGTTTTAAGTTGTTTATAACTTTACCAAACTTTAACCATTAAGGCTAAGTTTCCTATGTCATGAGTCTGCCTCAGGCTAAATTTTTCTACAAAGTTTGAGCTGAAACCATTCAACTGTTTCAGAGAACAAAACTGGGGGAAAAGAAAATGTTTCTAAAAAATTCTTAAGTAATTTCATTGAGAAACTAGCACTTCCATGCTTTGGAGCAAGGACTTGAAATTTGGCATTGTGGTGTCAGGGATGTGCCTTTTGCCTTTCCCATGATAATTTGCCCAAACTTGGTCACGTTATGAGACTCTGAAATGTCTCACTTTGCACATGATCAGCGGTGACTTATTAGAGTTTGACAGCTAAATTCTCCCAGGACTGTGTGTATTGAGCATGCTCCAGCCCAGGGTTCTCAAACACGCAGCCCACGGGCCGCATGCAGCCTGCCAGGTTATTTTCTGCGGCCCATGAGCTCCTCGTGGCCCCCGCGCCCTTCCCCAGAGTTTACCTACAGAGGCTCCGACCCGGCACGCGCCAGGGGCGAGCCTGCCCTGCCCCTGCACCGCTCCAGGAAGCGGACAGAACCTGGAGGAGAAGAGGCGCAGGGATGTGTTTTGACATTGCTTCAGGCACCACCCCCAGCAGCTCCCATTGGCTGCGGTTCCCCATTCCCGGCCAATGGGAGATGCTTGGGGCGGTGCCTGAAGCAACAGCAACACACACACCCCTGTACCTCTCCTCCCCCAGGTTCCAACCACTTCCTGGAGCGGCGCAGGAGCCTGCCCTGCCCCTGGTGCGCGCTGGGCCAGAGCCCACCCCCCCAAACCTCTCCTGCAGTCGAACCCCCTGCCCTGAGCCCCTTGCCGCATCCCGATCCCCTGCCCTGAGCCCCCTGCCACTCCTCTCCTGCACCCAGATCCCCTGTCACACCCCTCACCCCTCCTGCACCCACACCCCAACTCCCTGTCCTGAGCCCCTGCCACACCCCTCCTGCCCCCCTGGGGGCAGGGAGGGGGCGGAGTTGGGGTGGGGATTTCAGGGAAGGGGTTGGAATGGGGGCAGGGCCTCATGGAAGGGGTGGAGTGGGGGCGGGGCCGAGGTGTCAGTAATGCAGCCCTCAGGCCAATGTACTAGTCCTCATGTGGCCCTTGTGGTCATTTGAGTTTGAGACCTCTGCTCCAGCCCAAGGCTAGAGGGTCTGAGAAGGATTTTCCCTGCAACTGATGACTGCCAGATTCCACTCTGAAGCAGGACACTGGAACTGAGAGTAGCAAGACTCTCTCTCCTCTGCTCTCGATGCCCCTTTTGCTGGTGCAAGAAGCAGAAGGAAGGTGGTTCCTGACAGGAATGCAGATGGATTGGGAGGGAGGAGGGAAGGTGCAGAAGTTGCAGAAACCATAGAATGGGGTGCAGCAGAGAGGGGAAAGAACAGGACCAGAGAGTTGAGAAATGGAGGCAAGCAGCAGGTGGGTTGGACAGAAACAGAGAAGGAGGGGGACAGGAGTCATGGTGTGGGCTGGATTAGAGCAGAGATGTGTTCGGGGCTGCACAGGAGCAGAGGGGAAAAGGGCAAGAGCTGGAAAGGGGGAAGTGGAAAAAAGTAGACAGGGATGAAGACATGTAGTGATTACAGAGTCAGAAGGATCTATAACCACTAGAGCAAATCCCCATTAAAATGTGGAACTGAACCCAGGGAGTCAAATTAAGGTTGCATGAGCAACACTGAGGGTATGGCTACACTTGAAACTTCAAAGCGCTCCCGCGACAGCGCTTTGAAGTGCGAGTGTGGTCGCGGCGCCAGCACTGGGAGAGAGCTCTCCCAGCGCTGCAGGTACTCCAACTCCCCATGGGAATTAGCTTACAGCACTGGGAGCCGTGCTCCCAACGCTGGGGCACTGTTTACACTGGCGCTTTACAGCGCATTAACTTTCTGCGCTCAGGGGGGGTGTTTTCTGGACATCTTCTAGCTTTGAACACTTTACTTTGCCTCTCATAGAGGTGGTTTTCTTATGCTGATAAGAGCTCTCTCTTGTCAGCACAGAGCATCTTCACCAGATGCACTGTATGCGTAAACAAGCCCTCAGAAGTAACCAGCCTTCAGAAATCAACATCAAATGAAGTTACTAGAATCAAATGCATTTTAAAAAATGATAATACATCAGCCACACAGAGACGGGGTCTATGTATGTATTGAGACACAAATTCAATACTTGCTGACAACGGACAATTCACAATTTTCTACCTGGGTTTTACCAAGTTGAGAGAATAATCCTGTCTCAACACCACAATTACAGTTCCCAATAAATGGGCCTCAAAAGGGATTTGATTAGTAGTTCTTAGCATAGACTAATTGAAATCAAGCAGAATGGTGTCCTGACAATACTGACTTGCCATGTACAAAATATCTATGAGTCTACCCTCAAAAAGTAAAAAGTACTATTACTAATCAAGAAGTCTGACATTGTAAGATTAATGAAGTCTGACTATATTTATTGATGGGATAGAAATACTGGCAAATCCAGCATCTCTTGATCAACGCTTGGGAAGTTTACCAGACACTTTAAGCCAGAAGACTATTTGAAACACTGGAGAGTGGGGAGAACCAGCCACGTCCAAAGCAATATCCCTTGATTCCCATAATACTGGGATTTCCTACTCAGATGCCACTCAGGAAGACAACACTGTATTAGTTAATATTAGAGAAAGTACCTTTTTTTTTCTAAATTGATGCGCAAGTTCTTTTTGGGGGGAGAGAAGTAGTGATTTTAAGCAGTTTTCCACTTGCCGGGGAAACATCAGTTGTCTGTTACAAATAAGCAAGTGGACTTTCAAGCCTTGTCTCCTGACAGACAATATCTTTCCCCACCTCCCACTGAAGTTCTCTACTCAGACGACTGTTCACCTAAGCCAGTGAAAATATTACTCCTTATGAAAAAGCCATTCAAAACCACTAACCATCATCACCCCGTGATATTGCTTTTGTCACTTCATATCTCACTTCCTGAACTGCCCCCTTCTGAAGAGTCCCACATAAAAAACATTTGTTACCCAAGAGTTAAGGTTTCTCAAATGCATTTCTTGTCAACACAATCACTTCAAAAGACACACAAACCACTACTTCATACATAACAACTTAGCTCTCACATATTGCTTTTGTAGTAACCCGCACCCTGGCACTAGAACCTGCTCCAGTTGCAATGCAGCCGCACAGAATGCTGCCCTGGAGGGTGAGAATGAGGGCCCATGAGAGGGCAGCTCGAGCTGGGGAGGGGGCTCAGAATCCACCTGAAGGAGCAGTTGGAAAAAGCTGTTAGAGAAGGAGAAGAATCGAGATGTTGAACTAGCTCATGAACTGGAGCCTGGGTAGGGGGTAAGATGATAAAATAGAAAAACAGGAGACTACAAGTAGGGGACTCGGAACCGAGAAGGAGGAAAAAAGGAAAATACTAAAAGGTTTTAGATCCGGACAAGTAGATGGAAAAAAGCAGAACTGGGTACATGAGCAGATACTGCTAGAGAAGGGAAGTAGAGGGAAATAAAAATCTACAGGCTTACCAGAGAGCAAGTATCAAGGGGAAAAACTGAAAGGAAATAGAATTTGTGAAAAAGGAAATGGTCTAAAAAGCTGTGTAAGATACAAACAGATCCTGGAAGCAAAAAACAAGAAGCCCATCAACAAAGGACCTAGAGCTGTGGTGGGCAACCAGCGGCCTGCACGTGGCCTATCAGGGTAATCTGCTGGTGCGCGGCCAGACAGTTTGTTTACAGCAGCAGGTTACCCACCACTGCCTTAGAGTGTATGAACAGAGAATGGATGAACATCTATTGAAAAAATACTGTTCAAAAGGGCCTAATGGACAAGTGAGGGCCCTCTAGGTGAAAAAACCCTGCTTGTGGATAAACTCCGTGAAAGAGGTATAGCACAGGAACACTGAATCTAAGAAGCACTTCCAGATGAAGAGAAGCAAAAAAACAGGACAGCAAGGGTGGAGTTAGACTTACAGCCAAGGATAGGAAACGTTGATTCTGCTCTGAAGTGACACGGTATATTGTAATTTCTTTTGTTCTTGTGAAGAACAATACATTTGGTACTAACTGCAAAGTGTGTACAAGTTCACAAAGGCTAATGAGTTGGTAACCTATAGTTTATTATTATAAATAATCTTTGGTAATGTTCTATAGTATTTACACTCCTGATACAATGTTGAAGTCTTCCCTTATAAAGTTCTAAAAATGTAAAGTTATTCCTTTTGTCTTGGTTTGCCTCTGCCTCTCCTAACAGTTAGCCTAGCCTATCCAGGTCACCACACTTTCTTCTCCAATCATTTATAAATAAGGATAGGTGTCATTAGCCTCTCTCTGCCTCAGTTTCTCCACCTGTAAAATGAAATGAAGTGATTTACCCAAGCTCATGCAGCAGGTCAGTGGTACAGTTGTCTACAGAGCCCAGGCCTCTGACTCCCACTCCAAGACCCAATCCATTGGATCATGTTGTCTCCCATCATTGGCCATGACAATGTTGTAGTATACAGATCCTACATGTCATTATGCTAAATGCACCTTATATGCACAACAACTCCCTTTCACTTCCAAAATACAACCACCCACAATATATACATCTCATTAATCCAAAACACATTCACATATATAACTTTAATTCAAACTTCAACTAGATTAGAGTAAAAACACATCTTGATAAAATAGTTTAAACATCTATGAATGTACATGTGACACAATCATACTGTAGTAGTGTATTATATCCAAAAATGAACATTGCCTGTGCAACCTTAATTTGGCCCCTTGTGAGCATACATTGACATAGTTTTTTAATAACAGTGGGACAAGTCTACATAAGCATCTGTGTAAAGTCTAATGTTTGATTAATTGATTTAAAACCTGCTTTAAATGTACAATTCAGTGCAATCTGCACTATGGATCTGGTAGGGAAATCTCCATAATTCTAATCACACGTTTTTGTACTATACAAATACCGAATACTGCTAATAAAGATGCATGCAACGCATATATATGGATAGACAGTGTCTTTACATTTTGTTGTTGTTAAAATAAATACAATATTTGTGAGTAGAGAGGACTTTGGGAAATTCAGCTCTGCATCCAGTCTGTAGCTCAGTCCACCTTTACTTGGACATGCGACTATTTTGATTCTATGTGCTTATATTTTGGCTGAAATCCTAAAACTATCTCTGGCCCTGCTTTGACAGGCAAAAGGGTATGTTTTTCAATTGTGTTAGCTCAATCCAATTAACACAATTGAAAAGGCCTGTTAAAATGCAGACTAGCATGTCCGAAGTTGTCATGTTAAATTAACCTGACTGAGTTAACACGATTGATAAAACACACCCTTTTTGCCCCTGAAGACATATTCTCTGTGTATTTGTAGTTTACTGAGTGGCTGTCTAGTTTTAATTAGGAGCCAGACATATGGATAATATCTGAAACATCACATTCATCCATATACCTAGATACTATGTTGTTTTCAAAAACAAATGAAAGAGTAAAAGATATTCAGCGTATAGTACAATAAAAAGTAGAGTACTCTGCTATTTATTTACACACTGACAAGACTGCTCCTCTGAAAAAACAGTACATTTCTCCATTAGGTCATCTTAATAAGGAAAAAAGCCCTCTCCCCTTCCTTGAGAACACAGGCTTTTCCCCTCTTTGCCAGCTACTGAAGCCTAAGTTTAGCCATCAGTCTGAAACGTGGATTGAACATCATAGACTTGGGAGGAGAAAAAGGGAAGAGATGTGTTTATTTCACAGGTAAAAGAGCACATTTGGGGAGATCAGAGCCTACCATTTTACTGTGAAAGAGAACAGCAGTATGAATTCATCTTTATATTTTTTTCAAGTGGTACTTTAGTCTAAACCAATCCTCTTTGAGCAGGAAAGGAAGTTGTAGAAACAGCTTCACCTGGCATCAGTTTCAGCAGCAGCATCAGTACTGATTTGGGAAGGTTGCAACATACAGACTCATGGAGAACTAATACCCCAGCAGATCAATCAATTTAAAAGATACTTTGCTTAAATCACTCAGGGTCTTTCAGTTGTTGGGCTTAATTCTTTTACAAAAAATGAAATAAAATAAAAAGCCACAAAGCGGATGGGAGAAGAGAGAACAAGAGTGCTTAAAATGGTACACACCAATGTTAAATTATTGATCAGTGAATCTGAGCATCCTCCTCCTGCCTATGAAGCAGGAACCAGAGAAATGGAGGTGTGGGAGAATTATGGAAAGCAAAGAGGAAGGGGGAGCTGATTTAACCATTTTTAAAACATGTGAACCCTATGATCAAAAAAGGAGGAATAACATCATGGAGAAGTCAAGTTAAGCAATGTGTTTACTTTCACTCTCCACCCTTGCTATCGCTTTTTTGGAGGGAGGAGCAAGGGAAGGAAGATGAATGAGAGGAAGTGGATTTAATTGCCTCCAGTTTTCATAGAAGTGAAGAAAATCTCATACCTCCAGAGCCTACGAATGGGTATTAAAGCAGAACACCCACACATAGATACAGGGCAGTGAGTAGCATGTGGGCTTGGGATGTAATGTTTTTCTCTCCTCCCCTAACAAGACACTGGGAGTGGGAAATAGACAAGCAGCAAGTGGGAGAGCTGCAGCACGTGTGATGAAGTGCTGCCCATGTCGGTCAGTGTTGTCTCCTTCCAGAAAGACAGCGAGTGGGAAGCAGAAGAGAAAAGGCAAAATGGGGGACAGAGCAGTGTAGTGATTCCCATGAGAGGAGCAAGGTGGAGTGGTGGGTGGGCGGCCGGAGGGTTGCAGCACCCGCAGAAGGAATCGGGGTGAGAGTAGGAGAGGGGTGAGAAGGGGGAGCTGCGAGTGGGTGCGCGAGAGGAACAGACGAGAGGAGGAAGGCGGGGCGGGTGGGAACAGCCTGTCCCACCACGACGGCGGGTGCGGGAAGCAGGTTTTCAGCGGACAGCGCACGAGGACGGGGTGCTCCCAGCAGAGGAGACGGGCGGGCGGGCGAAGCCGCTCCCGCAGCGGAGGGGAGGTGACACTGAGGATGGGGTGAGGGCAAGGCACCCCTAGGAGAGATGAGGGCGGCAGTTGAGAGAGGGAGAGTCACGGGGTGGAGCGGGCTCGGAGCGGCGCTGGGGGGGGGGGCGCGAGGCCTGGGCGCTGAGCGGATGTGTCCGGGGAAGGAGGTGGGAGTTGCTCCCGGGGAGGCTGGCCCCTGCGGGGGATAGGTGATGTGAGGGGGCAGCGCCCCGTGCCCAGCCAAGGGGTGAGCGGGCGGGGGGCTGCCCCCCCCCAAAAGAAGACGAGGACGGAGCGGCCGGTGGGTCCCTACCTCCCGCGAGACCGCGACGGCTCCTCCTCTTGGAAACAGCGCGGAGTCGCCCACGTTTCTCACCGGACACCGTCCGCTGCCCGGGGAAGGGGGGAGGTGGCGGCCGAGCTAACCCGAGCCCCACACTCCCAACGCCCGGCCCGCCCACTGATCCCGCCCCGCGGCCGCCATTGGCTGAGCCGCACCCACACAGCGAGCCCGCCCCCAGCTCTGCCACAGCCAACGAATCCCATAGGCCGCCCCCTCGCCACCGTTCCTGTCGCTCACCCACTGGGAGTAGCGGAAAAGGGGACAAGGGGCCAGGCCACTCCCGGTTGGTGAGAATTCACCCTACCACTTTCGATTCCTATTGGTTGAAGTGGCCTGCAATCCTCTCGATTCGGCTACCTGATTGGTCCTCCTCGACACGACCGCGGTAGGCTGCGCGCAAACCTGTTCTGCTCAGCGTGCGACGGAGAAGGGTGGAAGTTAGAGCCGGGGCTAGGATTCTCATTGGGCGGTGGGAACGTGGGCGCCGTGCCCGCGCGACGCTGACGCAGTGACGTATGGGAACGACTGGGTCCGATTCCCAAGATGGCGCCGCGCAGGGAGCCAAGGTCTCGTTGTCGTTAGTGGCCGCGCTGCGTTGTGGGACCCTCGCGTGCTTGATTGGTGAGTGTCTCTCGAGGGGGGTGTCGCTCAGAGCGGTATTGGTGGTGACGAGGGGCTCGGGGCTGGGTGAATGGGGACTGGAATGCCGCGGGGAGGGTCTGGAGTGAGGGCCGGGTCGCTGAGGAGAAGGGGCTGTGATAGTGGAGGGGATGCTGTGGGCCAGGCGGTTGGGTACGGAGTGAGGCGCAGACTGAGATCCTGGCCAAAAAATGGCGGGGGTGTGGCTGTGGTCGGTGGCCCTGAGGCAGCGGGAGATTGGGGCGGCGGGGTGGGTGCAGGCACGGGGCTGAGTCGGCGCGGTTGAGAGCCTGGGGTGTGGGAGACAGTGGAGTTGGAGAGGGGCTCTGTGGAAATACGCGTGCAAACACGGCTGCCGTGCTAGTCGGCCTTGTGCGTTGTTTCTCTTACTTAGTTCGGCATCTCCCTGAATTCTCGTGTCTGAGGGAGCCTGGTGTCATAAAAAACATAACACTGCTTTTCGGTTCGGCTGTGCTATTTGTGTCACAGGCTGTACATTGGATTAAATCAATATTCTTTGCTGGCTATGAGGCAGGAGGTTCTCCAAGAGCAGTTTCACTTTATAATCTAGTTTATGTTTGAAGGCGCTGTATTAAGGAGGGTAGGAATGAGCTCATGGTGCCTTTTGTGATGTATAAAGACAATTTTAAAAAGAAAACTTAGTTTAATAGTATTAAAATATCGAGTGTACCAAATTTTGTCTGTCTTGGTTTTGATGGGAAACTTCTTGAAACAAAGGATTGAGAGTTTTACTCCTGAGGGAATTCTGCACCAAAAAATGAAAAATGCTGCACACAATATTTTAGAATTTTGCAAATTTTATTTGTCAATAAATGTGGAGGCTCCAGCATGGTAGTGGGGAGCACAGGCAACTGGCTGCACAGCGGTAGGCAATTCCCTTGCAGCTCCCCCCATCCCTGGGAGGGATAGCTCAGTGGTTTGAGCATTGGCCTGCTAAACCCAGGGTTGTGAGTTCAATCCTTGAGGGGGCCACTTAAGGATCTGGGGCAAAAATTGGTCCTGCTACTGAAGGCAGGGGGCTGGACTCGATGACCATTCAAGGTCCCTTCCAGTTCTAGGAGATTAGTATATCTCCAATTAGCTTCCCCCATCCGCAACATGACAGTGAGGCTGCACCTGACTCTGACACAGCACAAAGGCTGGGCCTGCCCCAGAAACACTTTGGGGTCCTGCCTCTCTGCACCAAGTATGGGCAGGTAGGCCAAGCTCGGTGGGATCAAAGTGAGGAGGGGCTTGGTGTGGAGGAATCTAGGGGTGGAGCCAGAGCATTCTATGTGAGAGCAGCCTGTTAAGTGCCCTGCAGGCGCTCTGGGCTGCAGCAGGGAGAGATGCCTCTACTCCTCCCCACCCCAGGCCAGGTGCTGCTACCGGGAGAGAGAGCTGGGGAGAGTCCTCTCTCCCCGCCATAGCCTCGGGGCAGCCTGCACACCAAACCCCTCATCCCTGGCTCCGCCCCAGAACCCGCACCCACTGCCCTGGCCCTGAGCCCCTCAGCCCCACCCCAGAGCCCAGCTGGAGTCCTCACCCCCCTGCATTCCAACTCGGCTCCACTCCTGAGCCACCTCCTACTCTCCGAGCACCTCAGCCCCATGCCCGCCACATTAATTTTGTTATGTGCACCAATATGAAGGTGATGTGGAATTCCACATACAGACACTCCCTGGGTTACACAAGTCCCGACTTATGCAAATCTGAATTTATGGAAAAAGTTCCGTAAACTAGAATTAGGTATTTATTTATTTTTTGCGTAATGGAGATACGTTTCCAACTTATGCAAAATTTGAGTTACGCAAGGCGTTCTGGAACAGACTGCTTGCGTAAGTCGGGGACCATCTGTGTGGAAGTGAGGTGAAGATTTCAAAGAAGGGCGTGCCCTGGTGCAGACCCCAGTTCATTTATACCAGCGGGGCTCCTGTTTATTATGTCCATCCAATGTGTTGCTGTGCCATGGGAGAGAAATGGTTTTTCAAGCAGGTAGTTCCTAAACCATTTAGGGCCTAGAAGCCAATTATGAAAAATGTGGAAATCTGTTGTTTTATGAATATTAGGTGATGCAGAGCAAATGGGTTGACCTGGTTTTAAAAAGACACTGAAGTTTAGGGATGGCAGATACAGGCTGGAGATGTGCTCACTGATTCCCTGAAACTGAGAAGTAGCAGGTCAAGCTAAGCCTAACTTAGTATTAAGTAACACCATTATGCATGTTGGCCTGTTGTTGTTCTAACACTTTTCTCTGATTTGCTGCGTTCCTATAGATAGATAAATAGTTTTGATAGCGTTCTTTTGGATAGCTAAATAGCTCCCAAAGTTGGGCCTGCGGAGTAATCACAGTTAGTGATTGGGGTGTTGTTGCCTGGAGGCTGTCTAACAGAGGGATGAATCTGGGATTCCATCCCAAGAACGGTGAAGACATAGGGCCTGTCATTTGAAAGTGTCCATGGAGAAAGAGAGAGGGAGACAAAAGGTTCAGCTAACCCAATAATCATGTTACTAGCACCTTAAATTTCACCTAGAAATTCATAGGCATCCATCGGCAACTGTGAAGTACTGGTTTAATATGCTTGTAGGAAAATACCTCACTTTCCAAGTGGGCCAGCACATTCTGTACAATATCCTTTTTGATGGTGGTTTTAAGACATGGTCCCATATTGAGTGCATTTTAGTAGTCTTAACTTTGAGGTGACAAAAGTGTAAACGACAGTAGCAAGGTCCATATTTGAAATGTCACAACCTCCTGTCTTTACTTAAATGATAAAAAGCTGACCTGGTGGTTGCTGCTACCTGATCTTCCTGTGGCATCTAGGAATCCAACACGACCCCTAGATTGCAAACCTGACCAACCTGTCATGGCATACACCTCTACCGCGATATAATGCGACCCGACGTAAGGCGGTAAAGCTCAGACACACCGCTCTGAGCAGCGTGTTAAGGGTGCCGGGCCAGGCCGAGGGGTTTGATAAGGGGCAGAGGGTCTCGGGGGTGGTCAGGGGCTCCCCCCCCAGGGTCTGGGGGGCAGGAGCTGTGGGAGGGCACTTTTGGGGGCCCTGCAGTCCCAGAGTGGCCCGGGGGATTAGCGGGGGGCCGGGAGCAGCCCGCTCTTCTTCCCTCGCCCCAGCCGTGTCTCTCGGGGGAGACGGCTTGGGGGAAGGGATCTCCCCCCCACACACACTCACCAGCAGTGGCAGAAGCGGAGCAGCCCGGCCCCAGCCCGCTCCACTCCGCCAGCTCCTAGCCGCGTCGCTCCGCTTCCTGCCGCCAGTATAGGGGGGGCGTCCTTTCCCCAACCTCCCCACACTCACCGGCGGTGGGAAGCGGAGCAGCCCAGCCCCAGCCAGCTCTACTCCGCCAGCTTCCAGCTGTGGTGCTCCACTTCCCGCCACAGGTGAGTGCAGGACCTTTCCCCAGCCACCCCCCAGTGACATGGCTGGGACCGGGGCAAGGAAAGCAGAGTGGGGTGGGGCTGCGTCGCTCCACTTCCTGCCGCAGGTGAGTGCGGGGGGGCATCCTTTCCCCAACCTTCCCGCACTCACCGGCAGCGGGAAGCAGAGCGCCACGGCTGGGAGGTTGTAGAGTGGAGCGGGGTGGGGCCGGGCTGCTCCGCTTCCCACCGCTGCCTATGAGTGCCTGTCGGGGAGGTGGGGGTTTGGATAGGGGTCGGAGCAGTCAGGGGGTGGGGTCCTGGGGGTGATTAGGGACGGGGGTCTCTGGAGGGGATGGTCAGGGAACAAGGAACTGGGGGAGCCAAAGCAAGTTTGATATAACACAGTCTCACCTTTAACACGGTGAGTTTTTTGTCTCCCTAGGACCGCGTTATATCTGGGTGGTGTATAATAAGAGATTTGTAGTCATTTATTTGTCCAAGTTTCCCTACTTTGGCATTTACATCATTCTCTTAGTTTTCCACATGTCCACAGACTAGGGGAAACCAGTGTAGATGAAACCTGATTTTTTCACAAGTGAAATATCTTTTCAAAAAAACTTTTCAAGCCTTTTTTATGCATCATTAATAAGCAAAAAATACACAAATGTTTCCCTTCTTTCAGGTCATCTTTCCATTCTACCTTGTGACATGTATAGTGTATGTGTGCGTAGCAAAAATATCACTTATCTCAGGATGAAAAATGTTGGTCTGTCACAGTTTTACCTGTTTTTTGTTTTTTATTTTTATTTTGAAGCTGCTGTCTGAAAACCCATTGTCTGAAAACGTATCAAGCAGGAACAATTCTACTTCAATAAATGAAGGAGAATAAAGAAAATTCCAGCCCTTCTGTAAATTTAGCAAACCTGGACCACACAAAACCATGTTGGTACTGGGATAAAAAAGATCTGGCACATACACCATCACAATTAGAAGGACTTGATCCAGCTACTGAGGCACGATACCGCCGAGAAGGAGCCAGATTCATATTTGATGTAGGAACACGTCTGGGACTGTATCCTTTTGAGTTGATATTTTCAGGGTACGATTGTAGCATTATGAATTAGAAAGTCCAGAAAAAATATACCAAGAGTGGTCCTTGTGCATTTGTGTCATTAATTTGTACAGTATAGTCTTATTTCAAAAACATCACTAAGCTTTTTAAATTAAACATCTTTGATGTTTAATGTTTTTCTACTTGAACATTTTCTTCTGTTAATTGAATCCTAGTTTCTGTAACAAATGAACTATCTTAACTAATGAAGTGATAACTTAAGGAGGAAAAGTAGCCTGTCAGTTATGTGGTGATTTTAGAAATTAAAAGCTCCTAGTCTTTCCCTTCAAGACTCTGTTTGGGCATGTTTTTGAATTTACATCTTTTCTTGTGCATTTTGTCCCTCTGTATATTCTCTCCTAATTATTCCGCCTTTTTCTTCTGCTCCCAGCTTCTTCTCTTCTTGCCATTCCTTATGCTTGGAATTACTTTCCACTTCTGTATACCAATAATCCCTTTTCTCCTTCAGTTCCTCATTAAAAATCTTAGCTTCTATAGTTTTGATCTTCACTAAAGTTGGATTTCATTTCAGCTACATGAGCCCTTAGCAATCACATGTTAATGGAGAGTTAAGGGGAGGCAAAATCCACCTGTCAGTCACAGGGGAAGTCCTTCTCTTGGCTGTACTCCCAGTCTGAGTTGAAACAATGGTCTTAGTTCTTCCACCATTTGCTTGGGTGTTGTGATCATTAAATTCCATGACTCCTCTCCAGGCCTGCCATTATTGCTGGCTTTTCCAAGCCGGGTGTGGGGCTTATGTCATGCAGATGGTGTTATGGACCCTCTGTACCAAGGTGAACTTTACCTTGACTCTGTAGCCATGCCTTTTACACTGTTCTAGATATCTACTGCACTTGAATTAGATTAAAAAATGCTCAGGGCAGGCACCTTGTGTTTTTTGTGGGATTTTTTGGGTAAAACATCGCACTTACTTATAAAACTTTAAAAATAAATATGAGATTAGAGAATCAGTCAGCTTATTTGTTCAAAACAGGCTTTTTCTCTGATTTGGCTTCCTCTGATGTGTCTTGTGTTTTGAACTTGATTTATACTGTTTAAATCCTTATTGTATAGCGCAGACACTATGACACTTTGGCAACTGGAATAATTTATTTTCATCGATTTTATATGTTTCATTCCTTCAAACAGTTCCCAAGATATGTAAGTATTTACAGCATTGACTTCTTAATTCCATGGTTGCTTTAAGTATGGAATATTTAAAGTGATGGCAATTCAGAAAGGCTGATGGCCTCATTTCTTAACTAAAGCCTCACGTTTATGAATAATCCCCTGAAATATCTTGCCACGGTTATAGTTTATACATATTGTTTCTTTAAATGTTTAAGCTTTTTGTTAATATTGTGCTTTTCAGAGTTGCAGAAGTATGTCATAAAAAGGATAATTTGGAGTATTTTAATTAGATGTGATTGTTTGATTTATGATTTAATGTAGAAACAAGACATGCTTTAAAGTATTACACAGTTCTCATATCTTCCATGTAATTAAAATGTTGTATCTTGCTGTTACAATTTTGTTATGTTAATGTAATTGAAACTATAACAACTTGATTTGCAGTAGGGGCTAAGTGGTCAAAGAAAAGACAAATTACGTGTATCGTTACGTTTTTAAACCCCCTTGTGAGGCAATGATCTCTATGCCAAAACAAAAACCTCTGGTTGTATTTCTTTAAATAAACTAAAATGCTACTTAATAGACCGTCTTCCAAAAGGTTGTATTTACTTGGAAATAGGAAAAGGTAAATTGTGCGTATAATCATTGCCTGAGCTTCTAATTCTATTAACTGTTCTCTGAGAAACAGCATCTCATAACCTGATTGTTGAAACTGACTCTTAAAACACAATTCTTTTTTAATATATAAATGCGGCATTGTAAATGTAGATGTTCTTACAGAATTTTCTTTCGTAGGTGACTGGAGCCTGCTGTCTCTTCCTGGCAGGAAAAGTTGAAGAAACTCCAAAAAAATGTAAAGATATAATCAAAACAGCTCGTAGCTTACTAAATGATGTACAATTTGGACAGTTTGGTGATGACCCAAAGGTAAAATAATTTATTCATGCTTATGATTCTTTTACTTAACTTAGCGTTTTAGCAGAGTTAATACTTACACTATGTATTTCCAGGCTTTATTTCTCTTCGGCGCTAAAAAGACAGTTGGATTCTCATTTGAAAGGGCACTGTCAAGTTAGATAAATAAACCTAAAATTTTTCTGGCATATTACCACGTATATAGTCTAACTTACTTAAGTGTGTTTCAGCTTTCCTTTTGCTTATAAGGTGTTTTCAGCAAAAGAGAAACTGATTGATTATAAACTGTGAAATTGACTACATAAAATATTGTCAAATTCATAAAGTAAATGAACTGGGGGAAAAAAAATTGCCACTAGTTTCTTTCAGTTGTAGATCTTAATTTGTAACTATAGTATATACACATTTTTTTAGACAAATATGACTTATTTTTAATTAGATGCCATACCTTCAAAAGATTATGGGAGATCTTAGTTTTTTAAATCTCACTATGTGCTGTTGTTGGTGTTACTTTTCTGAGTAACGCTGCTTATCTTTCATAGTTTATTTAGCAGTTAGTTTTGCCATTGCATTTGCTGTGATAGCTTCAGTTTTCTTATTTGATACTCAGCTGTCACCATCAAAGGCCAAAGATTTTTCAAAGTGACTAGTGATTTTGGATGCTGCAGTTTTGAGGTACCTATCTTGAGGCACCTTATAGGGGCTCAGTTTTCCATAGGATGGGTGTTTAACACTTTCTGAAAAGCAAGCCTCTTTAAAGCATCAAGATGGGTATGCTACAACTGAGGCACCCAAAACCCCTATTCACTTTTCAGAAACTTAGCCCAAGTGTGTCTCTTGTGATCTGCCATCCCAAATGTAGAACAGCTCACCCCAAAATGGAGTTTTAATCCATTTTAGAGATTTTTAGGTAATGAGGTGGGAGAATGGAGGTGAGAGTATGGATTCAGTTGTTTCATTCACTGAAGTAAACACTTGGTAAATAACCCTAAAGGTTAAGAATATTTAAAATAAACTAATAGATTCAAGCATAATTAGGTTCAGTAATAACTCACATTGGGCAGTTAAATCTCAGAATGCTAACATTTAAGGTAGGCAACTCAGCCTCTGAAAGGTCAGGACTATCAATGGTAGGGAATAACTGAAGAGAAAGCTAGGAGGTGACTTGATCACAGTCTTGTAAATACCTGCACGGGGAAAGAGAATCTAGCAGACAAATGCATAATAATATCCAGTGTCTGGAAGCTGAAGCTAAACAAATTCAACTGGAAATAAGGTCACATTTCAAATGAGCATCAAATCTTCATGAATAAAAGAGAGAAGTATATATTTTGTGGTTACTTTGTCATATTATCTAGGAGGAAGTGATGGTCCTGGAGAGAATCTTACTGCAAACAATAAAGTTTGATTTACAAGTGGAACATCCATACCAGTTTCTTCTCAAGTATGCCAAACAACTCAAAGGTAAATATAAAGAGTTGCATTGCTGAACAATATTCAACAGATCTTAAATAGCACACTTGATTTGTACTACTTTAAAAACTTTAATCTACTCACCAACCATCTGAGAGAAATACTAACCATGTTTCCCAGAAGAAAACTGGGACAGAGCTTGTGACTTCCAAGCCTACAGAGTGAGAACTAGTAGAATTAGGTATTCTTCGCCTGTGACCTGTCCATGACTTGTACTAAAAATACCTGACTAAAACTTGGGCGGGGTGTTGGGGGAGTTGGCCTGGGGGCGTAGGAGGGGCTGGCAGGGGCTCCCTACCCGGCTCTGTGTTCCTGCAGCTCCTAGGCGGCGGAGGGGCACAAACACCGGCTGCCGCAGCTCCCATTGGCCAGGAACATCAGCCCCTGAACCAGCACCAGGAGCTGCAGAAGTCACGTAGGTCATGGAAAGTCATGGAATCCATGACCTCCATGATAGACTCACAGCCTTATGTATAAATCATTTGAATCCATTGGCTTAAGGGTTTTCTTTTCCTGGCCTGGTATAACTTGGAAACTTACTTGATGCTTTCCTGTCTAGGCCTACAGGCGCAGGTGAAAAGTTCTTTTCCTGCTACATGTTCACTCTCCAAACAATAACTATTTAACTTAAATTGCCTTAAAGTCCCCCTAAAAATCTGTTCCCTCACTTAAAAAAAAAATTTAATTTGTTCCAACTTACAAACCAATTCTACGTCCCCCTACCATTTTTCAAAACTCAAAAAATTCAGTGCAAAAGGCAAATGTTTTGGGGGACTTTGAGCATATGAAAACATGAGGTTAGAGTGTCAACAGGTTTGCACCCGTAACAGATCTGTTTCAGCTCATTTACCCAAAAAGATTAGAATATTACAAGATCCCATTTTTCTAAAGAAGTCTTTTCATTTATAATAGTTTATAAAACTAAATTTTCTGAGCTTTTTAGTTTAGTAAACTTTTTTGTTTCTCTCTTTCAGGGGATAAAAACAAAATTCAAAAACTGGTTCAAATGGCATGGACATTTGTAAATGACAGGTAAAAAAAAAGTTTCCAGACATTTAAATATTTCAGCTAGTTACCACCACTTAGTTTATTCCAGACTCTGACCTCTTTCCACAGTCATGCACATTTAGGCTGTATCTCTTCGTGCACATTCCAAAGACAGTTCATGTTTGTCCATGGATCACAGGTTTGGCCATGCTCCTTCTGCCCTCACTCCACAGTTTTTACCTAAAAGGATTCCTCTTATTCCAGGATAAAATTTAGATCAGGAAACTTAGGGGAAAGCCCAGATCAGGGAATATGGTCAGTCCTTGCTTCCAATCCATACAGTGAGGCCAGAAAGGGCATAGCCAAATCCCAGAGCCTTCAATACATATCAGAAGATAGGTGTGAACCAATGTCTTGGCCTGGGAAGAGGTCAGTCCCAGAAATATAGTCTTCGTGCAACATATTTTATATTCTTCATAGTGCAGTAAATAGGTTCAGATATAAGTGGTGTTTATTTGTCTGTCTCATCAGACAACACTTGGGAAAAAAATAGGCAAAATACTTGATTTTACATTGTAACCAGCTGTAGCTCAACTGAATTTAACTGTGAAAGATGATTATGTAAAAAATAGCACCTTCTTAATAGATGTATTGTCATTTCTGCATACCTCAGATGCTTAAATAAACTTAGTGTACTACACTTCTGTTAGCACGGTAGAGCCAACACAAGAGAGAGAACGAACTAGGTTATATCTTGGTGCGTCAACACAATTTGTAATTACTCTCAAATTTCTAACTAGAGTGCTTAACTTTAGACATCCAGAAAAAAGTGGTCTTGATTGTTCAAAAGCGCTAAGCACCTATGATTCCCATTGATTTGAGTCAGACTTGTGGGTGCCCAGCACCTCTGAAAATAGGTCACTTTTACTCTGGTGCTTAATTTTAGGTATGCAAGATTAGAATTTAGGCCCAAATTCTCAGTCTTGAACACCTATACAACTCAAATGGAGATAATTGGTTTACATGGGTGATGGTGGTGACGTAAGTTGAGGAAAGGTGTCTGGCACAGGTGAGACTGTACCATCTGGCTTGCATCATCTTTATTACAGATGGGGATACCTAGAAAGGAAAGAATCTAGCTTGACTTTCAGATTCCTGGTTGAATATTGGAATTCAGAAAAATGCCTTGGAAAAACTACTGGACTTACGCAGCTTTGTTCCATACTGTCATCAGTGTGGATTTAAACTACGTCTACTTTGGTTAAGATTTTCACTTAGCCCTTAAGACCCTGCACTATGCTTAGTGCACACTGATTGGTGAGACTTATCCCATGGGACCTTCTGAAAAATGATGCTATGCAACATCCATTAAAGGGTTTCAGAGCAGAGGGTGTGGCATCCTGTGTTAGCTGTAATATAAATATAGACCTAAGTGCCATGGATGTAGAAGCAACATTAAAAAAGGAAATTCTAATCCAGTTTACTCTTGGAAAGTTTTTTTTAAAGCAGACTGCGAAGAGCTGCAAAAGGATCTCACAAAACTGAGTGACTGGGCAACAAAATGGCAGATGAAATTTAATGTTGATAAATGCAAAGTAATGCACGTTGGAAAACATAATCCCAACTGTACATACATAGTGATGGTGTCTAAAGTAGCTGTTACCACTGAAAAAAGAGATTTTGGCGTCATTGTGGATAATTCTCTGAAAACATCCACTCAATGTGCAGCGGCAGTCAAAAAAACAAACAGAATGTTGGGAATCATTAAGAAAGGGATAGATAATAAGACAGAAAATATCATATTGCCTCTATATAAATCCATGGTACTCCCACACCTTGAATACTGTGTGCAGATGTGGTCGCCCCATCTCAAAAAAGATATATTGGAATTGGAAAAGGTTCAGAAAAGGGCAACAAAAATGATTAGGGGTATAGAACGGCTTCCGTATGAGGAGAGATTAATAAGACTGGGACTTTTCAGCTTGGAAAAGAGGTAACTAAGGGAGGATATGATAGAGGTCTAGAAAATCATGAGTGGTATAGAGAAAGTAAATAAGGAAGTATTATTTACTCTTTCTCATAATACAAGAAGTAGGGGCCACCAAATGAAATTAATAGGCAACAGGTTTAAAACAAACACAAGAAAGTATTTTTTCACGCAATTCACTGACGACCTCTGGAACTCCTTGCCAGAGGGTGTTGTGAAGGCCAGTACTATAACGGGGTTCAAACGGGAGCTAGATAGATTCATGGAAGATAGGTCCATCAATGCTATTAGCCAGGATGGGCAGGAATGGTGTTCCTAGCCTTTGTTTGCCAGAAGCTGGGATTGGGTGACAGGGCATGGGTCACTTGATGATAACCTGTCTGTTCATTCCCTTTGGGGCACCTGCCATTGACCGCTGTCAGAGGACAGGATACTGGGCTTGATGGACCTTTGGTCTGACCCAGTATGGCCGTTCTTATGTTTTTATGTACCTTTTTGCATTTTTAATTTTGAAACTACTAAATGACTCATCTCTATTGGTACACTCTAATGCTTTGTGTACTTCAGTCATGCATAAACCAATGAGGTTTTTTTTAACATAACTGCTATTAGTACCTTGTGCTAAACAAAAGAACTCATAGTGAATTGGTTAATGAATGAATGGTGTGAAATTTGTTGTAACTAGTTGGCTAGATCACTGAATGGCAGATTTTCCAACTTTTTGCTTGAAGAGCTTATATTATAGAACATAGCAATGAGTTGAGTGGTTAGCTAAGAAAAGCTGGCTCTAACCTTTCTATGGGTTTTAAATTGCAAATCAAGCTGAATATTTCATGATGAATCTTAACAATTGAGAAGTAGTGGTAAAATCAACTTTACTATAGCCTTCACTACTACATAGGCTAATCGGGACAACTTTCTAGACCTCTTAGAACTAAAACTTAAACTTATACATTGGAGTATTTGGTCTCAAAATTCCCATGATTCATTGTTAATGTTTAAGTGCATTTTATCCAAAATTATGCCCTAATGCATTACAAAATAAACGTAGAAATCCTTTCACCTACCACTGAAATAAAACCACTGAACAACTGTTTAGGACAGAACTTGAAGAATTTCATATACAGCTGATGTTACAGGAGGAATTTTTTAGATAAACAGAATGTAATCACCCAAACTGGAATCTGGTGCAGCTAAATTCCCTCATGCTTTTGTGAAAACTTTATCTCGGTATGTCAGACTCTCTTTCTAAATAAATTCCTCAGAACAAATATTTTAAATCTGTTCCTGTTGCTTTTTGTTGCTGCAGGATAATGGTGCTTTGTATGTTTAAAAATCAAATTACTATTAAATCGAAGTACTATTAACAAAGATTTTAGTTTGGTAAATTAGTTTGTGACAGGGGAATCCTAGTTTTGTTGTTCCAAAATTATCTGAATGAGATGTTAAAACTTAACTGTCAGCTGCTTTGTCTTAACAATATTTTGTAGATGTCAGGTATTCAGACTTGTGCTACAGCTATCTGGGTTATCTTAAAATGACTGTTCTTTGATATTCTAGTCTCTGTACTACGTTGTCACTGCAGTGGGAACCTGAGATCATAGCTGTTGCAGTTATGTATCTGGCAGGCCGTTTGTGCAAGTTTGAAATTCAGGAATGGACATCAAAGCCAATGTACAGAAGATGGTGGGAGCAGTTTGTTCAAGATGTACCTGTTGATGTTCTGGAAGGTACCAGAAATATTTTTGTCACACTTCAAATACTTTTCTTCTTTTTTTTTAATTTGAGATCTGGACTAGGGTTGCCAACTTTCTGATTGCAGAACAAGTGCCGTGGTTTCCGGCCAATGGGAGCTGCGAAGCCAGCTCTCGGGGCGGGGCAATGTGCAGAGCCTCTCTGTGCCTAGAGGCCACAGGACATGCCAGGCGCTTCCAGGAGCCATAGAGAGCCAGGGCAGGCAGGGAACCTTCCTTAGCCCTGCTGCTCTGCCAACTGGACTTTTAACCGCCCGGTCAGGAGCCGCCAGGGTTCCTTTTTGACTGGGCATTGCAGTTGAAAACTGGATGCCTGGCAACCCTAGTCTGAACAGTTTCTCCCTTAATCATCAACCTTGCTTTTAGGGCAGGGTACTGAAGATCATCTGTTTACTTAAGCTTTCCAGAGTGGAGCTGAGCAATATTGTGATGGGTTGGATCACAGAAACTCCCTTGGGAAGTGTCAACTGATGTACCAAGACTACTTCTGCCCTTGCTTTCCCTGCCAGCTTGGGACCCCAGAACCCTGTCTTGCTGAGCCAGGCACACCAGTCTGCTCCAACAAAGACCCAGGGTCTGAATTACTTGCCCCAAAGCTGCAGACTTAACTGAAAGCAGCTTACAGAAGTGTTCTGAGTGTTAAAGACAAGATGCCCAACTCCCAATGGGGTCTGAACCCAAATAAATCCGTTTTGCCATGTATAAAGCTTATACAGGGTAAACTCATAAATTGTTCACCCTCTATAATACTGCTAGAGAGAGATGCACAGCTGTTTGCGTCCCCCCAGCTATTAATACATACTCTGGGTTAATTAATAAGTGAAAAGTGATTTTATTAAATACAGAAAGTAGGATCTAAGTGGTTCCAAGTAGTAACAGACAGAACAAAGTGAATTACCAAGTGAAATAAAATAAAACACGCAAATCTAAGCCTAATACTGTAATACAACTGAGTAGAGGTAAAAATCTCACCCTGAGAGATGTTTCAATAAGTCTTTCACAGACTGGACCCCTTCCTAGTTTGGGCACAGTCCTTTCCCCTGATACAGCCCTTGTTCCAGCTCAGGTGGTAGCTAGGGGATTCCTCCTGATGGCTCTCCTTTTTGTTCTGTTCCACCCATTTATATATCTTTTGCATAAGGCGGGAATCCTTTGTCCCTCTGGGTTTCCCTCCCCCCTCCCCCCACGCGAAAAGCACCAGGTTAAAGATGGATTCCAGGTCAGGTGACATGATCACATGTCACTGTAAGACTTCATTACCCACTTGCCAGGAAGACTTACAGGTAAAACAGAGCCATCTGCAGTCAATTGTCCTGGTTAATGGGAGTCATCAAGATTCCAAACCACCATTAATGGCCCACACTTTGCATAATTACAATAGGCCCTTAGAGTTATATTTCATATTTCTAGTTTCAGATTCAAGAGTGGTACATTTATACAAATAGGATGATCACACTCAGTAGACTATAAGATTTGTAATGATACCTTACAAGAGACCTTTTGCATGAAGCATATTCCAGTTACATTAGCATATTTTCATAAAATCATATGCAGTGCAATATCACAAATACTATAAACCTTCCCAGAAAATTCAATTGTGTATTTTAAAAACTGATTTTTTTTTATTATAAATGTTGGAAGCAGATCAAAATTCTGGATTCAAATGCCTCTAAACTTAAGAAGTGTTCAGATCAGGTGATTCCACCATAACATTTTGCAAATACAAGTGATACAGGTAGTAGCAGCCATGAAGTGGAATAGTGTGGAGTTCACAGCCTGGAAATCCTGCACTGAAAGACAAGGATTTTCTACACACATTGATCTTCAAAACCCAGCAAGTGATCTGTCTATAGGGTTTCTGTGCATATATAGCACTCCAGATTTAGGATACCAGTGGCTCCCTTCTCCCTACATTTATATACTGCATTTCTTTCTTTCTTTCTTTTTTTTTTTAATAGGGCCTTCCACTGAACCAATGACGCCTCAGTTTGTATAGCAAACTGAATTTCAAAATATAACAAGGCATAGTGTTCCATATTACAATTAGTGCTTCTGAGTCTCAGTTTTAATGGACAGACATCAATAAAACAGCCCGATACAGAAAATGAAATCTGTGTTTAACGAGTAAACAATAGAAATGATTGCTTGTATCTAAGGGCTTGTCTAGATGGAGCAGGAGTGTGTTATTTCTAAAGCACACTAATATGCTGCATATTAATTGGTCAGTGTAGCCCCTTCTGATGCTCACTAAAAGTTCCCTATTGCTTTAATATAGTGCTGCTTGAAACAGTGCTAGGTTGAAGTGCACTAGGGAGCATTTATACTATTATATACTTCACTCATTGAAGTATGTACAAAGAATTTCCTGAAAACCCCCAATTAGTGGACAACTACATAAAACACAAAAGTTGCTAAAAATACCCCCCCCAATTAAATTAATAAATCCTGAAAAACAGAAACCCTGCAATAGAGCATTTTACCACGCCTTTTACACGCGTATAGTAGTCCCCAGTCTAACTGACACTACCACTTCATATTCATCAGGAGTTATAATTTTCTTGTGGAACTGCATTCTTGCATTCCTCCCTTTCTGTGTGCATGTACTTCACATTTTTATCCTGCATTGCTTGTATCCCATTCCAAAGGCTAATGGCTTCTGGAAGTCAAATAACCTAACTACGGAGTCTTTTAAAGGTTTGGATATTTCAGTATTTATTTAGGCCATGAATCCAAGACGTAATTGTTCTTGGCACTGGAAAGATAAAACATGAAGGACGTTTTTCCAAAACAGCTGCTAAAACCTATCTCAAATCATACACTTAACTTCCACAAAGAGCTAGATAGTTTAGTCTACAGGTGAATATAAAAAATAGGCTTATTAGTCGGCATGCCAAGTACTAGAAATGTATAATAATAATAATATTAGAAGAAAAATAAGTTTAAATATCCCTTTAAAGAAACAGAACAACTCAGTTTCAACCCATTTTTATCTAACTAGCATGTAGAGGCTCCAACCAAGATTGGGGTCCCATTGTACTAGATTATGTATATACCCATGGTAATAAAATAATCCCATCATACTAGATTATGTATATACCCATGGTAGATAAAATATTTTTAGCCAGAAATGTTGTTTTGATGTTAGTGTCCCTTTAAAGGGTTTCAAGCTGATTATAAACATTGTTACGTTTTACTAGGAATGTTCTAACCTTTTTGACTTTTTGTTAGACATCTGTCACCAGATCCTGGATCTGTACTCACAAGGGAAACAGCAAATGCCTCATCATACTCCACACCAACTGCAACAGCCACCATCCCTTCAATCTACACCTCAGATGCCTCCAGTACTACAGTCCCAGCAATCTCAAAGTTCAGAGCAGTCACAGACACAGCAGCAAAAAGAGTCCCAGCAGTCAGTGCAACAGCAGCAGCAGCAACAAACACAACAATCTAAGAAACCCTCTCCTCAGTCAAGTCCTCCAAGGCAGGCTAAACGTCCAGCGGTAAGTTTAACTGAACATAAGTGTCAGGTATCAGAGGGGTAGCCGTGTTAGTCTGGATCTGTAAAAGCAACAAAGAGTCCTGTGGCACCTTATAGACTAACAGACGTTCTGCAGCATGAGCTTTCGTGGGTGAATACCCACTTCTTTATTCCACAAGCTCTCATGCTGCTGCAGCCTGTGTTAGTCTATAAGGTGCCACAGGACTCTTTGTTGCTTGAACATAAGTGGTGAACAGATTTCTAATTTAGAGCAGGAGCAGTTGTTTCCTTGGCTTAATCTAAATTATGGTTATGCTCTGAAATGTGACTGTAAAGTATAACCTTAACATGTAGGATTTTTTTCTTGCTTTATTGAGTTTAGGTCTGCTTATTTTAGTACCAAAATAAGTTGTGTTTTTTTTTAATGCCTACCAGGTCCACAGGGCCTGCACCTCTCTTGTGCATTGTCAACAGAATGGTTTACTGTTCCAATCAGTTATGCCTATGCCCACCAACTGAAGGCTGTGAGTTTGCCCAAATGTTACTCATGAAATTACTTGATCTGCAGAACCTTTATAAGTGATGATGTATGAGAAAAGAAGAGCCCAAATTCACTTTCAGAAACCAGACTGAGTTTGTAGGATTGGCCATTTACATTTTCCCCCCAAAATGAGCATATTTTATATAAAATCAGAGATTCAACATAGGTGGAACCCCTAATGTGTCATTTTTAGGCATTTTCAGAGTGGAACCACTTGATGGGGTAGTCTGCTCCCTTAATGGTAGTGATACCTAGGGGTCAGTTTACCCTAGGCCCTTTAAGATTTCGAAAGATCTGATGTATACAAGGACCTGAGAGAGATTAGTAGAGTGGAAGTGGTACTAGGAATAAGTGGTAAGAAATGGACATGAAATCCTGTCACTGTTTCTTAAGGGCCTGCACCAGGAGTCCTGCAGGGTGGGAGCAAGGCTTCCCTCTCATCTAACCAATTGGATGAGCATATATGCTACCTTCTCTCTCATAGCAGAGAAGACAGCCGTGGGAGAAGGTTTGTCTGCTGAATCCTTTAAGGCTGGAAACTTATTGGGGAAAGAGACTAGCTGAAGGAGAAGCTGTGCAAGGCCCTGCAGTTGGCCTAAATTACAACCCAGCTCAGGGCTGCTGTCTTAAAGAGAAAGAAACTGTTTAAAGTCTGACCCAGCTTCAAAGAAGTGCCTGGGGTGCCTCCTGAACAGGGGCAGTAAAAACCAAGACTCTTCTGTGGACCTGGAGTGGGTGTGAACTTGAGTGACTAAAGGAGTAAGTCACACTCTGTAGACAGAATTAATAAACTAGCCCCCCACCCTACCCCACAGTGAAGTGGGTGTGTGCTTTTAACTACTCTGGACTGAATACAAGCAGTCCTCAACTTTACGACGTTCGAGTTACGATGAACGGCACTTACAATGCTTCTACATTGACACACTGATTTGACTTACGATTATAGGTTTCAAGTTTGACGCTTGGTCCAACAATGGAGTAGATTGTGGTTCTGAGTTCTGACTTACGACTTACCAACTGTAAGGAACCAATTGTGTCGTAAGTCTGAGGACTGCCTGTAATTGAAAACCTGAGTGGGTGCCAGGAGCAATTCACTTGCAGGGCCACAAGGGGGCATGCTTGAGAGCAGCACCCCATTACAAACCACTTAAAAGTTTTGCATATTTTCATCATGACAGTATTAAAAAAAAATTAATCTTGCAGACAGTTTTATGCATTCCATGTCTTGTGCTCTGTACCATCATCTGTTCTTTTAAAATAAGAAAGCACTCTACACAGTGGACAAAACCACATAAATATTCCAGCTGCACACTTATCCAAAGTCATTCCAGGGTCAAGTACAGCCTTTGGACCTCTATTTCATACACAGTTAACTAAATTGTTGTCTCTATTGCATTAATATTTTGATAATTTATTCAAACAGCAGTGAAATAACAAGTGCGTAATTCACACTAGAGCCTCTGGTATCTGTTTTCTCGGGCTATTTAGGATGTGCCCTCCCCTCTTTCTTATAAATTCTTAATGTCTTCTTATGACCTATTACTGCTAATGCAACTTTGATTTGGAGAGAACAGCAGGCAGCAGCTCTGGAGAAAAACAGACAATACAGTGAAAGATTTGGGGCTGAGGACGAGTGTGCAAAAGATCTGCCTGCTAGATAGAGATAGCAGGCAGAAAAAGTTAAGAATGCATAGGTCTGTGAAATCTCTAGTTTTTACATAGAATGTTATTTATTGCTGAAGCAAAGTCACATCTGCAGTGGAACATGGCAGCACTGTTGGAACATTGCACGTTTGCAGGACATGGTAGTTGAAGATGGAAAATAAAGAATACCAAATTCAGTTGAAACTTTAGGGGGAATTTTAGGTAGCCAGAATGTATTTGCTGCTCTCTCTCTCTCTCTCTCTCTTTCCCCCCCACCCCACCTCCCAAAAAAAAGAAAAAAAATTGTTTCATTGCACATTGTCTTCTTGCGTTGTAGGGTCTTAAGGACAGGACCTTTTTTATATTTGTCTGTGAGAAGTATGTAATCGGTTGGCACTAACTTCTGTCTGCAAATAGTCTAGGTATTTGTTTTAGGTCTTTCTTAAAAGAATGCATCTTCAGTAGCTTTAGGCTTCCAATCCCATGCTGAGGCATGAATTCATGAATTAACTTTGGAGGAACGAGAGTATACTCACTGAATCAACAGCATGATTTCCTGCAGCACCTGGAGTTTTCTTCAGGCTCATAAGTATTAAGCAGGCTTGATCTTGCTTAGTTGGAGATCTGATGAGGATGGTATCTGAGCCCACCTAACAGCAGCCTAGAGTGTAAATGGATGCCGAAAGGAGACTAATAAGCCGAGAATTTGTAGAGCGAGGTTAAAAAAAAAAAGACATCTAAAGCCTATAAAAAGTTAGACGTGTAAAGATGTGGGGGTTGTGGCAGGAGAGTGCAGTAGCGCAGATTAGATAATGCTTTATGTACCAAATTTATTCCATGCTAGGAAATTCATGACTTGGAAGCAATAAGATGCATAGTGCTTAGAGGATTTATTCATAGTTTGTACCCCAAAAACATTTTAAGTTAAACCTTACTAAGAGATTCTACCAGTGTCTGTAAATAGGAAATTGCATGACTGCCTCTTAAGATGTTATAGGAGAAATGTGTATATTCCTCAGAGCCAGATGCTCCACTTTGTCAATCATCATAGCTCAATTGAAGACAATGGAGATATGGAAATTTACATGAGCTGAGGAGATGGTCCCTGGTTTATAAAACCTTTCCAAATGCCTGTCTGTCTAAATCTGGCACCTTCTAAACTGTCGGTGGAGAAGAACATTTTGAACGTTCAGCTGATTACGGTCTCTGTATCCAATAATCTCTCCCATTGTTATTTTACTGAGGAAAAACTACCTTAAATGGTAAAACTAAAATATATGTTATTGGGGGCTGATACATTTGTATTGAAGATGTAAAATTTTCAAAAATACAGGTGCACATACAGTAGAACCTCAGAGTTACAAACACCTTTGGAATGGAGGTTGTTCATAACTCTGAACAAAAGGTTATGGTGGTTCTTTCAAAAGTTTACAGCTGAACAGTGGCTTAATACAGCTTTAAACTTTACTATGCAGAAGAAAAAAGATGCTTTTAAACATCTTAATTTAAATAAAAAAGGCACAGAAAGTTTCCTTAGCTTGTCAAATCTTTTTTTAAACTTGCCCTTTATATTTTTAGTAGTTTGTTTAATGCGGTACCGTACTGTACTTCCAGTTCCAAATGAGGGGTGTGGTGACTGGTCAGTTCATAACTCTGAGGTTCTACTGTATGTTGCAGGATTGCCTCATTTAAAGCTGCCGATGAACTCTTCAAGCTTCAAGTACTGTACTAGAAAAAAATATTACTATGGAACATGGGATATTGGTCAGCAACACAACTAAATAGCCAATTAAAAAAAAAATCTCCATAAACAGATTTTAGTAACCTTTGCTAGAAGAGGCAATATCTTACATGGAAGAATGGCTAAAAGGATTTTCAGTGATTTATTGAAGGAAAAAGATTACACTCGCTGACATGACTGGAAAAAGCACGTTGGTAGGCTTTTTTGACATGTGGTACATACTGCTTTTACATAAACAACTAGTCACAGATCTTATTAGTGTGAAATTTTGTCTGACCCATTTTATTAACTGACTCCTCCATCAGCTGCTTTCACTTACTCCATGATGATGGGGCGTCTTGGTGAAATTATTTTCGCAAGATTAGACTTTGTGAATAAATACAGAGTAACCTAATAAAATGGAATTTGGTCGCTGCTTGAAGTGATCATTTGACTCATTAGAGCAAACAATTTCGGAAGTCATCTCCATGATGGTCAAGGGGGAGTCACTTCAGATTTAAAATGGCTTATTTGATTTCACATGTAGGGAAGAACTTTTCATTTTGTGTGTCACTTTAGTGCTAATTAAGAATTTAAAATGTGGGATCATCATTTGGCATCAGTTAAAGCTGCTTGATCTGTTGGGTATTAAAATGCAGAATAAAACTATCTACCCTGGCAAAGTGGAATTATTGCTGCTTTGCATGTGTGTGATATGGAAAACTAGTGATCTCACAGTTTATTAACAATGTAGGTTGTGCTGTAACTTGGCCTGGAGCTTCATAGAGATTTAAAGTCATGCTTCCTGCCCCAGGGAGTGTCCCATCTAAATTAAACAGAAATGAGGCTAGCCAAGGGAAAGGAGGGATGTGAAGTAAGGCAAATAAGTCATTACAGAGTAAGAAAATCATAAGTTCTGATACCTAAACACAGACTGAAGCAGGGCAAAGTGGAGGAATTACACTGCACAGGAGTAGATAACTGGTGGAAAGCAAGGCAAAAGTAAATTTTTCAGACAAGGTTTGGAGAGGATAGTGAGGATAATTGCTACACAGAGGGATGTTATAACAGGCATAGAGTGTAGGATAAGAGTCGAATTAAAGTTAGCTTAAGTTTGGTTAAGGATATACTGTGTGTTGTAAAGAGGGCCCCAATCAGTAAGTAAAAGAAGGTCATGAGAATAAGTAGTATTACTAGTAGTGTGGGAAGGATATATGGTTTCAAAAGTAACTAATAAAATAAAGAGCGGCAGTAAGAAGACAAAGAAAAACTGTCATAAAAAAACCCAGCCCAAACCTTCCCATTGTTCTTCTGGTAAGCAAGGAGTGGGGGAGAAAATAAGTGAAGAAAGGGGGCTGTAAATCTTATGAGGATTAAAACTGGAACTAAGGGTCAGTTGTCTCAAGTTGATTTATAGCTGAAGTCAGCAAGCGGTGACCTCACTTGTTTGTTATGACTATAAAAAGTAAACCCCTAATACCTGTCTGACCATGCTGGAGCCAATCAGTATGGGTCTAAGCATGGGCCTAGCCCATTTGTAAGCATCTTGATCAAATGCTTATAAATGTTTTGGTACTGGTTGGATGTAGTAAATTGCTTATTAGTTAGGCTTTTTAGGCATTTTTAGAGCAATTGTATAAATACCCTTTGGCCTTTGGATTTAATAAAGGAATTAGTGTTAGATGGTTTCCCTTATCGATGTTTATAATTTCACATATTAATCATTCAGACATTTTGGCAAATCTCTAGAGAACATTTTTATAAGGTTATAGAATTATTTACCTCTAAAGTAAGCTATAAGAAAGAATTTAATTTAGTTCCAACTCCAAAGAAATTGCAATGTTTACTTAATGACATTAGTCAAGTTAAATTCTTTGGGCAAGATCCTGCAGTTATTGGGAGGAAATGTGTTTGCAGGGTTAGAGAAAGCAGAATCTCACCGGTTGTGTCTTGGAGACAGTGCAGACTTCCACTTACGGGCAGCATGGCTCAGGATAGACTTCAGGAATGTAGTTGTCTGCATTTGTGAAGTATTGGTGCAGAAGTTTTGGTGGATCTTACAGGAGCTCTGTAACTTGGCTGATTCCGCTAAGGAATTTAATTTCTTGATAAGCTTGTGTGCTCATTAAATTCCTGTTAGATTTACTGAACTTCTTAAACTACATTGGCTTGAGATGGCTGGTGCAGAATAGGTAGGAAGCCTACGAGTGTATACTTTAGTCTGCAAGAAAGTTTATAGAACTTAAAGGAATTCAGACAAATGAAAATAAATTTGCAGTTTCTACGCCAAGCCACTTTGTGGGAGAATGTTCCAAAAGAAAGTCGTGTCAGCGTGAAAGCATTTGATTTTCTCACTCCCATGTCTGTAAAACATTTCTCATTCACTCTGAATTTAGTGTGCGCCCACGTTCTGTGCTGTTACAATAATACTTGGCTCTTACAGAGTGTTTTCTACCTGAGGATTTTAAAGTGCTTTGCAAAGGGAAATATTTTTTTTCATTATCCTACTGACTGGGTAACTGAGGTATAAAGAGGTTAAATGACTTGCCAAAGTTCACACAACAGGTCAGAGGCAGAGCCAGAAGTAGAGCCCACGTCTCCCGACTTCCCGGTCAGCACTCTGTCCACTGCACCATGATGCTTCTTCAGTAGATTACAAATAAATTAATTTAGATGTGAATATTAAATGACAAGAATTACAAAGGCAGCTCTGTGTTCACACACAGTAGGTACGTTTTTCAAACTCTTCACTCTCTCACATTCTTAACTATCAACTCTCCTACCCAAATCAAATTACCCACTTCATATTGCCTGATTCAACCGCTCTTTGTGTGTAGAGTTTCTTTTGAAAGCCTTGGAACATCACAGGCCTTTTAGTTTTAAAAAAAAAAAAAAGGTTTAGGGCTTGTCTAGACCACAGTTCTCTCACTCGAATTGGAAACAGATTTAGTTAAATTGATGCAAAACCTGTGCATATACCAGGCCTTAATAAACTGCATCCTATTAGTATTAGCAGTATGTGTTTGCTAATTATGTTTTTATTTTTGAATTATTCAGATTTTATAATGTATAGTTCTGGAGATTGATGTGAATTTTTGTTTGTTTGTTTGTTTTTGACTAATAGGCTGTATCTCCCAAAGAAGAAACCAAGGCATCAGGTAGATATTGTAATTTTTTAATATATATATATATTATATCTTTCAATTTTTTAATAAGCAAAACTGTTTGCCAGAATAACTAATTCACTGCACCTTCTAAAATTGCTTCTAGGTCTGGAAATTACCCTGTTTGTTTGGTCTTGATTATGCAAGCTTAAATATAGACCTTCCAATTAAAAAAAAAAAAGGTTTTTTTTATTTGTGGAAGTACAGTATAATTATTCCTAAAGCATCATCCCTTTATCCTTATACAAATAGGCTGCTTAGTAGAACTAACAATTACTATTATAAAAGCTCCATCTCCATTATAACTTAAGAGTTTGGCCAATTACTGGCATGGCTTGCAGTCTGTACCCAAACATAGCATAGTTAATTACCACGTTTTTCTTTTGTCACAGAGTTAGGCCAACACATGTTTGTCTTCCAGTATCCACTTTGTAAAAATTATTTTGCTGTATACCCCAACTGTGCCTATGTTACAAGTTTGGCCAGTTCTTTCTTTTTCCATCTCTGTAGTAAAGTAACCATGTCTCCGTTCATAAAATCATGGTTAAAAGTTGTGGGTAGACCCTAATAATAAACTAACATGTGTGATGCTAGATTTCAGTTAAATTATTTAAATTTCATGCTGTGGTAATGCCTAGAGTCTCCAAACAAGTCGGGGCCCCACTTTACACAGCACAGTATAAACATAATAAAATAATCTTTTTCCCAAAACCCATTCTGGATTTCTGATGGAGCCATAACTAAACTTACATTTTTGTTGATGGGGCTTCCAAATTTGTGTTTTTCAGAACCACCACCATCTAAAATTCCTAAAATTGAGACATCTCATCCACCAATACCCCCTGTGCACCCACCTCCAGGTAAGGTTTTATTAAGAGTTAATTCCCAGCATGCTGTTCTTATTGGATCTTTTGGAGTTAAGTGCTTAACCTTGTTCTTCTGCTACTGTGGGCTAGAAGTGTCATGTTGGTTTGAATAAAGTTAATTGTAGTATGAAAGGTGATGAAATATTTGATAGTGTAATTAGAACAATGAGTGCATTAGTGAGATAATGACCAGAAGACTTCTCTGAACCTCCCAAACAGTCTGTTTTGCTCTGTCATATTTGTGGTTATGTACTGGATTGGTTTGAGGTGGTGATATCAAAGCTGATTTAGGACAAGTTACGGAAAATTTCAGGCCAAAAGGAATTTGAAAATATTAATTGAAAAAGCAAGGTTTTTCAACTTGCGATTTCACTTTTAACTTTAATGGGCACTATCTTTGTAACCTTGAATCTTCAAGTTTACAAAGTATTCTGTGCCAGTTTTGATAGTCTGTGGAGAAACGTATGAAGCAGCTGAAAACGTATAGAATCATAAAAATGTAGGGCTTGAACCTTGAGAGGTTCTCCTGTAATTGGAGGGATACCTACAACATCCGTGACAGGTATTCATCTAACCTGTTATTAAAAACCTCCAAAGACAGGGATTCCACAACCCCCCTTGGTAACCTATTTGAGAATAAAATAGGGGCTGGTTTCTCTACAATTCAGTATAGTGAATAGATCCTGCTTCTCCACTGTCATAAAACAGTGCACACTTCTTTTGAAGGTGGGTATGTGCAGCTATGATGCACATATCAGATTTATATAAATTATTTACAGTAGTCCTCACACTTAATTGAAATTTTATACAGGAAAGGGGGAAAAAAGCTGATCCTGTTCCTCTTTATAGTACAAAGCACACACCCTGCCACTGTGTTCTTCTGTCTCTTGTTGTCCCCTGTTAGGAGCTGTCATTTTTGGTTGCATTATATAGCACACACTATAAAATATTTATGTCATATCTCAGGGTCAGTGGAAGGACAGCTAATGTATCAAGGCACTGGAACCACAGTGCTACAATTTCTTTCACAAACATATGGCATTTTGGAGCATTGCAGGGTTCCTTGGCAGATCAAGTCCTCTTTAAGGAAATCAGCCAAGGAAAAGAACATCCCCTTACTGGTTGGCACTGTATAAGAATTAGAAACTATGTTCAGGTGTGTATTCTGAAGAGATATTACATGTGGGATTGTTTGAGGCAATTTGAAGCTACTGCCTGATGCTAGCATGGCACCTGTCACCCTTTTATGAAGACCATACAATATTTAATTATTCTATGTATTACCACTCCAACTATGAACGCCTTAAAAATTCAGCATTTCCTACAACAATTATGATGGAATAGGAACTTTCATTCATCCTATTTTCAGTTACTCGCAAATTTTAAGCTTCAGATCTGTCATGGACTTAGCCCTCCATGAGGAAGAGTCAGGTGTCTGAAAACTTTTTGCAAATAAAGTTTTAACTAACTGAAAAATAATATGCTGGCCATGCAAGGTTTTTTATTTTTCATATCACTTGTAAGCTGATGTAGGAAATCTCTTCAAGTGTCAAATTCAAGAACTGACAATGCAGCTCTTCAAAGGCAGATGTATTAATCTGCAACACTGGCTCCTGGGTAAAAATCCTCCTATTGGTTGTAGTTGTGTCAAAATGGTGACCTTCCCAAAGGGATATAGGAACAACAAGAGGGGGACAATAAGACAGTGGGAATCTGCTCAACATCTGAGATGTGTATACACAAATGCAAAGGAGTATTGTGGGTATATTACCAGGAGTTTCATAGGTAAGACGTGGAGGTTATTGTCCTGTTCTACTTGGCACCGATGAAGCCTCAGCTGGAGCATTGTATCCAGTTTTGGGCACCACACTTTAGGAAAGATGTGGACAGACTGGAGAGAGCCCCAAAGAGAGCAACAAAAATAATGGGTTTTAAAAACATGACCTTATGAGGACAGGGGAAAATACTGCAAGTGGTTTTAGTCTTGAGAAGAGAAATGGGGAGGGAGAGGAGGAACCTGATAGTCTTAAAATAGGTTAGGGCTGTTACAGAGAGAATGGTGATGGATTATTCTACAGCCACAGGGCAGCATGTGCAGGCTTGTCCCTCTCAACTTTCTTTTGCATTGTCATTTTAATTCAACTGTTGGGCAGTGGTGAAAGGGCAGCTCTGCAGACCTGCCCTATACAGCTTTTTCAGTGAAAAGATACTTTGTACCTTGTTATAAAAGTGAACTATTCTGTGTACAAACAGGACATGTGCCTTAGCTTTGTGTAACAAGTTTATTTCCATAAGTCAAGCATTTTAAAACTCACTACTGTGGATTCTGAAGATACTGCCATTGGGTCCTATCATGGAGAACATTGGTCTACCCTTAGTTCAGACCAGCTTTGATCTGATTTTTAACTTCCCCCAACTTTTGTCCAATCAACTTGAAGTTTCCTGGGTGTGATCTTGTGCCAGTTTAAGATTTTTTTGGTTTTGGGAGTAGGGAAAGGGACTAATAGAAATTAGACAAAAGTGTTTGTGAGAGGAATGCTCAGATGAAATGACCCAAATTTTGTAACCCTTTCCTAATGCTTGTCTGTTTCACTGTCTCAAATCTCTGTAGCCCTTGCATGTGGAATGATTGCACTTAGAAACTAATATTCTGGTTGGGTTTTTTTCCACTGCCTCTGCTCTTTAGCTGATTTTTCTTTGCATCTAGCTTTTGGGACATGTGGGGCTTATTGTAAGGCGGAAAGCCACAAAAAAAGTGCTGTTGCTGTCAGCAGGCTGGTTGACCAGATATTCTCGAATGTAGTTAGCGTTCAGTGATGTAGAACCCAACAGACCAGGGCTCACCATGAGCCTGCCCTTCCTGCAAGCTGGCATTGTGCGCATATTCTTACAAGGTACCTGAAGATAATTTAGAAAAACAGACGTAGTGATAAGAAATGTTAAATTGCAAAGTAACACATTTTATTTTAGATGGCTATAGATCAGCATAGACAGGAGTAAGCTTTGTGTTGCATCTTTTCTTTTCTTAGCAGACCTAAGGTTCATGTTTGCTTACATGGAAGGGGCCAAAACAGTAGCATATACTGTGACCTTTTGTAAACTTTCCCATAATCTTAGTAGCCTCAATAAGTTCTAACACAGGAATCAAAACTGGTGCAGAAATTCAAATCCCAACTCATCAAAAGAATTCTTTTCATTGTATCACATTTGTTTCCTAGAGTAGTTAAAAGATGTTGAAGGTAACGTCAGCACAGGCATTTGGTGGCTTTGTTCCTAAGCATCTGCTGGACTGTATGGATTTAGTCAACTGTTTATCTGTACTGGTCATAGAACAATCTCAGCAGTGTGGAAGGAATAAAGGTTTCAGAGTAGCAGCCGTGTTAGTCTGTATCCGCAAAAAGAACAGGAGTACTTGTGGCACCTTAGAGACTAACAAATTTATTTGAGCATAAGCTTTTGTGGGCGACAGCCCACTTCATCAGATGCATAGAATATTCTCACACCTCTTGTCAAATGGTCTGTAATGGGCTATCTTGATTATCACTACAAAAGTTTTTTCTCTTAATTAATTAGCCTCTTAAAGTTGGTAGGACAACTCCCACCTTTTCATGTTCTCTGTATGTGTTCCATTCTATGCATCCGATGAAGTGGGTTGTAGCCCATGAAAGCTTATGCTCAAATAAATTTGTTAGTCTCTAAGACTAATAAAGTTAATTTTCACTGTGGGGTATCTGCTGTTTCTTCTGTGTTTTGACCTTAGAAGGTCTTATTGCATGTGATTTCCAAATATTTTAGCTGCAGAACAAACAGAAAGAGAGCAGGCTACTATGTACAACATATTAACATTTTAAGAAAAACATAGCAGTGTAGGTAGTACTTATTGCTGTGCTACAGAATAAGCTTCTTTTGTCTGTTGCAGACCGTAAGCTTCCTTTGACAACTGCAGTTTCAATGGGAGAAGCAGAGCAAAGTACTACAGTGGACTCTGTAGACATACCAAAGGTCCAGATTCCTCCTCCAGCTCATCCTGCACCCGTACATCAGCCACCACCTATGCCTCATCGTCCTCCACCACCTCCACCTTCCAGCTACATAACTGGGATGTCCACTACAAATTCTTACATGTCAGGGGAAGGTTATCAGAGTCTTCAGTCAATGATGAAAACCGAAGGACCAACCTATGGAGCTTTGCCACCAGCTTATGGACCACCAACTCACTTACCGTATCATCCTCACGTGTATCCTCCTAACCCTCCTCCACCTGTTCCTCCACCTCCGCCTACATCATTTCCACCCCCTAATATCCCACCACCTACTCCTGGGTACCCTCCTCCACCTACGTACAATCCTAACTTCCCACCTCCACGACTGCCTCCAACTCATCCACCTCCAGGGCTGGGAATGCCACCAGCCAATTATCCCCCTCCCACAGTTCCCCCTGGTGGACAACCACCAGTACCACCTCCAATACCACCACCTGTTATGCCACCTGTTGCAGGACTTGGACGTGCTACATGGATGAGATAGCATGAGAATTGTGTACAAATATCTTTTAATTTTGAGGAATAGTTTAAAAGGCAGAATACTTGAGCAGCGACCATATTGTAAAGATAAATAGGAAAGTAATTTGTATAATCTAGATTCTGGTATAGTATATAAAGACATGGAACAGTGAAATGGAATCTTAGTTGACCTACTTGCAGTATTGTTAATGGCAAGATATATAGGCTTTTAATATAGACATGGCAGAGATAATTAAAAATCTAAATTTATACATTTGATTTAAAACTAAGTTGTCTGACTAAATTGTCTTGAGTTATTCCAGCACTGGATTACTTTGTACTAGTGACTTTAACCAGCCATATTGGCTCATTTATATCGGTAAGAAGTAAATTTTCTTCTAGAAATCAGTGCCTACTTTTGAGTACCAGAATAGTCAGATATCCTGAAGTTCCATCTAGAGTGTTTAAAAAAAAAAAAAAAAAGTTCATTTTCATTAAGTAGCTCTCAGAGCTACTTTATTTAATATGTATATATTTACAACCCCCGGCTGACATAAATCATTTTGAGATGTTTGCCTTGCTAATATTTTTGTTTTGGAATGAACTATCTTGAAAAATTAAGTATGTTTACACCTATTTGCAAATTCCTGTACATAAATATATATATTTTCTAAGTGTGAAAGTCTGAATGTAACAACATACTGTGATTTACACCTGGGTTATAAATAGGACTGCTTCATTCACTTGTACCCAAATAAAACTGAATCTGAATTTAATGGATTTTCCAAGTTATTTCAAAATCTTTTTTCCCCAGTAGCTCTACATAGTCTGTCTCCCTAAAATTACTGTTCATGTTTATACTTCTGCAAGAGGAAATCTTATTCTATGTAGGTGTTTTACCTCTGACTAACTCACTGTAAGAATATTTCAGCAGTGTTCTATCAAAATTTCAAAGCATCACAGCTCACTTACAAAGAATGTACTTTATTTTATTCAACTGAAAGTATACACTATCACAATCTCATACTTCATTTTTACTAAAATATTTCAAATGAATGTTTTACACATCAAAAAAATCTGATTCCCCCCTCCCCAAAGTGATTCAATAAAAGGTATAAATGCGTGCTAATGTCTAAAGATTTTGCTATGTACACAACAGTGGGTGCTAATTTATTCCAGTTTCTTTTGTAAATCATATACAAGAGGGCTGTAAGATCACAGGTTTAACAGAAATCAAACTTCAAACTGATTTCCCAAAGCAGTTCAAATAGACTTTCCCCACATTATGAAAAATATACAATTTTATCACTTTACAGTCATGCACTTTGAAAAAGATCAGTAGTACTTTTTTCCCCACCCAGTTTCTAAAAAGATAAAAGGTCACTTTAACACTGATTTATATCTAATAATATTTGGATAAAAATGTGCCATTCTCAAGGGTGGGCTCAGCAGTCTTATTAAAGGTGCAACGCGCCTCCTGAAGTTGGTTACACCACAGCATTTCAAAATGCCTGTTTCACTCAAAGAAAACTTAAGGGCCTGATTCTGCTTTCCTAAAGCAAGCAAAACTCCATTTGAAGTCAATGGAAGCTTTGTTTGTCTCAGGGCTGCAGAATTTGGAGCCTCTAAATAGACTGGGGACAGTAGCCCCATGTATATCAACTTAATGGCCACCATTTTGGGGAGGGTTTCCCTCAAACTTACTATACAAAGTTTTTCAGGTCGTTTTCACAGTAGACCTAGAGCATAGTAAAGAGTGAATTGAAATGTGCATATAAAACATCTTTTTAGACAACTGAAAGTTTAGCACCCAAGTCATTCTGTAATGTCATTGAGTGTCTTTTTCCCCCCAGGAAGACACTTTTTTTTTTTTTTAGCTCAAATGGAGCCAAATACAAAGTAGCAAACTTTTAAAAAAAATACATGCAGCACTAACTTTCATGTACTTCTATAAAATCAACAATGCACATCTTGCATTTGGGGCTTATGCTGCCAAGTAGAATCATACAAAATATAATTTTACCCTACTAGTATAAAGGATCCTGCAGTGGTTTAACTAAAAAGTCTGTCTTCTAAGCCAGCTCTCTGGGGTGTACAGCCATACGACATGCCTCAGGTTTAGTGCTGTTTCCCCTTTAGTTAAGAGTTTAAGATCTGCAGATGAAACCAGAATATGGACAAAGCTTCAAGCCACAAAATGGCTTGTGATAGATATAGCTGATTAAGAGTAAATTTGGATGAGTAGGTCAGAACCAGTGAGAGAAGTAAACTGGCTAGTTTTAGCTCTGTCCTGTTGAGAGGGAGGGATCATTAAATGCTTATTTGTTAGTCTAAGCTACTTAGAGACCAGCAAGCACATTATCAATACTATCAACACTCTACAGGCTTTACTGGCAACACTTCTGCTGCTTTAGTTGAAATTTGCTGAAGTAAATCAATTCTGCTCCCTAACACTCAATCCAGAGTTTGGACACTGGCATAATTACAATGGCCTTTCAAGTAGATGGATTGAGCAGCCATATATACATTTTATAGCTCAGAGGGGAAATTAAAACTTTCTTTGCTGCCTTACTCTGGAAGGAAAAAAATCATGCTTTTCCCCTCCCCTTTATATGAAGGAAACAGTTGAGCAAAAAAGAAAAGAAACTGATGGGTCGTATAGACAGTAATAGGCTGAAAATGGTCAAAACGAAAAGCTAGGAAGAGGAAATTCAGAATGCTCTAGAGGTCAACCAGTGTGCCATTTTCTAGGCTAGTTTCTGCCAGGCTACACAGACTGCATAAACCTAGTATAGAGTTACAGTTTGTCAGCTCAATAGTGGCTGACACAGCTGAGGTACGCTTTAGGGGGAAGTGAACTGCTGTTGAGGGAGTTTCTAATAACTCACTGATCTCAGCTACCAGGGCCCATTCTTATTCTACAGTGACTGCTGAATTTTTATTTTGTTTATATTCCTGTTTCTTTATTGCTCAATCCTGCAAATTCCTTACTCAGGCAAGTAGGCTCATTAGACAGTGAGACTATTCACTTGTGTTAGAACCTGCAGGACTGACAGTTATTTGTAGGTGCTTCGTGCTAATCGGAGTCAAGAACTCAGCTAATGCAAAACAAATGTATCTAATCGTAACAACCTCCAACTGCATTTAGGTAACTGACTGATTTTTCTAACGTGGCAACATCTGAAGTCATTAAAGCTTCAAACTAAGCACCAAAACCAATGCCATTTTTGAAGAGGTGGCATTGAATCTACATGCACGTATTAAGATTATTTTATTTTACAAGGGCAGGTTTACTAACTGAGTCCAGTTTCCTGTAGACTATTGGAGGGGAAAGGGAAAGAACATCTCATGAAATACAGGGCCAGATCTTGTGACAAGATGGAACCGAAAGGGGTCAACTCAACCTCTTACTACAGCTCCACAAGCAGCTACTCCACAATACCAAAATATGTCTCGTTATTTTTATATATAGAAGGAAAAAAACACTCCATTTTGGTTTAACAAAAATAAAGCTTAAATGGCAGCAACAGCCTCATGTGACAGCTTCTGTTGATATAGCATTTACGCAGCTCTGAATGGCTGTTGCTTTGATTACATCACAAAGTAACCAATTTAGTTCAGTATTTCAACAAGGACATTAAAAAAAAATCCTTATGATGTGAGTGAATGTCAAGACAAACACAAGGATCCGAGAGAGAAACTCCTCCTGTCGAAACGGTGAGCCATATTGGCGGAAAGCTGTTCTTACCTAAGCATTTAACAGTAAGAGCTTTACAAGAACAGTGTTACCATATTCAGACTGGATTATGGCTAAATGACTTGAAATTATTCACATTATGACTGCAGTATCATTTGTTCCATTAAAATCACGTCACTAGCAGCTGAAATGGAGGCTCAGGCTATTCTGCATACCTGATATGGACCTGTGTCATGGTCAATACGGTACAACATACAAGGTGCTTTCAGTGTTTTATCATTCCGCAAAGTATTTTATATGACAGCTTTTGAAAATAGTTGCATGTCATCCTCCAAAAATAAGGACCTCCAAGCACTTTTAGCAGCTCAGTAAAGGGACAGCCAATAAGCCACCTGATTCCGATTTTTGTTTCCTTGGGAGAATCCAAAAACATGCTGCATAGAGCCACCAGCCTAGTTATGAATCAATTAACGAGCAGGTGGACAGAAGCAATACAAAATAACTTCTCCAGATTAGGGTTCCATTTTTCCTCCTAGAAATTCTCTTGTTAGGTAATTCTACATAGAGACCATACAACAAAGCAGGTTTGCACTACAATACAAGTGACACAAGTCTGCGGTTATAGGATGATTAACCCATTTAACATTGGTTCCAGATCATAGCCTGGAGGCTAAGCCTTTAGCTGCCATATTTACACTATAGACAGTTGCAAAAAAAAATCCAAACTGGCTGCTAGAAACAGAGCTCTCTTCCTCTCTGATTCTTTATAGAGTTGCTTCTAGTTTTCAGCATGACGTTCCTACAATGGCCCCTTGAACTGGTTTCCTGAAAGGTGTTGCCTGATGGATGGTTTGGAACTTGCTGCATCACCCAACTTTCGCCAGACAACCTGTGAGAAAGGGGGGGAAAGATTGCAGTTGATGAGCTACATTATTTGTCTGGAAGTCAAAATAGGCAGGTTTCCAAACCAGAGTTGCAGTTCTACATATGACCATTAGATGGCACTTCTGCACTAAATTACATGTTCTGCAGGGGATTAACTATAGTATTTGTATATTCAGGAATGTAAACGTTTTTTTTAAACCCTGTTTTTTGACGGGGTGGGGTTATGTAGGGCAAATTTGGGACTAGCTTTTAAATTCGTTCATGCTTTAGGTGGGGAAAGGAAGAAAATCCACACTGAACAGTTTCTGATCTTCCTGCCCAACATCACCTTTTTAAAAATTAAGTCACCAAAATAATACATTCATATTTTCCATAAATAAAATCGTATCACATTTCTGCACCAATGTGCCATTCCAGTAGTTTTGAAACACACCATCACCAACCTATTCAAAAAATTTGCAGAGTTTTGCTTCCTCTGCAATTCTCGTGCATGAAAAAGGCCCCACTGATATTCTGCCTTGCAATATGGATTTCAAAGAGAATATGCCACAGTGTTTCCCAGAGTCCCTGCTCTGGGAAACACTGCACTGTCAAGCAGAAAATCCTCTAAAACACGTGACTCTCAGCTTGAGCAATGTTTTAACAGCAATACAAAGCTCACTTTTCATCCACAGTGTGTACCTAAGTCATTTTTCTTATTAGATCATTCTGCCTGGAATAAAAGGTAGTGGAGCAGCAGTAGCAAGCAGCCACACCTCAGCCAGAGCAAAGTTCTGGCACAAATGCTCAGTTTATAATATGTGGCAACCTCCGTATACAATGTGGTTGCTAGGCCAAACATGTTAGCGGGTGCCAAAAATCATATGTAATCACCCCTACTGGATTCAAACAAGAGGATTCTAATTCTGACATCAGATTATGGTCACTCAATTTCTATGACTTTAAATACCCTAAAACACATAAATTAAGGCAAAAGGACCAACCTATGCTTTTAATCAACCATATAATTCTCAGGGACATCCAGGGGACCTCTGCTTACAAATCAAGATCAATACACAGGGCTGAAAATTGAAACCTCCTAGCCAGGTAAAGACAGTTGCATAACTGTCAATCAGCCCTAATAGGATAAGCCACTCTCTCCCAGGAAATGAGTGGGGCAGGTGGTGTCTGTATCCTTTAAGGCAGCTCAGCCCTAGGTTTCTTCTGTGCAAATGCATCAAATTAAGTATTCAGGTATTTGATATTTGGCTCCTGCCCGTACAGAATTTAGCGGAGCTTCAATTTAGTTTTCCTGATGACTGAATTTCTCTGTGGGTTTCAAACAAGGCTGACACACAGAACAGATGCTACAAAACATTAGGACCAAAATAACACTATATAAAATACTACAAATAAAAAGAGTTATTACATTGCACATTTCACGAACAATTGCTTTCTCCTTTTCACTCAGGTCTTCTTCATAGTTATCTTGCATTTGCCTGTCCAAATTTTCATGGACTTCAAGGACCTACAAACAAACAAATTGCCAAAGTATTATACTTCTCAAAGATCAATTACATCTTCTGCAAGAACACTAGCTAGTATTTAAAATGACGTGGCCTACCACATCCCCAATCCTATAAACTGCTGCTCCCACAAAGAGATGCAATCCCTTCAATGAGTGCAGCACTCAAGCCATGGACTATCAGGGACAGGAGCAGAGCTTTAGCACTTGTCTACATCCACTTTACCTATGTTGGTTTGAAACTGGTATAGCTAAAGCAGTGAGAATGCAGTTCTACCAGGTAAAGATGCTCATATCAGTATAGCTTAGTCCTGTGAATGCACATGAATAAACTATACTGGTATAAGACTCCGTTATACCTGCATCTATATTAACGGTTGTACTGCTTTAACTATACCTGTAAACAAATCACACCCCTAACTAAAGAAGTTAAGTTGGTACAAAAAAAACTCTGTGCAAGAGTGGACCAGGCCTTCCAATGTAAACTCCTCAAGGCAGGGACTGTCTCCTCCGATGTGAATGTAATCTGTTTAATTCTCTCTCGTAACAGTCAGTTGGGCCGTGATACTTATGCAATTACTCACACGTGTAAACGTTTGCAGGACTGGGGGCCTTAGCCATTCATTTTCTCCTACTATGCCGGTGGGTCTTTTACACAGCAACAAGGGAGAGAAAAGCATTTTCAAATAGGATAATGTGATTGGAAAAGCACAAAAATTGGCAGGGGGCTCAGGGAGAAGTGGGATATCTGAAGTTACTTGTAACTCATTTTCTTGACTCTCTGCCTCCCATCCAGTTGACAATGTCTTATTAAAATCGCATTATTTTTATGTATAAAAACCTGATTTTAGATAATGCTTAGAGGTTGCTAAAAAGAGTTTTTCCTTTTCTCTGATGTCCAAATTGTAGGGTTCATGGTATTAAACCCACCTGCCTTTACAGGTGGAGACACACAAAAATAGCACCAATATATTAAAAACCTTCTAAAACATTTTTAAAATAGCTTTTTCTGTCAAATCTGTTGCATGAATAAAAGCACAGCATGGTAGGACACTAAATAGTCATTTTACTGACATGTGTTTGGAATGACCTACATAACTCATTCATGGCTTTGTTACTCACACATAATGTGCTCAGACTGCACCTCAGACTCCTGGAAATAAGATTTTTAAACCACTCACCATGTTGCCTCTTTTTTATGCTAAAGGAATACACATACAACACATACACCCTTACAGCAGGTATATTTGTGTGTGCATAAGTGTAAGCATGCAAATGAACTACAGGATTAGATTCATTACAAGGATGGATTTCACTCTTGAAGCATCCAGCACTGACCACTGCTAGAAACAGGATACTAGCCTATATTATTCATTGGTTTGTTCAAGCACAGAAATCCTGCTGTATGCTAAATGTTTCAGTTATAAAACTAGGTCATTCTCTTAGGGCCCTTAACCTACTTTTTAAAATGTACCAACCACTAGTTTAACCAATATATCTGGGACCAGTGGAATGTGTGCACAAACATTAAGTTTACCTAGATTAACCTTTTTAATGGAGCATGTGAAAGACATACCAGCCCTGATAAATAAAATGTCTATTTTTCTATTAAAAAGGAAGGAATTGATTAATTATAGCTCCAGCTGGACTCACACTTTGAACAAGCTTGTTTGGAATCAGTACGCCTCTGACTCTCAACTGTACAATCAAATCCCAGTGCAGACCACCAGAAATATCTTGCTATAAAGCAAACTCTGGCTGTATCCACAGGGTAAATGTCCAGGGCAACTCTGGGGTAGATTAATTAAAACTTCCATATCTGATTCTATCGGTCAGCGATCTTTCAGGTACATGAGTCTCAAAGGGAGAATATTTACTATATTTTCTATTACTTCAATTTAAATTTAAATTACATTCCCCCTAGCAGAGCTGGATTGATGAACAGTGGGCAGGTAAGGAGGTCAAAGGTGCATGTTAAATTCATTTATCACATGGTTCTATAACATATAATATGGCACATACATTTCACCTCAGTGAATGAAGCTATACTGATTTACACCAGCTGTGGATCTGACCTCAAAGCAGCTTACAAATATACATACACACAACCACTGGACTAAATCCTCAGCTGCTTTAAATCAGTGCATGCTATCTAGAAATCTGACCCATGGTGTTTGTATCTCTCTATCTCTCTCTCTGTCTCTCACACACACACATATCAGGAATAATTTCATCCACAGATGAAATGCAGGTATAGTTTAGGATGGAGCCTAGCAACTGTCCCCAAGGAATCCATTTTGAAGCACTTGGAGGAGAGGAAGGTGATCAGGAACAGTCAACATGGATTCACCAAGGGCAAGTCATACCTGACCAACTTGATTTCCTTCTATAATGAGATAACTGGCTCTGTGGACGAGGGGAAAGCAGTGGATGTGATATATACCTTGACTTTAGCAAAGCTTTTAATATGGTCTCTCACAGTATTCTTGCCAGCAAGTTAAAGAAGTATGGATTGGATGAATGGACTATAAGGTGGATAGAAAGCTGGCTAGATCGTCAGGCTCAACAGGTAGTAATCAATGGCCTGATGTCTAGTTGGCAGCTGGTATCAAGCGGAGTGCACCAAGGGTTGGTCTGGGGCCAGTTTTGTTCAACATCTTCATTAATGATCTGGATGATGGGATGGACTGCACCCTCAGCAAGTTCACGGATTACAGTAAACTCAGGGGAGAGGTAGATATGCTGGAGGGTAGGGATAGGATCCAGAGTGACCTAGACAAATTCGAGGTTTGGGCCAAAATAAATCTGATGAGGTTCAATAAGGACAAGTGCAGAGTCCTGCACTTAAGGCAGAAGAATCCCATGCACCACTACAGGCTGGGGACCGACAGGCTAAGCGGCAATTCTGCAGAAAAGGACCTGGGGATTACAGTAGATGAGAAGCTGTATATGAGTCAACAGTGTGCCCTTGTTGCCAAGAAGGTTAACGGCATTTTGGGCTGCATTAGTAGGAGCACTGCCAATAGATTGAGGGAAGTGATTATTCCCCTCTATTCGTCACTTTTGAGGCACATCTGGAGTATTGCATCCAGTTTTGGGCCCCCCACTACAGAAAGGATGTGGTCAAATTGGAGAGAGTTCAGTGGAGGGCAATGAAAATAATTAAGGGGATGGGGCACATGACTTATAAGGAGAGGCTGAGGGAACTGTGTTTATTTAGTTTGCAGAAGAGAAGAGTGTGGGGAGGGGGAGATTTGATAGCAGCCTTCAACTACCTGAAGGTGGGGTTCCAAAGAGGATGGAGCTAGGCTGTTCTCAGTGGTGGCAGATGACAGAACAAGGAGTAATGGTCTCAAGTTGCAGTGGGGGAGGTTTAGGCTGGATATTATGAAAAACTATTTCACTAGGAGGGTGGTGAAGCACTGGAATGGGTTACCTAGGGAGGTGATGGAACTTCCATCCTTACAAGTTTTTAAGGCCTGGCTTGACAAAGCCCTGGCTGGGACGATTTAGTTGGGGTTAGTCTTCTTTGCGCAGGGGGTTGGATTAGATGACCTCCTGAGGTCTCTTCCAACCCTAATCTTCTATGATTCTGTGATCTGTCAACAGCACAGAACCATTTAGGTCAGGAAATAAAGACTGTCACCTTATCCAGAAACTACAGGAGAAATACATATAGGCAGAATGGGATTGTAGTGTGAGTGGTCATGTCTCCCTCTGTTGGTAGTACCAGCAACTACACAGCCTGCTCAAATGTTAAAAGACTTTTAGTTTTTTAGTGCTGGAGGCCCTAGTCCTGATCCCCACAGACAGCTATGTGCGCTGTGTGTATGTAGCCATGGTTCATTATACAGTGACACCACCAGACTGGATTGTCTATGGATCTTAGTATCAGAGGGGTAGGTGTGTCTCTAAAAAGCAACAAAGTCCTTAGGCTTATAGATTAACAGAGCAGCTGCAGCTTCTTGCTTGTGGGTGAATACCCACTTATCTCTGAAGAAGTGGTATTCACCAGTAAAGCTCATGTGCTGCAACGCCTGTTTGTCATAAAGTGCCACAGGATTCTTTGTTGCTTCTATGGATCTTAGATACTCAGGACAAGGGGAAACATGTACCACACCAGCCTAGTACATGTCAAGTGAATTTCTCCTTCTAGAGGCTGGCCCTAGTGACTTTACCACTTGCTACCAAGTCAAAAGTTCTCCTTTACCTCAAGTGGTAGGGTCCTAGTTTCGACCCCCAGGGACAAATCAGGTCTATATGTGTATGAAGCCACAGTCTTTTACAGAATTACATAAAATGATCCCTACTCTTATGAGAACTGCCACAGGATTTTCAATGACCAAAAGTGTATAAGACCTTTGGTATGTATCTCATTCTGAAGTGGCACCCAAAGCTTCCTAAAGCCACCTTGGGCCATTGGTTCAGTCAGAACTGAGGAACTCAAAAGGTAACCAGCTTGTAGTATTGTGACTTTTCCTTGCAGGTCTCCCAACCAAAAGCTGGCCACACTTGAACTTGCTTAGCTGGTAAGTGTGTGACAAGGTAATGGCTTGAGGTGGCATGACTACTGGTCAGTAATAATCTGGCTGAATAGTTCTCTTCCATCTCTGATTACTATGATTCCATCATTAGAGAAAATGCCTGATGATGTTTCTACAGTTGTTGTACGCAGGAGAAATGCAACATGTGGGTTGAATGCAGACCTACCTTCATAGCATGCACGACAGCCTCCGGTTTCTGACCCACAGGGACATATCCTGCCACAGGAGAGGAAGCAAGATCAGGAGCCATACGAGCTGGGCCCTGTTGAAACAAGAAGTAAAAAACACACTTTTTAAGTATTTTTAACTGAGTTCTTTAAATGAGAGGAAGAAAATACCTAAGAAGATCAAAACTGCATCAATACTACCTCAAATCTAACTCTCCACCAGCCTCAGGCAAAGACAAAGGCTTTATCTGCACACAAAAGCTACACCATTTTAACTAAAGCAGTTCTTAAACTGAATTTAATTAAACCAGTGCAAACCCCTATGTGGACACACACCAGCTGACTCTTTTGTAGCTTAATTCATCTAGGCCAAGTGTCAACCAGTTTAAGGGTTTCCCCATAGGGACTTGTACCAGTTTAGCTAAACCAGTTCAAGAAACAATTTTAGTTTAATTGGTGAAACTTCTGTGCATTAGAAAAGAGTTCTCCAACCTTTCCATAGAAAAAACATTGCAAACATGATAACTTTCAGGCACTGCCTGGCTTTTACTAGACATTATAGAGCATCTGGCATGAAAATAATAGTTGGCATTAGTTTTTATTGGTTTCTTGGCAACATTTTCAAATGGGCATCATGTACCCATCTTCAGCTATTATAAGGATTGGATTGTAACCTAAAGATAAACAGATGTCCAAACTTGATGTTGGTGGGGATTATTTCCAAAACATGCTCTCTAGTTCAACTGTGTTTAGGATTCCCTGGGGAAAGATAGCAATTTTTATATTTTCCTAAGAATTCAAGTATGCAAACAGCTTGATAAGCACTTTTGATATAGGCTTTCCTTTCCAAGGTCTATCTCTTGAATAACACAAGATACAATATCCTTATTCAGCGAGATGCACTCCTCCTGTCCTTCCTATTTGTGGATTTGCACTGTAATACTCGGAGAAACCAACAAAGAATCCATTGACAAACTCATATTTAGTCTTCGCATCCCATAGGAAACACAAAGAACGATTATTCTGTTGGACGGTGAAAATAAATAAGGATGACAGAGTGATGTGTAGCACCATTACAGGAATGCTCTGCCCATACAATGCATGTGGGTCTTCATTACCATCTTTTCTAAGATTAAAAAAAACAGTGTCTGTTCCCATCATTTTTTATACCAAGCAGAGGCCAGTGGGTTGTTCTCATCTCTCCTGCATTTCAGCTGTGAGCCCCAGCTTGCCATGTTTTACTTTTCCAAGTGTTTTGTTTTTATTTCAAAAAATGTTCATCTACATGTGATAAAGGAACTGGATTTGGCCCAGTTTGCTGGGCTCTGGATAATAAGACAGGATGGCCAGGGATTCTTTCATGTCTAGACCACTGATCTGAATTTAACCAAGGTATGGACCTAAAACCGTCTTCCCCGATGGTTGTTCTGAGGCCTTTGTGAAATGAGTTGGTGGCCCACACCTCACTTTCTATTGGACAGGTGAACACATCAGAGAAACCAGCATTAGAATTAGCAGCTTTGTGGGAAATCTCAAGAGAGAATTAATAGGTTGCAAGAGCATGGAGATGAAGCTACCACTGTATTCTGCATCGGATCCCTCCAGCACAGGGTTGGATCTCAATGAGAGGATAAGGGAAAAATTCATTTCTCCCACCTGGGTTGTGAATGTTGTGTAGCTAAACAGAGAACTTTCATCTTCAAGGCTGTCAAGCCAATTCTTTTAACAATAAATGATAAAGGAGGGGAAATGCACGTGAGTGATCCACTTAATCCAGAGCTGCCAACAAAGAGTATTCAGTAGGGATCTTGGATGGAGATCTGCTAAATGCTCTTGGAAGCCTACAGAATCAGTCTTCAATAAAGGTCAAATGCATCAATATATGTATCATTCTCCCAACCTCTGGCTTCAAAAACACCACTCTTTTCTTCTTAATACAATTTAGATCTTAATCTCATGACAACTAAAAGCAGAAGAATTGGGACTCTGTGGCCATAAATCCCTCCCAAAGCTCCCCTTGACTAGAAGATATTAACATACAACCCTGCTGATCATTACAGGAGGAATCTTCATTATCACCCTGGAAATATAAACAAGGCTTTCTAACTACAATCCAATAGAGTAAAGGTCTCCCACAAGAGGCAGCAAAATGGACACACCTTTCCACAACAGCATCTTTCTCTCTTCCTACGTCAGGCATTGATAGTTCTACTACCTTGAGCTATGACTGTAACCACTCTTAAAACTAATCTGGGAGACGAGCATGAGGGAAACATGAGCCATAAAGAACAGAGAAAATGGTTTCCAAAACATGTGATCATGTCCAATGGCTCACTGCACTCACATGAAAAAAAACCCACTATTATTTTTCTACAACACCCTCAGTTGCATTTGATTTAAAGACAGATTGTATTGGATCATTTCAAAAATACATACACATTGGGCCAGATTCTCTGCTGGTGTCAACGGCAGTGGAGCTGTACCCATTTATGCCAGCAGATAATTTGTCCTTAAAAATACAATGTCATACATTTAACATACAATGTTAAATGATGGAAACGTAACAAAGGAAAGGGGCCCACTTCTGCCTAAACATAGCCTCACTCTGGGTATTGGCTTCCTTTCCAAGACAAATATGATCACGGATTCTCAGGTTAGGCTTGGTGTTAATAAGTATTATTTGTATGGCAGTGTCAGTGGGGAAACCCCTTTACAGATAAAATCCTCAACCCAAACAGCTCATAAACTAAGTGAAGAATGTACAAATGCAGGAAAGAGGAAAGCAGGACACTAAAAGCAGTGTGAATGAGTAGCAAAGGGTTTCACAAAGCAAGTCTTCAGGCTGGGTTTTGAGGAGGAGAACATGTAAATAGGGAGACCTGGGATGGATGTGGTGTATTGAAAACTGTGTTAAATATTACATGCTATCAAGTGTAAGGGGTTTCCTGGTCCTACTTGCAAGCTTGGGGGCCCTGTAGAGAAGCATGTGATCTGAATCAGTCTGCAAAGAGCCAGACTAGAGCAAAGTGAGGAGACTTGTGCGTTGCTGCCTTCAGAAGCAGCCTGCTTTGCCTCTCTCTCTCTCTTTGGTTCTTGTGGTCAGGGTTCTGAATTTGAAGAAATAAAGTAGTGTTAGGTTGCAACCAGAGGCGTAGCGAGCGCCCTCCGTACCCTCCGACCGGAGGGGGCCCTGCAAGGAAGGGGGCCCCTAAAAGTGGCAAAAAAAATGTAAGGTATAACTAGGTAAGTGACATTTATTGAAGCTATTGCACAATCCATGTCGGTTTTACTGACAAAAACGTGAAGTCATTATGATACATCATAATGCTATTGGCTACATCAGTTGTCTGTCGGTCAGTTTTGAATTTTAGTTGGACCCATTCAAAGAATGTGTATTTGCGTTCATAATGGCGGTCGGCGGATAAATGTTATTCATTTAGTTGTTTAATTTTTTATCGTTTGAAACGATTCGTTTCCAACGCAGAAGCGTGCTTTGTGATGTCTAAGAGAACGTATAAGAGCGGAGCTAGTAAACGAAAAGCAGCAAAAGATGCCAAGAAGGAACTTGAGAAAATTCCAAAGTTGTCAATGTATTTTGCGCTGCAATCCAACGTACAGGTACAGGCACATGAAACGGACAGCGCTAGCAGCGACGAATCGTATCCAGAAGTGCTTCAAGTGAGGTCGAAGGTGAAGCCAGTTGTTCTACCAAACAAACTGTGACAGATATTCCAGCTGCTGCCGGGAAAGAAGTATCTGAATCTGAACCACTGACTGATGATCCAGGAGATTGGCCATCTATAATATCGGACAGGCAAGTGTGTGACATTGTTGCACGTGGCCCACTGCAGCAGAATGAAAGTTACGAATTTCCATTTAACGAGGAAAGACGGAGGTTCACAAGTACTCATTTCTATCGAACCATGGCAAATGGCGAGAAAATAAGACGTTCATGGTTAATGTACTCAGTTCAGAAAGATGCCATTTTTTGTTTTTGTTGTAAATTATTTGGCACTGGCGACATACCGCTACGTCATGGAACATCTGCTTGGAAAGCACTGTCAAAAAGACTTCAGCAGCATGAAACAGGCAAAGGTCATCAAGACTGTATGGTGAAATGGTTTGACCTTCGGTCAGGCATAGTAAACCGTACATCTATTGACCAACTCGAATTGCAGGCTTTTCTGAAAGAAAGAGATTTCTGGAGAAATGTTGTCAAACGCATGGTTGATGTCATTATTTTCTTGTCCGAAAGAAACATTTCGAGGAAGTAATGAAAAGCTCGGCGATCCTTCTAATAGCAACTTTTTGGGACTGTTTGAATTGCTTGCAAAGTATGATACTGTCCTCAGCGAACTTTTACAGAGGATTAAGAAGGCAGAGACACATGTTCAGTACCTCAGTCCACAGATCCAAAACGAGCTGATTCAACTTTTGCCAGTAACATTCAAGAGGCCAATTTAGCACAGCTTAAAAAAGCAAAATATTATTCAGTTATTTTGGACTGTACTCCCGAAGTGTCAAATGAAGAACAGATGTCTGTGGTGTTACGCTTTGTTGAATGCAACGGTGAAGATGGTGTCAATATTCGTGAAGCGTTTGTTGGTTTTCTTAATGTTCATGATACAACTGGCAAGGGCTTATTGGAAGCGTTTCTTGAAAAGGCAAACAACTTAGGAATAGACATTGCTGACATGAGAGGCCAAGCTTATGATAACGGCGCAAATATGAGAGGAAAGAATAAAGGAGTTCAAGCCCACATGCTAGAAATAAATGACCGTGCCTTGTATGTACCATGTGGAGCTCACACTTGGAATCTTGTGATCTCAGACGCGGCAAATATGCCGTTATCGAAATATGCCGTTGACTTTTTCGGTCTGATTAACAGAATATACGTTATCTTTTCTTCGTCACCTTCATGTTGGGATATACTTCAAGAACATACGCCAATATGTGTTAAAGGGTTATCGGACACTCGTTGGGAGTCGAGAATTGATGTTGTGAAGCCACTGCGTTATCACCTTGAAGAATTGTGCAATGCTTTGTCATCTTTGCAAGAATATGCGCTCGAAAAGAAAGATGGCAATACAGCAACAGAAGCCGGTGCGCTTTTAGACCATGTTACTACGTGGCCTTTTGTTCTGACTGTGTACATGTGGTACGATATACTATTTCACGTCAATAAAACCAGCAAATTAATTCAGTCACCAGATGTGTCAATTGACGTACTGCAGGCAGAAGTCAGTGCTACAATGAAGTTTTTGGAAGACTATTGAAATACAGGATATAACTCTGTGGTCACAAATGCACGTGAAATAGCAGAGCATATGGGTATTGAGCAGGTGTTTCCAGAAACCAGGGTGCGACGTAAGAAGAGAATGTTTGATTACGAATGTGCTGATGATTCGAGTCGTCTTTCTGCCGAAGAAAAATTCAAATCACAGTTCTTTCTTGTTCTCACTGATCAGGCCATATCTTCTGTTTTGTCGCGATTTGACCAACTCGTGGAGTGATATAAGTTGTTTGGATTTCTGTACAACGCTAACAGCCTGAAGCAGTGTCACAGAGAAAATGAACTGGAGAATCACAGCAAAAATTTTGAAAGAAAAATGGGAGACATTGATGCCAACGAACTCATAATGGAATTGAATCGTTTTATTTATGTCATCGAGAAAGAGAGAGGACTTGTCACAGCAAACAATTTTTTAACGTACATATCCAAGAACAGCCTTCAGGAGATATATCCGAATCTTCGCATTTGCATCAGAATTCTTCTGACCACACCAGTTACTGTCGCCGGTGCTGAAAGGAGCTTCAGCAGAATGAAACTGATCAAGAATATCCTGCGCTCAACCATGACAGATGACAGGCTTTCTGCGCTTGCAGTTATCTCAATCGAAAAAGAAGATTGCCAGATCTATGGACTATGACGCATTGATTAACCAATTTGCGGAGAACAAGGCTCGAAAGAAGCGCTTTGCGTAAATACGGAATACATGTACACTGTAGGCCTATGTATACATAATATGAACCCTGTATATTGTATAAAATAAATACCGCATTCCAGTTTCTGCATTGTAAGGGCCCCGGACATATGTTCGGAGGGGGCCACGTTCTTTGTTGCTACGGTCCTGGTTGCAACCCTCCAGAATAAGCGATTTATATGTTTGTATCTAACTTCTCTGTTTGTGTGCTGTGAACATAACATTGAAAAGGGAGTTTTTGGCACAGGAGGCAGCACCAAAGAAGGCACAAAGGTGAGAGTGGAGGGAAAACACGAAAGGGGCATCAACTTGACAGAGTGAAGTCATCAAGGAGAAAAGTCAGAGGAGACAAGAATGGAGAGGGGGATGGAGAGCTGGTTGTGTGAGTTCCTGAAGGTGAGGAGGAGCATGAATTTCATACAAAGTGAGAGGGGGAAAGCCAGTGCAGGGATGTGAAAAACGGGTAGATTTAGTCCAAGTGAAAAGTTTTGGGAAGAAGGATGATGTGGTTAGGAATCTAACTTGGGACTTGGGACACCAGGGTTCAATTCCCCACCCTGCCACAGATTTCTGGTGTGACCTTGGGCAAGTCACTTAGTCTCTCTGTGCCATAGTTCCCCGACTGTTAAATGGGAATAATAGCACTGGCCTACCTCACAGGATAAATACATTTAAAAATAATGAGATGCAGATACTGTGGTAATGGGGGCCATATAAGTACTTAGCTAGAACCACAGTGGCTTTCCGGGCTGGAGTGAGTGCCAAGGAAGCCCAGGAAGAGGTGTCTGTAGTAATCAGGGTGAGAGGTGACCAGGGTCTTGGCAGGAGGAATGGCCAGATCTGGGGGATGCTGTAGAGGAAAAACTGGCAAGATTTACTGACAGCAACAATCCAGGGAGAAGTGGAAGGAGTCAGAGATAACCCCAAGATTGCCGCCCCACTCTGCAGGAAGGGTTGTGGAATTGCCAACAGCAGGAGAGCAGGGAAGGAGGGGCCAAGAAGGAAAGATGAGGAGCTGCATGTCATCCAGCAGCAAGATCATAAGATGAGATACTGGGGAGAGTGAGAGAGTCAGAGATATGAGACTGGATGGAAGGCAAAAGGTCAGGAGTATGGAGGGAAAACTCAGGCCATCAGCACAGAGGTGGTAGTAGATGTCTTGTGACTGGAAGAGATTAGCCATATTATTTGGAGGGCTGTTGTAGCCTGAGCCCTGCTATTTCTGCAGCTCCCATCTCCGCAGTAATCTAAGCTCATACTGCTCTTGTTTCTCTCTTATGCCACTTTCCTTTATTTCCTCCTTACCCTTTTATAGCCAGGGTCACACTATTGAAGCAGCCCACTGCAACCCAGCCACAAACAGGTTAATCTATTTATCGCCTTAACAAGCAGACACAGTCTACACAGACAAGGAATGCTACATTCTGCATTGTGAGGCTCGTATCAGTCTGAATTTCTTCTCCTCTGTTGGTTCTCTTGGATATGTACACTGCATTAGTCAGAGGTCTTGCTGACTTAGCCACTTGCTAGATTTTCATATCAGTCTGTAATTGAAGCTGGAGACATTCCCCACTCTGTCATGGGACCTGTGAGCTGTTTTCAGAGATAATAAAGAATAGTTCACAAAACAAACAGGATGTGACTATTTTTATATTTAAACTGATGAAAAATACACCCTTTCTGCCTCATCTCTCTACTGAGCACAGAACAAGTGAATAAGAACCTAAGTCATTACTAGATGCTAAGCTTCTCATTCTCTTTGGTCCAGGTGGGCTTTAATGGCGTTACTCCTGATTTACATCTATATAAATGAGAGCAGAATCTGGCCCATTAAGTTCTATGGTATAGCAGGCAAGTCCATGTGCCAATTTAGCAGGACAACAATTGCAAATTTCTGTTGCACCAGTGGCTTCAAGTTGTTGATTTTGTGAACACATTATATAATAGCCATAGGGTCACTCCTACCATTCCTTCACAGAATCCAAGTGTCAACTTGTCATGTGGAGAAAGGGGTACTAAATGAGGACTGGTTAGAAATGTACATTTTTCTGGGGTCCCACAGTGCAGGGGCAAGTTGCCAGTTCTCTTAATTAGGATTATTTTATCAGAATGTTCAGGATTCATTAAACCCTCAAAATGTTAAAAGCCGGGAAGGCAGGGGAAAATGGAGTCTAGATTTTTTTTATATACATTCTGGCAGTCAAAAGGAACAGAAAAATTGTGATGAGCAACTTTTCCAACATTTCTCATTGGATTTGAAAAAGACAGGCGATCTCGTTCTTCTTAGTTCATTACTCTGAGTGTGAATGCTATATCCATTTAAAAGCCCCTTCCCCTGACCACCCCAAGCCACTATTTCAGTTCCAGGATGTCTAGTCCTGAACTGCCAGGAATTGTGCTACTGGCTCCCGAACAGATCAGCTAGCTTTCAGAATCAGAATGAAAGCTTTTCAAAGGGTTTTGCTTGACTGGACAGTCATGGTCCACAGAGATCCCAGGAGCTGAGAACTTTTTAGACGGTTATGAAATGGAGTTGTGGCCACATTTCAAAGCTTCTGAATGTCACATCTTTTAATTGCTTTCTATTACTACTGATCACTGATTTTAAAAACAAGCAGAATTTTGCACTTAAACCCAGAATTAAAAAAAAAGCCCAAACGGTCAAATAGCTCAAACAGCAGTAAAACAAGGATAATTGTGATCACATGGGATGGTGTGAAGTGTTGATTGCCATGTGACTGATCAAAGAAAACTACAAGTGAAATAGGCAGGTATCCCCATACAACTCACATAAAACAAAAGTGGATAGATTTCTGTTTGTCATTGATTTTGTTTGTGACTTGATTTGCTTTGCTCTGTTTGGATTTATTTCTAGGTGTTTCTATGGCACCCTAGTATCTGCGAGTTTCATGTACATAAGTGAATTTATCCTAGGAGGTAGGGAAATAATATTATCCCTACTTTACAGCTTAGGAACTGAGGCACAGTGAGATGCAGTGACTTGCCCAAGTTCACACAGGAATTCTGTGGCTGAGTCAGAAACTGAAACTAGAACACTGGAGTCCGAGTCTAGTGCCTTGATGCAAATCTCAATCTTCTCTGTTGTGCATGGTTCTTCTATTTTGCATGAGAAAAAAGATTAATAAGGAGCTGGCTGACTTTTTGTCACACGCCAGGGGGAGGAATAGCTCAGTGGTTTGAGCATTGGCCTGCTAAACCTAGGGTTGTGAGTTCAGTCCTTGAGGGGGGCCATTTAGGGATCTGGGGCAAAAATCTGTATGAGTATTGGTCCTGCCCTGAGCAGGGGGTTAGATTAGATGACCTCCTAAGGTCCCTTCCAACCCTGATAGTCCATGTAGGGTTAAAAAATCCTAGAGACTTGATAGGAATCAAAACCTACAGGAAATATTTTTCCAACACTACACCATCACACATTATACCACTTATCCTTTTCCTCTTTCCCTTTCTCTGAGGTACATTAGCTACTATGGAAACAATCATTGGTATACATGGAACTTGGCTATATTCACAAGTGCAATGTAAAGTCAGTTGATACAGTGGCTTATGAAATGTGAGTGTATGTCAGGGGTTCTCAAACTAGGGGTCAGGACCCCTCAGGGGGTTGCGAGGTTATTACATGGGGGGGGGGGTCGCAAGCTGTCAGCCTCCACCCTAAACCCCACTTTGCCTCCAGCATTTATAATGGTGTTAAATATACAAAAAGTGTTTTTAATTTATAAGGGGGGTTGCACTCAGAGGCTTGCTATGTAAAAGGGGTCATCAGTACAAAAGTTTGAGAACCACTGGTATATGTGATGGTGATCATGACCACATGCAGGGTGTAAATGTTACATATAAAATTGAAGACTCACTCATTGAGACCTGATTTGCATACATATACAATCACTCATTTTGCAAGTGCAAATGGATGTGCCTGCAAATACTGCTGGGGCAGTCAGGGAAGCCCACTAAATACTTGTTCCCAGAAACACAAACACCCCAGGAGATTGTGTTGTCTCAGCGCTAGCATCTAAATTAAATCTGCATTTACCAGATTATACAGCAATTAATGAAACTTTGCAAATGCATGCCATAAACACAAGGCACACCAAAAGTAAAATAACCCCCCAAACTACCAGCACCAGCTTCAGTTGATTCATTCAGAAATGGAAAGTGAAATTTCACAGTTCAGCTTTAACACATCATCAACCACCCCCGAAGTGGCAACTCCAAGATATCTTGCTGAAAATGTTCCTCTTCTTTGTCTTACCTACCTTGCTAGGGAAAAAAGGAGGCCATTTTGGGAGCATATCAGACCAGGAGCTGTGCTAGATGAAGAAAAGCCACCTTACTGAACTGAAAACCCTGTTCAGTAGGGCTCAAGCAGGATCCAAAATGAGGAGAGATGGGGGACATCTATTTGAACCTATATCCGTTTTTTTCTGTTTTATTAGGCTGCTCACAGGATTTAGTCCTTACATTGATATACAAAAGGCCTAGAGTCAGACTCCTTGAGGATCGGAAACAAGGTTGCTATTGCTGGTCTCAAAAATTCTCTGGGTCCTCCAATATAAATATCATCGTTAGCATCTACTTGATGAATCTGTGGAAGCTGTCAATTCGGAGCTGGGACTCGCACATGCCTTTCTGTGCTTGGAACGAAGAGCCAGCGCAGTGTGTATTCCAAGCATGACATGACTCTGAGCTGACATTTCCCCCTCCCTTCGAAGCCCCTTTCTCTCTTATTTTATATAGTCATGCCTGGAGCACACTCCTGCCTCTGCTATGGAGTGCATATAAAGAGGACCAATTCCACTCAGATTAAGTGTCTCCCAGGAGGGGAGATTCGTCAACAACCAATTACAGGTGCTTTTTTTGACCAAGTTTAGCCCATTCTTTTTTTGCCATCCTGCTGTTCGATACATCAGTCCCCAATCCCATTATCTCCTCTCCTTTCTCTGAGTAGAGCATCCACGAATGTGCTAGTTTATTTGGAATTGTTCTGAATAGTTATCTTCCTGGTTTGTCTATTCACCAGCGTGGCCATTGACCCACAGTAATGGTAGGGTTGTCAACCCTCCAGGATTGGCCTGGAGTCTCCTGGAATCAGCATCCATCTCCCAGTGACTATTGAAAGCAATCCAAGAGATTTTAATAGAATATTTTAAGAAAATGACACTCTGTCATGTTGGGGGGAAAAATCTCCTGAAATAGCTTTAGTCAGAGTTGGCCATCCTAAATCATGGTGGCACTTCATTAGCATGTGCTCACCATTCAGATGTATTGCGGGTTTTTTATTAAAAAAAAAATAATCCTGCATCTCCTGCACATTTAGATGGCCGCACTTTTGTACTAACCTAAGTCATGTTATGCTCCTTTCCAGCTGTGCAAAGCATCATGCCTACCACAGGATACAAACACGAGAACACGTATCCCACAGAAGGAAGTACAGTTAGATGCTATGGAAAGAGAGTTTACATCTTGAATAGAAGACTATTACTGTATGCCGCTAATCTCTTCACTGCTGTTACTGAAGGAAGTGAGCCACTGGTCCTTGGTATTAGCAAGTGAAAACAAGATGCATCTTCCATCTCAAATTCAGAGGGACTTTATTCCAGATGCTAATCTCCTTCAGCATTATTTAATTTGCCTCCCATTAATCATACTGAGCAGCTGGCCATGTAAATATTGAAATCCATGAATTAACCATTGGGTCTGTCCAGGAGCCAGGCAGAGCCCATCTGCACAGCTCAGACACCGACTAGTCAGACAAACCGTATCTTCAGGGCAGAGTTTAGTGAAATCTACTTAAGAAACAAAAAGAGCTTATATATCCTGTTTGATTAATAAAAAACAATTTAACTGCTTCATTGCCATACAGTCCTAAATATCCAGTCTATCCAATGGAAGAGGACCCCTTTCTCTGCAGCCATGTCCCACACTGCTCCCCGTCACATGTCTGAATCATTGTGCCAAGGAGAAGGGAGCTCTGATGGGACCGCCCGGAGGAGGGTGAGGGAAAGCATGGACATCCTTTTGCAACTAGTTCTCCCATGCAACAGCAGTGTTTGGTATCTACCTACCTGAACAGCATTAATGCCGCACAGAGTTCCACTCTCCTGGAATGCCGCAGTGCACTCAACTCACTGGTCCAACTTCTCCTCTGGGTTACAACAATGTAAACCCAAGTAACTCCACTGTGGTTTGTATTTAGACTGGTGTAACAGACCTGAGTTCAATCTACACTATCTAAAAAACATGACACCCCCTTAGAATCTCACAGCACCAAAAAGGCATCATGGTCTTTCACAAAATCTTACAAATTGGTATTAGCATGCTAAATCCAGAGCTGTTTCAGCCAAACAACTAAGTGATATAGGTTGCAAAAAAAATTCTGAATACTATCGGCAGCAACATTATACCATTTTTCCATGGGCAGTGTGTTAACATATTGTTAAATGACTGGCTAAAGTGGACAACTTGACTATTTTGAAAAAGACTAATTTTTTAATTAAAAATAAACAAATCAAGCACTCCTGAAACAGTACTTTCAGATTTAAAATAAAAAGAAGTTCCTTTTTAAAAGATTAAGGATTTTTCTGCTCTCCTTTTGATGTTTAGAACGGTATTTTGGCTGTGTCTGGTAGCCATACCCCCCCAATGGTGTTGTCAACTCTCGTGAATTTTTGTCACACATGCATATTTGTTATTTTTCTTAAAGCCCCAGCTCCTGGAGTCAGATGATTAAAAGCTTTCATTTTAAAGCAGAGAAAAGGTGGAAAATGTGAAACACTAAATACTCAAAAAACAGAAGGCAAATAAAAATGTTATTTTTAAGTTTTCATGTTCTTTAAGCCAATCTTATGATTTTTTGGGGTGGGGGGGCTGATTTTGGAATGCTTGGGGATGGCAAATACAGCAGTAGATAGTCTCAGGGCCATCTCTCCTCAACTCTCCCCTTTCCTCTCTGCACATACCACTGTATATTTCAGTTCTGGTTTTGCAGCTACTGGTCAACAGTCTCTTGAAACACCTGGGGAAGACTGAATGCAAGAGCTCCCTCCCAGAGCTGAAAATAAGCAATGTCGTCATACTAATACACAAGGCAGGAAGTGAACTATCTGAAAAGTGGTGTCAAAAAGCTCAAAGCCACAACAGATGGATTTCTCTCATCTCTTTCAGTTCTGAAAGGTTAATTATGACAACAGTAGATACAAAAGATGTCAGATGGAAATGTGATTTCCAAGTTGTTGGTCAAATTGAGCAAATTCTGTCTTGGGACAGCTGTTTTGGGACATTGAGGGGAGACACACCATCCGCTGTTCATAGACTTCATAATAACTGTTGATAAAGGCCTACTACCTTTCAAATATATTAGCTTATTCTCAGTTGCTTGAAGTTTTAAAATAACATTCCTTGAACTGCAAATTCTGTCACTCTCCTGACAATCCTTTTATTTAATTTTCCCGTCTTCACCCCCAATTGTCATGGCAGTGAAAGGGCTGCCTTGGATTTCTCTCTGTTCAATAGCATCATGGTGTTATCAGCGTCATCAGCTGGAATGCGCTTCCTTCTGTCATGCTCTTCATTCATTGTTCCCCGTGTGTAAAAAGGTCCTGGGTTCATTAGGCAAGTACTCCACAGAGCAGAGGTAATCAATGGACCCAGTGGGCTATATCCTGGCCTCAGATCCACTCAGAAAGCTCCCATTAAGTCAGTGGGTTATTGAATGCATGTATGGGAGGATCTTCAGTGGTATGAGCCCCTCAAAATAGGATGTTATTTAATAGCTGACCTTGCAGAAATTCCCCCTGCATCATTAAGAATTGAATAACACATCTAATTTGTGTATTTATATGCACACATACATACAAATACACACTCACAGTTTTACCCTCTTCCCATGCTAGCTGGGCTGCAGGTTGGTGTTTTTTGAGACAGGTTGGAGGAACAGAAAGGGGAACGGAACATTCTTTTGGGGATTGTGCCAGTGCACACCAGCTCTAGGAACCATAAGGCACTGTTTTGGGAGCGTGCATTGAAGATCTGTAAAACGCTTAAGACAATGTGACCTGATCTCTTTCATTCAAATACCTCTGATGCTACAATACATATAAGAATCCAAGGCCATTTCTCAACTGTAAGAAAGGTTAATTTTAAGGACACTGGATCAGAGTCTGCTCATAGATAATAATGAATTTATTTTACTACACATAACTAATTAAGTGACTAATGGAAATACCCAGTGTTAATGAACAGATTATGGCCTCAGTTTCATCTTTATCTCTGATTTCATTGCATATGCTGGTCTAACACAGATCCTTAACTTGGTATTTTCCCCCCACTGGGAACTGACGAAAAGAAATTCAAGTTCTCACACCAGTTTTCCTATGACTTATTTCAAAGGTGCCTCATAGGAAAGGTGCTTTGCATGGGAGCCACCATATTTCCGGCTCAAAAAAGGACAAGACAGGAGTTTGATTGGAGCAGTGATGTAACTACCATCATGCTGCCTCCCACCACTACCCTAGCAGGGGGCTCAGGAGATATCCTGTGTATCAGTTCAGGATTGTCTATAGCACCCATCCCTGTGGTATCCAAGTGCTTCTTATACACACACACACTTTTTGTAATAATAATGTGCCCACCATATGGCAAAAGAAAATGCACTTTTCAGAAATATCTTTATAAGGAAAGTGACATCTCTGGCTAGTACATGGTAGCAAAATCTAGGGAGATGAACCCCAGAGGCAAAGAAATTCCTCCCAGACTCCTCTTCAGTTCAATCAGTGCAAATGTGATTTGTTACAAAATAATCATGCACTGAATAAAATTATACATTAATAAATATGCAATGTCTCATGTGGTCTTTGGAGCATCCAGAGCTACCAAACGCGTTCCTCAGGTGGAGGATGGGGGAAGTGTAAACATGTGGACTGCTCCATATAATGAATAAGGAGCCGTGGACCTAAGGTTTGCATGGGGCTGGTAACCTCATCAGACAAAAACAAACTTAGAAATGAACACCAGGAGACATATCAAGTGATTGACTTCATGCGAAGAATATGACAGATGTTGGTCAAAACTGTAAAGAAAGCCAATATCCTGAGAAGTCTCTTGCTCAAGACTAGATCAATAATGAAAATCAGATTTTGGAATGTGAGAACAATGTACGAAGCTATTAAAGCTGCCCAAGTAACTAAAGAAATGGACAGATTCCATCTTGATGTCCATGAAATCAGGGAGTGTAAATGGACAGGTTCAAACAAATTATACTATATAGAGAAACAAATAAGATCATTGCCATTCCAGGATTGTGGATGGTAGACTGAAGCTGGCATAGCAATCCTAATGTCGAATGAGGCAGGGCAGGAATCAGGCGAAGAAAGAATTATTAAAGCTTGGTTTCAGACTAGATTCTTCAGACTAACAGTCATACAATGCTATGCACCAACCACAAAAAAGCCAGATGAAGAAAAAAAATGCTTTTTATGATTTGTTACAGGTTGTGTTAGCCAAGGTCCCAACATATAATATCATAGTGACTAGAGGTGGTTTTAAATGCAAAAGTTGGAAATAACAATGATGGGTTAGATAAAGTTATGGGCAAGTGTGACAGGAGTTTGGACATCAATCAAAATAGTGAATGATCAATAGAAATTTGCAGTGTGAACAACCTAGTGATAGGTGGAACAGTATTTCCTCATAAAGAAATCCATGAAGTGACATGGAACTCCCCAGATGGTGCTACCAAGAACCAGACAGACCACTTCTGCATTTCGAGAACCTTGTGCAGCTCCTTGGCAGATACGTGCATAGGGGAGCAAATGTGGGCAGCGACCATAACTGTTGTATCGCTAACTTGAAGATCGAGTTAAAGAGGATGTTGGAAGATTAAAAGAAGACCATGCATAAACAGCACACAATTAAAACACCGAAAGACAAAAAGTGCTTTTCAGCTTGTATTGAAGAACAGATTCAGTGTTCTAATTGAATTAACCGAAGCGAACCAAGACATTGATACTCTGTGGGAAAACGTCAAAGGGTGCTACCTAGAAAATACAAAGGTAGTTTAAATAACAACAAATCTAAAAGGGAAGAATGGATTAGCAATGCTACTTGGACAGCAGCGGAAAAGAGAAGTATAAAGCAAAAACTTATGAATGCTAAGACATGTAAAGAGACAAGCAATTGGCAAGAAGAAAACAGAGTTCTACATAGAGAGATGAAAAGGTGGAGTGCTACAAGAGATAAAAGGGCATATACTGATAGAAAATGTCAAGAAGCTTAAGATGCTAGCCAAAGAGGTGACCCTACAACCTTATGTAAGACAATCAAACAGCTAACAGGAACTTTAGCACTACTACAGGCCCTATTAAAGGTGCAAATGGAAAGACTCTTAGTACAGAAGAGGAAAAAGGGAAAGATGGGTGGTACATTTTTAGGTTATTTTAAATAGACCAAGCCCAAGTGACCTACTAGAAATACATAATGAAGACCTAGCATTAGAACTTCATATTGATTAAGGAGATATTGCAATGTAAGAAGCTAGAAAAGCCATCAGTAAACTGAAAAATGGGAAAGCAGCTGGAGAAATGGTTAAAGCAAGTGATAAAACAGCCTACCAAAACCACAAAGAAAGTCTGGATAGAATATGGAATGACTAAAAGAACCCAACCCAGTGGAAGAGAGCCCTTATAGTAAAATTGCTAAAGAAGGGTGACCTTACCAAGTGTAATAACTGGAGAGGAAGCACATTACTCTCAGTGCCTGTGAAAATCATGTACATTATCATCCTGGAACATATCAAGAAACAAATAGATCTACAAACTTAGACAGAAACAAGCAGGTTTTAGACCACTGAGATCATGTGCAGACCATACTGGCATTATAGAACGAAGAGTGAGGTGGCAAGCACTTCTTGTGATAAATTAAAATTTTAACAATCAAAATTACAGAAAGGGGGTGTGACGGGGTATATGAGACTCTCTGAGGCCCCCTGCTGGAGGCCGCATGAAACTGCCACACCCCACGCCAATAAAGGGCAATGGAGAGGATCCCGCTAAGCTGCCTAAAGTGGCTGTGTGGGACACAGCCAATCAGGGCCAGGAAGCCTAGTATAAGAAGAGCTGCAGGGCCAACGGGAGTTCAGTTCCTTGCTGGAATTGTAGAAGTGTGGCTGGCTGATGGAGCTACAGAACCCTGGACAGGGCAGCACTGCCAGAAGTCGGGGAGAGCGAGAAGGAGCCTTGAGCTGGTTGCTGGGACTCCATTAAAAGAAAGCCCTGAGGTAAGGGTGAAGATGGCGCAGGGCCACGGGGAAGTGCCCTAGACACTGAGGCACCCCAGAGGGGAAACTAAACTAGAGGGGCCCAGCTGAAGAGCTGTAGCCAGGAAGCCAAGGAGGGCGAAGATATTGTCTCCAGAGAGGGAGCCCTGGGGCGCTGCTCTATCCCGGACAGTATGAGAGAAAGAGTGCAGGCACACTCACTCAGCCAAGGGGTACTCATGAAAGGTGAGTGTACCCCATTACAGGGGGATAAGTCCTTTTTATTACTGTAGCATTTGCTCTGAATAGCAAGATGATACCTCTGAGAAGGCTGTAAAAAACATTGGGGTTTGGTATAACTGGCCCCTCCAGTAAATTAGGATTTGAAGTTGCCAGGGTGAAGACACCTGAATTTGTAGGAATGTGAGTCTAGACTGGTATTAAGTTACCTCTTCTTTTCTTAGGTATTCATTTGTAAAAAGCAATACGAAAGAGGCCTGGATGCTTGAGGGCTGTGCACTCATGCTACAGAGCTCTGAAGCAGTGTAGTCTCATCATTGAAAAGATGAGAACTGCATCCAGAATCTTATATTCAAGGCTCAGAAACAGCCAATACATGCTCTGTATGCCATTCTGGCACTTTTCTAAAACTACTCTCTTGTTCTCCAGGATCTCAGCTTTCATTTTAATAAAAAGCAAACCTAGCTGTTATGGCGGCAAAGAAAACCTTAAAAAAATGTGAACTAAATGAACCTGAAACAGAGATGAGTCTGCAAAGGGCATAGAACAACAGCTCTGAGGGGTGTGAACTGCCCCATTCATCTCAGTGAGGTGTGAACTCAGCTGCCCAGTGATTATAATTTCAATGCAATATTGTTAATTCTTTCATTCCCAGGTAAGAAAGGAAAGGGACGGTCACAATCTGGTCACAAAAATGAGTGAGGTCTCATCTTGGTGTCACAGTAGTTGGCATCCTGGAAAGCACAACTTACTCTTCACCTCCTTGCCCCACCCTCTGCAAGGAGCCCAACGGCGCACAGAGACCATGCACAGTCATTCTGAACAGCTGCACAATCTGCTGAGAGTAGGCAGAGCTTCTTTGATGAGCAGAGCTTGGAAAAGCACCACCACTTCTCTCCTGCCCCTGGCTTATAATTAGATTTCTCAGTGTTGCCAACTCTTGCGTTTTTATTACAAGTATCAGAAAAAATGGTGTTTTTCTTAAAACCCCAGCTGCTGGACTCATGTGGATATGTGAGAATCTCCACTTTTTTTTTTTTTTAAAGTATGTTTCTAGCCTTATGGTTCTGAAGAAAAACTTGAAAACCTGACCCAAGTATGGTCTAAAGGTACAAAGCCATACATTGGGGGTTGATAGTTATGAGCATTGGGCCTCTCTTGTAGTGGCGTATTCGTTTTACAGGGCCTTTTCTCAATCTCCCCAAAGAGACAACACCAAAAAGTAGCTTCCAGCTTCCACCAATTTAAATAGGATCCTTAAAGTTTCCTGCTCCCCAATCCCAACAATACACCGGCACTTTGCCTGCTATAATTTGTCAGCCCAGCAGAGATAGTCTACCCATGTTATTCATTACTGTCACACATCAGGTTTTATTTACAGGAATAAACTATTATGCTGACCCATTACAAGAGCCATTTAGCATACTTCAAAATCTCTAGACTGAGATCCTTCTCCCTGCTCTGGCCCCTTTACTCTGGATAAAAGGGCCAGGATGGTGTAAAGTTGCTCCAAAGCCCTGGGTCCTGCCAATGGAGGATTCTCCTAGTACAGATACTGTGGAAGACAGCCATTGAGGACGTGCCTGGAGTGGAGCTTTGGGTGGGAGGGTTGTGTTGGGATAGGGCCATAGCATGCAGTGCTGCAGAGATTCTGGGAAGTGCTGCATCCCTAGGGGAGATGCAGGAGGCTGCTGTAACTTAGACAGACCCCAGAGCTGTCTAAATTCTGACCGTGCTGAGGAGCAAAAGCCATCTTAGCTCCCCATCCCCTTGGGTTGTGAGTTCTGTGCAGCACCTCACCCCTAGAGTTTATCTTTAGCTTTGTTACAAACACTTGACTCAGTGAAAGCTCATACACCAAAAACCTGCAAGTGAGATTTCACACCGTTAGAAACTAAATTGCTTAAATGCCATCTTTAGTAGCAAAAATATAGCAAAAACTTGCTTTATGGTTAGAGATATCTTCTGCCCCATCCCTAAGAGGCAAACGTTTGTTCAGCAGAGTATTAAAGGAACACAATGATTAAGCATATTTGTACTATCAATTTAAAAAAAAAAGAAAGACATGAGGAGTTACCACATATGGGCAACTCAAATTACATCTCACAATCCTAATTCATTATTAGATTAATTCTGGAGAAGACATCTGACCATAACAAATCTTGAGCAATCCCTTAACAAATGAAATAGCATTCCAAAAATTAAATAATAATGCCATGTACTTATGTAACATATTCTGTCAAAAGCTCCTTAAGCAAAGAATTAAGCCTTAAAAACACCTCCATGGAATTGGTAATTATTTCTCCTCTTTTATAGATGAGGAAACGGAGGCACAGAGAGGTGAAATAACTTGCAGAAGTTCACACAGGAGAGAGAGAGACTGGAAGAGAACCCAGATCTCCTAACTCCCAGACCTGTGCCTCAGCCACCTTATTATACAGCAAGCAAGTACCTGCAGTTGTCATCATTTATTCTTTTTAAATTGATTTAGATTTTTTTTTAAATCCCCATCCCAGCCTTCCTCTGCAGGAGTAGACAGAATATATAAATAGAAAATCCATACCACTTGAACAGTGTCCATAAAAAAAAATCTAAGAGACTCCCCAGACTCCTGCCTCCCAAACTCCATAACATCCTTGGATGCACAGCCTGGAGAATCTTGAGTGGAACTAGAGGTTATTTTAGCTCTGTATTTGGCATTGGTGAGACCACTGATGGAATACTGTGTGCAGTTCTTGTGTCAAAAACTGAAGAAGGATGTTGATACATTGTAGAGGATTCAGAGAAGAGCCACATGAACGATTAAAGGGTTAGAAAACCTGCCTTGTAGCAACAGACTCAATCTATTTAGCTTAACAATGAGAAGATTAAGAGGTGACTTGGTTATAGTCTATAAGAACCTACGTGGGGAACAAATATTTAATAATAGGCTCTTCAGTCTAACAGAGAAAGATACAACACAATCCACTAGCTGGAAGTTGACGTTAGTCAAATTCAGCTTGGAAATAAGGCATAAAATTTTAACAGTGAAGGTAATCAACTACTGGAACAATTAACCAAGAGTCATTGTGGATTCTCCATCAGACAATTTTTAAATCAAGACTTGATTTTTTCTAAAGGTTATGCTCTAGGAATTATTTTTGGAGAAGTTCTATGGCCTGTGTTATACAGGAGGTCAAACTAGATGCTTACAATGGTCCCTTGTGGACTTGGAATGTATTTATCCTGAAAAGTAATAAGCACTCAAAGCTATGATCCGCACACTGTCAGAATCAGACCCTGGATTGATTTCATATTGCTTTACAGCCAGCATGTGTCTGGACACCACCAGGGCTACCCATACTGAGCAATCCTTACCGTGATATAATTGAACAAGTATAACATTCAGAGGTGCCTCGATCTTTTTGGAAGAAGAGCATCAAGGATTGTTTGGTATGTTCTCATCAGCTACATTTTGCACAATAATTAGCGGGTGTTGTGGGACTGAAAGGAGGAGCCAGGAAGATAAGAGCATATTGTTTAGCAAACTCAAGACTTTTCACCTCCTTTGTCATTTTAGAGGAAGCAGAGCAGGCCCATCTTGTTACATAAACTTACTTGCTGTACAGAAGCAGCATACGGTAAACAAAGCACCAAGAACTTGAGCACTACAGATCCTGACTACTAATTGTTAGAAACCTGGCAATGTCTTTTGTCTTATCCAATGTCAGATTTTTTGACACGGGCCACAAGAGTTTAAGAAAAGAAGCATCAGATTTGATTGGACCCCCTTTGTTTTCAGATAGGCACTTAGTGAGTTTCTGAGTTATCTGAGAAACCTCAGCTAGAAAAATCCTGAGCTCAACATTTCATGGGTTAAGACCAATGTTTCCAGACTTTTCTCTGTCTCTGGAAATCTGCAACCTGTAAAATTGAATAAGTCTTGTGATAAAGGGCCTGATTTTATTCTGTTTCACACCACTGATTTCAGGGTAGAATTTAGTTCTGAAGGAATGACCTGTCAACCTGCCAGATATATGCATTCTTGGCCTGAGCTCAGGCTTGATCTCTCCTCAGAAATTTAAGATTCTTGTCTGTATAAATACACCAGGTAGCTAAATGGCTCTTACATTTTGCATGGCATCCTGATACTGCGGCAGTGATGACAGCTGTGACTCAGAGTGGTACGGGGATAACCCTTTTCTTAGAGTCCTCAAATCCCCAGAGCTAGATTTCTGCAAAGACAAAGAAAGAAAATAGGACAATCTGTATTAATCAGAGGAAGGAAAATAATGCTCATTCTGCTTAGAATTCTTTATTAGCTTTTCCTTGTCACCATTTCTATTCTGTGGCCTGTTCCCATAATAACTTTTCCCTGAAATGATGGTTAAAATGACCATCATGGTTAAAATGCTTTTCCTTTCCTCAATTCTGGAAAAACATTATCAAGTGGTTGGAGATTAAGCAGATAGACTGGGCAGATATTTTATTTTGCCCAAGTTCATCTAAATTTCAGATCACTTAAAAAAAATCACATTAATATGCAGAGGGGGAAATTATTCACATGAACTCTGACCTCATTCCCATAAAATAAAAATGTATTATTAGAAGAAAAGTAGCATGGACCGATCAGAATACACCAGAAACCATTTTCTATCTCTCCTTTTAAGACGACATTGGATATCCAACTGGCAATTGAAGAGTAATAAGAGTTTTTAAATAGTGACATTCTCATTTATGAAAGCTTTTGCATGTCAGTGACACCATCTCTTGTTTGGCTAAGAATTTCTTGCACACAAAGAGTCTTGAATAAATATTCTACATGTCATACAAATAAATGTTATAAATCACACACATTCTATGGAAAATAATACCCACAATGACCACCAAATGATCATGTATTATAATGGTGCTGCATAATCCCCTTATGAGGGAGTCTCTGTCTAGTTCCCTCACTTGGTGAAGCTGAAATGAGATACACTTAGAACCAGCAGAATTGTTTTTAAAAGATCTAGTATACCTGAGGATGAAATGAAGGATCTGGGATGAGAATGATATCATTTTATTACTATAAACATGCCATTAACTTTATATATTTTAAGAGCATCAAGCAATGCATTGTCCTCTACTTTAAAGCTCTAAAAGCATGACCTTTGGGATTTTTATGCTCCATTAAGACTTTTGACTTGCATTTGCTGCAAAAATGATATTTTCCACTTCAAAAGAACTAAATAAAAACCATTGGTGCAATAAAATTTAATGGAATGTCTCATAAATCAGCTCAACTGTTCAGACAAAAAAACACCCCAGTAACCCCAGGGGTTGACCATAGCCAAAACCTTTAGAACTCTTGTCGCTGCAGCGTTGGTGGTGGGTGTAATTCCACTGCTTGGTCCCATTTTACAGCAGAAAAGTTTGGTTCCCTTAGAGCACATTCACCATTTTCCCAAAATCGACAGTAGAGATTTTTTTCTCGCAATGATCTGTTTGGGAACTCTGTTTCTGAGCTCTCAAGCACTATATTCTTCTAAAAAAATCCAGTGTGATCTAATGAGTTCACAGCTACAGCCCGCTAACCCTATTCTTTTTACAGGATGTGCAGAGATGACCAGTCTTCACGGCAGCCAACCTAAAGAACTGGATATTACTGCCACATAGTTTAACCTGCTAGAAGTGTTTTATCCCTTTGAAGTCAGTTGCCATAGAATGATTTGCACAGGTTGCACATTAACACTTTCCTTGGAATTGTAAGATGGCATCAGAAGTGATCATTGTCTTGTTTTCCCAACTTTTGCATTTGACAAGTGAAAAGTCAAAGACAGTAATATTTTGAAACGTAGCTCACTCTTGCAGGTAAAATGTACTTGGAACTGAGGGCAAGATTTACTTCACTGTATAAATGCCTGGGCTTTTTTTTTTGGAAGTTTGAAGTTGAAGGCATTTGGGGAGAAGGGTTGGATAGGTCCATGCAAATCTGATGACAAGACACCTTCATTTAATGACAATGTCCCATGGGTCTAACGTGTAATCATTTCTTGGCTGATTATATTGAAACAGAGGATTTGTCTTGGCTGGCTGTGCAAGCTACAACCTGCACCTCACCTATCACATATGAACATGTGGCTCCGGCAGTCTCAATGCTGGATCCCATCACTGTGTTATCTACCGTTGACCTCCATTTTGCCTTGACATTCCTGGGCATGGTGTACTGCTCCCTCCTGCATCTGTGCATACACGTGAACAACAAAGGCAAATAGTACAGCAAGGAATTTTAAAGTCCTTGCTATGTGCTAGAGTGATCACAGATGCATAGGCTCTTATCCGTAACGCTCCAGTCCAGAAGGACAATGCATGCCTTTCTGGGGATTAGAGTGCACGGCCCAACATGTAATTCTGCTGCATTGGAATCTTACAAATTGCACTGATAGAAAAGTGCCACTTTCTGACAGAAACATGGAAGGGACTGGGTGAATACAGATAGAGATGGGCAGTTTGTGGCTATTTATTTCTATCTTTCAGCATCTCGCTCTCCTGCCACAAGATGAGTTGTTCCCATTGAGAAGGGTCCTGGTACTCTGGACCAAATGTTCACTTTCTCTAGCACATTACAGGTTGAATTCCCCTTATCCCTGAGTGCCCCCTTGCGGCTGGGTGCCATAATGCCAGGGTTAGTATCCCACTTCCCCTTTCGGGCCCTTAAGCACTCCACAAAAGGCTCTCTTAGCTCAATAATACCCCTCCTGGGGCTAGTTTATCAGGAAAACACCGTGCATGTATCTGTACAAAAGTCCTAAAACATTGTCCATGTATTGCCCCTCAGTGCATATAGTAATTAAGATCTCACAACTTCTAGTTCATAACACATACCATACTGCAGCATTTTCCACCACATCTGGGCTCTTCTTCAGTCCTCTCCTGTCCTTCTGCCAGGACAGCAACCCCAGCCCTTCCAGCAGGGCAGACAGGCTCCGTGCCCGGCTCCCGGGAAGCTGCCAGCCAGGGCCAGCTCTACTGTTTTCGCCGCCCCAAGCAGCGCGCCTTATTGCCACCGTGGACGGCGGAGTCTGTCCGTCTGCCCTTAGGGTGGCACGCATGTTTCCGCGGCAGCGGCTATTCGGCGGCAGCTTCTGTCTTCAGAAGCTGCGCCACCGCAGACAGCTGAACATAGAAGCTGCCGCCGAATTGCCGCCATCGCGGAAACGCGCCTGCCGCCCTAACGGCACACGGACTGCCCCCGCCGTCCACAGCGGCAATTCAGTGCGCTGCTTGGGGGCAAAAACACACGGATTGCCGCCCCTTGCAGACTGCCGCCCCAAGCACCTGCTTGGAATGCTGGTGCCGGCAGAGGGGAGGCCAGGGGGGAACCACGGCCAATGGGAGCTGCGGGGGCAGCATGAGGAGACCCTGGCCATCCCTCCAGCTCCTAGGAGCCACCTGAGGTCAGCACCGCCCGGAACCCACACCCTGATCCCCCTCCCATGCCCTAATCTCCTGCCCCAGCTCAGAACCCCCTCCCACATCCAAACTGCCTCCTGGAGCCCGTACCCCCTCCTGCACCCCAACCCCCTGCCCCAGCCCTGAGCCATCTCCTGCACTTGTCCCCAACCTGGAGCCCCCTCCTTCACCCCAAACCCATCATCCCCAGCCCCACTCCAGAGTCTGCACCCCCAGCTTGGAGCCCTCACACCCCTGCACTCCAGTCCAGAGCCCCCTCCAGCATCCTTAATCCCCAAGTCCATGCCCAGAGCCCATACTTCTTCCCACACCCCAATCCCCTTCCCCATCCTAGAGCCCCCTCCCACACTCCGAACCACTGGGCCCCACCCCCCACCTGCACCCCAAACCCCTCATCCCTGGCCCCACCCCAGAGCCCGCATCCCGAGCCAGAGCCCTTACCCCCTCCTGCACCACAAACCCCCTGCCCCAGCCTGTTGAAACTGAGCAAATGAGCAAGGGGGGGGGGAGAGTGAATGAAGGAGGGAGGGGGGATGGAGGGAGCAGGAGCGGGGCCTTGGAGAAGGGGAAGGGCAAGGGTGTTCGGTTTTCTGCAATTAGAATGTTGGCAACCCTACTTGGAAGCCAGCAGGCTACCTCCTCTGCTGATCTCCTGCCTTCAGCCCTCTGGCTCCCACTCTGCAGCATGGAGACATCAGCAGGAAAGCCCCTCTTCTGCTCCCCTGTTCAGCCCTCTCTGGTCCATGGCTCTCCAGCTTGGGAGTTAGCAGATAACACCCTTCCCTGCTTTTCTGCCTTCAGCCCTCTGACCCAACCTCTCTCGAGCTTGGGGAGATCAAACAGCAAACCCCTCTTGCTGCTCTCCTGACTTCCAATTCTCCCTGATCCTTTATGGCCCCGAGTGCTGCCTCACCCCCTTTATTGGCCAAATTGGGGACACCTGTTCTGGTGCAGGAGAGCTGGGCATGCTTCACTTAAAGGTGCCAGCTGCCCTGTGACAATCCGTCTTGCCCAACAATTTAAGGCAACCACACCTTTGCCTGGTCTACACACAAGGTTGCACTGATTTAGCTAAAGATGTGATTTTACACTGATTAAAGAGATTGGTGCAAGCCCCAGCATGGACACTGTTCTGGTTTCAACCTGGTTTATAGCAGTTTAGTTTGTGTTGGTAAATTTACAGGCACAAATTAATCCAATAAAACCGAGGCTCCACACAGGGGTTTTCATTTGTTTAACTAAATCAGTTTTTAAACCAATTTTAGTCAAACTGGTGCAACTTCTCTGTTTAGATAAGGCTTCTGGTTGTTTCAGTTGTTGCTGTTCATGAGTCTGATCCAATGCTCTGGAGATCAATGTAAAGATGCCCACTGAATTCAGTCTACACTGAATTGGACCCTCAAATAAAGAAAAATGGAACAAACCATTGAGAGAACCTTCGACAGGCTGTCAGCATCGGAAGAGTCCAATAGGAAAATAAATGTATTTAGGAAGCAGTGAATGGGTGTTCATGCTCCTTGTTGCTCCGTTGTTCTCTCTCTGAGTCTCATCGTTTTGGAGAAATCCATTTCTATACTAGTGGCCAATCCAGCTCCCATTGAAATCAGTGCACATGTAAAGTCAGCCGTAGGGATTGAACCACAGACCTCTGGTTCTAAAGCATAACCCTGTGCCGCCTGAGCAAATTCTCCCTTCACAGGATACAAACATCTCTTTGAAGTACAGAAACGTAACCACCTCAGTAATGGTCTTTCCAGGTCAGGGGTAAGGCACATTAGTGGGGCAGAGTAGAAAATCTTGACCTATTTGGGCTACACTTTCAGTGCTGTTGCTCCAGTCCCTCTCATGAGCACTAAACAGTTCTAGTTTCCTTCTACAATTTTCTTTAAAAGAAAATTTGTTTCAAAATGTAACCTGTTCTATGAAAACTGGTTTCCTCCAACAGCCCATAAAGCACATCTCAGCACCATTATTTCCTGGCTGCAGAAGAAAAGCATTTCAATTAAACTGGTGCAATTACCTCACAGACATTCATAAACATTTACACATTCATCAGACTTTGCTATCAAGGTCTAAAGCTAACCAAGGAAAAATGTGAATCCCTCATTAACAGGCAATATGAGTAATGATGCATCAAAATGAGAAACTATTACGCCATTTAAACCTAAATTAAAAATCCTGGTATTTGCATTGTTAGTTCACTCACAAAATGAAATCCCTTATTCCCTTGCCCAATTTTCATTACTGAGATGGAAGTGACTCCTAAATTACTTTTCTCATCAGAATGGCATTTAAAAGCACAATTGCTGATCACCTCTGTTCTCCATCACCGTTTGGAGATGATCTTAGTTGCCAGGCAGCAGGTCTTTAGTAAATCACTGTTCAGTAAAGTCATTTTACAAGTTTTGTGAAAGAAAATCCTTCATACGATGAAAAGCTTCACACCACTCAACTTAGTTAGGAGTCAGTCCTGCTTTTAATGGGAGCAGGAGCAAGGGGCTTGGCTACACTTGCAAATTTGCAGCGCTGCAGCGGGGTGTGAAAACACACCCTCTCCAGCGCTGCAAATTGCGGTGCTGCAAAGCACCAGTGTGGTCAAAGCCCCAGCGCTGGGAGCGCGGCTCCCAGCGCTGTACGTTATCCCCCACAGAGAGGTGGAGTACGGACAGCGCTGGGAGAGCTCTCTCCCAGCGCTGGCGCTTTGACTACACTTAGCGCTTCAAAGCACACACTAATCTAAGGCCTAATCCTGCTTTCCATTTTTGTACACAGTACCTCCCATTGGCTTTCTTGGTACACAAAGAAAGCAGGATCACACACATAATATCACTTAAGTGCAAGGTCTCACTCAGCTCCAATCCAACTTCCATTGTAGTCAAACAGAGTGTCCATCAATTACTCAATGTAGAACTCTGTCCCCCCGCGAGTGGCTGCGCAACATACAGTCATTGATGAGCCTGGGACAGCTTTACCTAACAGAACAGTCTTTTAGCTCAGGCAGTAGAGGTTGGTGATTTAGAACCAGAGGTCCTGAGTTCAATCTGCACTGCCACCAACTGACTTATAGGCATGATGTTCATTTGCACCCATTTCAATAAATTTCTCCAAAACTACGAGACTCAGAGAACAATGGAGAATACACACCAAACCACTGCTTCCTAAACACATTCATTTTCACGTCAGACACCTCCATCATTGACAGCCCATCAAAGGTTCCCCCAGTGCAGTTATTTACTTATTCTCTGGGAATGACCATACAACATCTTTTACTGTTTAATTAATCCTAAAGTCTTGAATCAGAAAAAGACTTCTAGTGGGCCAGATCCTGAGGTCTATACATGGTTGTTACTCAGTTTAAGCTTTAATGAAGGAAATGAGTCCAACTCTGTCCCCGCTTAAATCAATGGGTATTTTACGCATTCACTTCAGTGAAAGTGGGTATGGAGTTAGACCTTAGTGAAAACTGACTAACGCCATAAATATCTCTCTCTTCTAGAATATAGGTCTAATCATTAATAAAATAATAAGAAGAAATTGAACTGGATGAAAAAATAGGGAACATTTTTCACATTTCATTTTTTGTTAGAAATCTCAAATTTTTGACAAATTTCAATCAATTCTAATAATAAACTTTTAAAAACTATTATCACACACCTGAAGTCTGAACCAAAGCCTATTATTCTTTCTAGCAGAGAGAATAAATTGTGACCTGTTACTTTTGACCTGCTGTGATCAGGGTTATTCAATCTGATTACAATGCAAATAGCATGAGAAGACGGATGATGTTTATGTTGCTATTTTAAGGTTAGGGTAACAAGCAGAAACATTTATTTTCCTTTTTCTTTCTGTCTGGTCAGTGCTATTGCTATATTGAACCAACTATACAGGTAAGAACTTACAGGCAAGTTAGACAAATTATCTTTTTAGTTACACTTTAGGCTAACTTCTGCTGGAGAGGATGGAAAAACATAACATATAGGACCTAATTCCTATACACTAGGACAGGGATAGGCAACCTATGGCACGCGTGCCGAAGGCGGCACGTGAGCTGATTTTCAGTGGCACTCATACTGCCCAGGTCCTGGCCACTGATTTTGGGGGGGCTCTGCATTTTAATTTAATTTTAAATGAAGCTTCTTAAACATTTTAAAAACCTTATTTACTTTACATACAACAATAGTTTAGTTATATATTATAGACTTATAGAAAGAGACCTTCTAAAAACGTTAAAATGTATGACTGGCATGTGAAATCTTAAATTAGAGTGAATAAATGAAGACTCGGCACACCGCTTCTGAAAGGTTGCTGACCCCTGCACTAGGATATAATAAAATGGATCATTCCTATATTAAAGTTAAACAGAGAAAGACCCAAATTTACTTGATAGCCACCCAGATCTTTCTCAGCATTTATGTATAAGATTAGTAAAGCTATGGAACTATTTAAATAAGAATTATGTTCTAAAATAACCCAGGAATATTAGAAAATGACATTGTCAGCTTCCAATAATCAATGAATTAGCATTCAGAACAGAGCTTATATAAGTGCTCATAAATTGAAAATACTATTCTCTCCTTTGTTGTCAACTGAAATAGCTGAAGATCTCTACAGGAGAAAAAAAGTAGATTCTCCATTTGTATCCGCATGCTCTGAAGTATTAGAGTCTTTTCCCTAGGTTGCTCTGTCAGATTGTCTGTTTTTGTTTGTTTTCCTGCTGGGTAATTTTTTCTTCTTTTTACCTTCCCACAGTCTGTCAAAGCTGGCATTTGCTAGTCCCATTTGCATGGAAAACAGAAAGAAGCATCACTCTTGTGAAGCCCTGCGCTGTTGAAGAGCATCTACTAATGATAACTTGCGTGTCTGGAGTTTTTATTTACTGTCAGTGGAGTCCATTCAGGAGGGGATTGGGAAGCACTGAGTGGACAACTGCAGACAATGTCACGGACTCTGGAAATCCCAGTGGGTCATAACTTTTAGACACTGCACTATACGCTTCACCTTTCAACCATTTTAACTTCTTGATGGTGAGCTAGAGAGACAGCAGATTGCATGTTATACCGGTGGGCTCAGATCATTGCCTGGCAAGGTGAGCCACTACATCAGGAGGTTCCCCCCCCCACTCCATATGAAAAGGACTTTTCTATAGCAACCTGACAGACATAGGCTCTGATTATGCTTTCATTTATCCCATCCCCCCCATGTAAATCAGGAGTAACTCCATAAAGCAACTGCCTTGGAATGGTGTAAAACTGGTGTAAGATCAGAACTTGGCCTTTAGTCCACTAGCATTCATTTTAAACAGAACAGCAGCGCTTTTACATAGGAAAATGATATTCAGACTGCTGTAAGTTGTGAGCAGAAGCATTATGAAAGGTGAATGGGAAATCTTACACACACACAAAGTATATTTAAGATCCAAAAGCACAAACCAATTATGCACAGAGCATGATATTTTAAAACAAAATAGCTGAGATTCATTTACTTTTGACTTACTTGCTAAGCCTTGCAGTCAAGGCTCTGAGTTTTCCTTGCAAGAATAGAAGAGGCCACTAACACACAACATTTTCTTGAACTGTTACTGGCATTGGTGGTGTCATCTATTCTTTCAGGAGAATTGCAGATTCCTGAACTTGGAGGGTAGCCAAGATTTCTGATCACTTTTAAATGATACCCACAGGTCATAACGTCATAACTGTGTTACACCTGTTATGCAACAGAGCTTTAGAGGAAATTATATCTTAGCATGCAGTAAAACTAAATGCAAAGGATCCATAGATCTGCTATAAACTCAACAGTTGCAATATACTATATTTTTGTCAACACCATTGTAAAAGATTTGCCTCTAAAGCGTGTACATGTCACACCAGCATCCCAACCTCTAGAGAGATGGACAATTTCCATTTTTAGTGTCTGCTCCACTCTTATTGTCTAATTTAAATATTTAAGGTGAAATGCACCCCATCCAGTGAGGCAGGACAAGACATCTGGACCATTTAAACGCTTAAGGGACTTTATTGCTCTATAGGCCCTGGCCCTCTCCATAGGGGCTAATTTCACTCTGGTTATTTTGGCTTCACTCTAAAGGTCCAGAACACCACTTAGGCTTCAGGTAGGAGACCTGTGGAAAGTTAGCACTCTGAGTGCTGGAATCCTGATTGGCTGGGTATATGGAAGCACTCTGATTTCAGTTGTGGAGGAAGTAAGGGTAAGTCGGAAGCTGATTAGCTCAGGCTCTTGTGCAGGTAGGTAAAGGAGGTGGCTGGGGGGAGGAGGGAGGTTGGGTTGTACAGGTGGGTGGGAACCAGTATATAGGAGGTTGGTGGAACTGGGACCAAAGTTGTGTGTGTGTGTGTGTGTGTGTGTGTGTGTGTGTGTGTGTGTGAGAGAGAGAGAGAGAGAGAGAGAGAGAGAGAGAGAGAGAGAATTAGGGTTAGGTAGAAAAGAGAGTGAAAGAACATGTCTGTGTTGTAGTGTAAAGATCCCTCAGACTTGGGAGGAGGTAGGAATGAGCTCATATCTGGGGACACGGGTCAGGAAGCAGATTAGACAAGTGAGGCTGGTGAAGAACTCGACAGTCTGAGCGGCCAAGTTCCTTCAAATTTGACAGCTAAAAGGTGGGTGGGGGATATCAGAAGCTGGAAACACATGTTGTCATCTGCAGTGTCTAGGTGCAATTTACTGAGGAAGGCCTGTAGATCATTCTAAGCGTTAATTTAGGGAGCGGGCAATGTGCTTATGGACAGCAGTACAATACATTATCCAAGTCACCTGCCTGTTGCTGTGGTGTATATACTTCACCACCTACCGGCAGCAATTCACTGCACCATAATTGTTCTAGTAATTGAAATTGCCTCAATTTTGACACTCAACAGTCAGTTGTTTGCATCTGGGTAATTAAATGGAAGATTTAGTTTGAAAGCTTTTGCTATTATTCCAGACACACACTGGTCCAGAAGCCATTTAGCTGTGAGCTCCTCGCACTGGCACATGGCTTTGATTTGAATAGTAATTTTTGATAGTACAGTCTTGAGTTTTGACAGACTTACCCATATCTTTATTACCAGTGCAGAGCAGAAGTTAGAAATAATTAGGAGCGCATTTAATACATTCAGATGATTTAAAATGGAAATTGCCAACATGAGCCTGTAAGAAAGATCCACCAGTGCACCAAACAGCCACCACCAATACTCAGAGGCAGTCCCACAGATCCCAAAAGCTCACCGCTTATAAATGTATTAGATCTCGCTACCTTAATGAAATTTCTTGGCAAGCTGTTGCGGTCAGCCAGCTAGGAGGGAACAAAAGAATATTATACAACTTAAATCTTAATTAAAATAAAAGACACTTTATTGTCATGGTAAACTTTAATCTTTATTACAGATTACTAAAATAGGACCTTTTTAACATTCAGGCTTTGCAAGATAATATTTGAACTCAAAGGCCTTTACAAACATTGATAAATTAAGACTCACATAACTCCTTATCAGACAAATAAGCATAAATAGCCTAATATCCCTATTTTAAAGATGGGGAACCTCAGACAAAATTGGCCAAACTGTTATACCCTTACTTGTACTGAATAACACTTTACCTTACAAGAACTCCTCTTGAATTTAATAGCCATACCTGTGCTATAATATAATATTCAGCATGATTAAATTCAGTGTTACATCATTGACTTCAATAGAGTTACGTCGGATTTACACGGATGCAAGTAAAATCAGAAAAAAAAGGCCTTCAATGACTTGTCCAGGATCCCACAGCAAGTCAGCGGAAGGGCTGGTGACAGAACCAAGAATTTCTGCCTCCTGGCCATGTTCTCATATCACTAGGCCTGACCACAAGAACAAGGGGCAACATTCTGAGCTGCGCCTCTTAAAAGGAACGTGATTAGGCAGCGTTAAGCCACCTTTGCACCCTCTTGATCCTGGGCTGCTCTGCAGCCCCTAGAGCAACATAGACCATCTTGGGTGGCTATCTAAGCAACCTATCCCCAGCTGCCTATGGACTGCAGCACTGCCCAGAATCCCGGCAGCATTAAGTGTTGTGACCCCACTCCCAACATGCCCTTCTCACCTCCAGCTCTGCCCCTCCCTGCACGCCCTCAGAAGACAGTCTTATGGCTGTTTTCCATATTGACTGCACAAGAAGAACTCTCCACCTGTTCAATACAGAGCTTTTATGGGTCCTCAACACCACCATTAAGGGTATGGAGGGGGATAAGACTCTTCCCTAGGAATACAGTTTTGACTGGAATAGACTTAATTTGATGATTGAGACAGACGCTTTGCATACAAGTTGTCAGCTAGCTTCACACAAGGAACATACATAATATGGGTAAGATCTTCAAAGCTGTCTAGAGTATTTAGCCATCCAACTCCCACTAAAATTGATCTCTGTCTCTCACTCACACACGTACACACACACACACACACACGTACGGATGGCCGGAGTTGACACACACGCACTCTTGTATGGATGGCCAGGGTTGTCAGTAGGGTAATGCTCTCAAATCCGGATTAACAGAGTCACAGAGTTTAGGGTCAAAAGAAACCACCAGATCATCTAGTCTGACCCCCTGTACATCACAGACCACTAATAATCACTAACCCCAACAATCAAAATTAGTCTAAAGTATTACAGTCCACAGGCGATTAAATTACAGTGTGCCACCAGCAGAGAACAGACAGGACCGAGGTGCACCATTGCCCAAGGCCCCCACAGCGGCAGGGAATGGATTAAGTGAGATATACCCAGATGATCTTGGCAAGTGACCTGCACTCTGTGCTGCAGAGAAAGGTAAAAAGCCCCACGGTCACAGCCACTCTGACCTGAATACAAGAAGCAATCCCCTGGATTGTATACTCTGGCCACAATGCACCAGCACACGTAAAATGGCAGAAACAATGTTGGCCATATTGCTTCTGCAATTTCCAGTAGCTGAAACCATCAGCATCCTCAGTCAGGACCTAAATGGAGGCTGCACATCTTTATCTGGCTTCAAGGCAGTCCTTCAGTGCTTTGCAGCTGCATTTTTAAATGCCAGTAAGTAAACCCCAAGCCATTACTTCCTCAGCTCCCATCCTACCATCTCCCCTACAATCCATCATGACATTAACTAAAAACTGAATTAAGCTTCAGCCATTAAAGATATTGTTACCAATCATGCTTCTGCAAAACACATGTATGACGTTAAGAACATGTGCTTAAATTGACACGAGTATTGGGTATTTTGGGACCTGACTGTTTATTGTTTGGGTGGGTTTTTTTTAAAAGGAGAGAAACTTCTCAAAATACTGCAGATGAAAGGAAAAAGTTAAGGGATGAAATTAAATATCCCTGTGTTTAATATCTTCTATGTCATGTATAGCACTTCTAATCAGCAGATCTCAAAGTGCTTTTCAAAAAAGGGCACTATTATTATCCCCATTTTACAGACAGGAAAATAGAAGTGCAGAAGGTAACCTGACTTTCCTACAGTCACCTAGCAAGCCAGTGGCAGAGCCGGGAAGAACAACACAGGTCTCTTGAGCCCCTATCCAGTAGGCAACTGGGGAAGCTCAAGTTAATTTCACAGGTGACACACCCAAACTCCTTTTGTGTTTCTCTCTTCTGGAACAAGATGACAACTGTGGGAACAAAATGCAGCAGGGGCCTTTGAGAAAAAGTGGCACAGATACAGAATTTATTTGTGTGTGTGTGTGTATTTAGATTTTTAAGATAGGGCTGGATCTTGGCCTTACACAACAGCAAATCGGGAGTAACTCCTCTTGTGTCAATAGGTGCAAAAACTAACGTGAGAACAGAATCTGGCCCATACATTTCAGATTGTACATCTCACTGGCTTTTGCTTAGACAGGGAGTGGTACATGAAGATTTGAAGAAGCAAAACTGCAGATGTCATTTGGTTAAAGTGCTGAAAATTGGAGTTCTTAATTGACAGAGGAGAGATAATGCTGTGGGGAAGCATTAATGAATAGCAGGAGATTGTTAACAAGAGGTTTAGTGGAAGATTTCAGCATGTAAAACTCTATTGTAAAAATATTTGTTATCAGTATGTCCATGGGGTATAAGCAATAAAAAACAGTGCCAGTTACAATGCTCTCTGTCCTCTGTAGAAACTGAGACAGGGAGCTTTAATACATCATTAACATTCGAGAATGGTTGTCTTGTCTTTTCATTTTTATACCAGCAGAGAAAGATCAGCCCAATAACTCATGTGATGCTCAAGTAATCAGCTCAAATGAAAATACAGTATATAATTATAATCACCCAACTGGCAATCTTTGCTCAAGAGTGAGAGACCAAGGACTGGAACAGCTGAGGTTGGTGCTGGGGCTCAGATCCAGGGTTTTTTGTCTCTTACATCCATAAGTACTGTATTAAAATACAAAATGGAGTTGTTTCCATTGTTATTCAGCGGCTGGTCTGTGGCTTGTATGCAATGAGTTTGGGAGTTTCAGACCAGTGGAAGGTGTCTACAGCACAACAGTCAGCTCCACAATCAGCCCCTTTTGTTGGCAAACTCATGGAGAAGCCAAGGACTGAGGCACCAATTCAGCAAGGTGCTTAAATACATGTATAACTTTAAGCCTGAGAGTAGTCTCATTGGGCCACAATCTCCAGTCTCCTTTGGCCACTTTGCCCCGCTCAGGTGGGGCAAAGTGGATCAATTCCAGCCAAAAAGGGTCATTGGAGAATTCCTCTTGCAGAGGAGAACAGCTCACAAGTATCAGCTCAACTAGGGTGACCATCCCAATATTTAGTTGTTTGTCCCGCGTCCTGACCAATATACATTTTGCTTCAGCGGCGCCCCCTCATATGTCCCGATATTTTGTTCTTGTCATCTGGTCACCCTAAGCTCAACAGAAGCAGTGAAGCTGGCACCTGTGCTAAGCTGGTCTCCAAACCCCGTATAGGGGTGTGCTTGGAAAGGGATGGAGCAGTGGTGGGGCAGGAACATAGATTCCAAGGCCAGAAGGAGTAGAGCTGATTCTCCACTGGGGTAAATTAGACCAACCCCTCAGTTGTTCTAACTAAAGCTGGGACCCTGTCTACATGCACTAACCCAAGCTCAGATGCAGTGAAGAATTGAGCCTATTGACTTCAATAGGATTACTAAAGTGCTTAAAGTTTTTCATGTGCTTAAGTATGTTGCTGAACTGGGCCTTGAATGGCCAGAGAAAATTAGCTAGAGCTGGACAAAAACAATTATGATGATTTTTCATGAGATATTTTGATTATTTATTTATTTATTTGTTTATTTTAATTTCCTACAAATCTCTTAAGGTTTTTGTTACTGTTAATTTATGAAAAATCCAAACTGGAAAGCTAAGAATTCTTCATTTTGAAAACCATTTTTGATTAAAAAAAAATCATTTTCAAAAACAAAATTTGTCCTGAAAGCCAAACTGGAAAATGAAAATTCTTACCAAAAATTTCAATTAATTTTTAATTGTAAAAACAAATTAAATTTTCCACAACAATGTTTATTTTGGTCAAAAAGGCAATTTTTCCTTAAAAAAAAATGTACTGATGATAAAAATTTAACCAGCTTTGGAATTTGCTCTCTTCCCAGCCCTATAGGACTTCTCTCCTGGTCATGGCTGAGACATCTGAGAAAGACTGTAGGGACACATGGTTAGCCAACTTCAATGTCTAAGGTTGTTAATGAAACACATCACAAGTATTAAAATTCTCTCATGCACAAAAAAAGCAGAGATCGATGTTTCTCTGTATATTCCCCTGAATTCTTTTCACATTGTTGATCTTGAATTTCTCTCAAAATTAATCTTGAATTCATAACTGAACTTTTTGGAAATGTTCACCTTGAATTCTTTCAAGCTAATCCTTAGCTTTTCTGTACCATTCTTTGAATTTTTTCAGACTTAACCATTGAGGTCTGTGTGATTTGCACCTCTTTATGCATTATAAAGTTATATGATATTACCACTTCATAGCCTTTCATATTGTGATTAACTGGCCTTTTTCAATCTCTGTCTCCATAAATGAACAAAAGTGGCTTCTAATAAAATTATTAAAAAGTTGTTTAAGCACAGAATATGACTAAGCCTGTGTTCACAGCTGGAGGTTAAACCGAGCCTCATTAAATACAATGTTCTTGCACTTCTCCCACAGCAGGAACAAATGGGGCATGGAAGAGCTTTGACCACCGCCATCCCTCCACCTCTCTCTCGCTCTCTCACACACACTCAAATGCACACACCCAACCCCAACATTTCAAAAACCACGAGTCAAGAAAGCATAGGAATGGCTTACAAATATAAATAAATAAATTTTTTATTCTTTTCATCTGTCTTCTGGTTTCACATCCTTTAGGATACATTTGTGTCACATTTTCTCCACAGCCGTGAGGGCTAGAAACACACTTTATTTGTAAATGAAAGCTGAGATTCTCACATAATCACTTGACTCCAGGAACTTTTAAAAAAACAACAAATATTATGACATTCACAAGATCACGAGAGTCAGAAACACTGCACACCCACACAAGCTTTACTCCCAGCAATGTAGGCCACTTTACAACTGTGTTAAAGTTTGCAGTTGTTTTTTTATGTATATCTAATTTGGAGACCCCCATCCACACGAGTATGGGCTAAGCAAGTACTTCCTTAAGCAACAGTCCAAGGTCTTGATTCAAAGCCCACTGAAATCAATAGAAAGTCTTCCACTGACTTAATGGGTTTTGGATCCAGCTCCCAAAGAAAGGCCTGTAGTAACTCAACTTCCTTTTTCTCTGAACTGCAGTTAGCAGCATTTCTAAACCACTCTTATAAAGCTGAATGGCTCTTCTTTTGAAAGAACGTTTTGTTCAATAAATATGTATTGCTTTTTTTAAATTTCTGCTTACTGGGTTCCAATAGATAATTAATTAGTCATATTAATCAATCTGGGCATATTAAATCAGCAGAGAAGGAGCAGGAATGAAAAGCACTGATGTAGACACTGGTACTCTTACATTTTCTGTGCTACATTGTCATGAAGCTCTCCACCAACACTGCTGATCCCACATTTGTGTGCACATGCAAAACCTGTACTTGCATGTGTAAAGGAGGCACATGTGCATGCAAATGAGGATTTGTGTATGCAGTTCAGATGCATGTCAGTTTTGAAGGGTAAAGCTAAGATGGCCAGGTGCCCAGTTTCCGACCGGAAAGTCTGGTCAAAAAGGGGACTTGACAGCTTCCTGTCAGATCTACTGATCACACCCCCAACATCCAGTTACTGAGAACAGAGGAGGTGGGGTGGCGTCGAGCCATCACCCACATCAGCCCCTACTCAGCCAGGGCTGCCTCCTACCTTTGTCAGGCAGCTGCAGCTTCTCAGCCCCAGCTCCACAGGCAAGTCCCTTCTGACCCGGGTGAGAGGTGTGGGAGGGGGAGGAAAGGGGGAAAGAGGGGTGGACGGGGGCAGGGCCTCAGGAGAAGCGGGGCAGGAGCAGGTCTCAGTGGAAGAGGTGGGGTGCTTGCTGCTTGACTGAAATATACCGTCTGGTCTGTTTGTTTGGGGGGCTGTATGCTGAGGCTAGTGGCCTGCTAGGCAAGGCTGAGAGCTTCTTAACGAGGCTTTGATCCCTAAGTTCCTTAGCACCCATCAACCCTTAACCAGGGGGCAGGGCTACTCAGGAAGACTTTAAAAAGCCCGCTCCTAAGCGACCAGAGGGGCTATCCAATTTATTGCACCCAATGCAACATGTATGATTACCTGCCCTTTGGGCAGGTAGCATATGTGTGCATTCGGTACAAGAACCTCCTGGCCCTCAGAGACTGTGTACGGGCTTTGGAGACCAGAGTGGCTGAACTGGAGGAGCTCAGGGAGATGGAGAGGTACAGAGATGAGAGGTACATAAATGAGACTTTCCAGGACACAGTAAAACAGTCCCATCCCCAGTCTGACAGCCTCTGTGCTGTTGAGAAGGATGAAAGCCTCAGGGAAGGAGAACATCCAACTGGAGCAGGTGGAAACAATCCCATAGTTGGGACCCTCCTTCCAGATGATGTTGTGGTATCCTCTCGCACTGAGGATACTTCTCTGGGGGAGGGAACTCCAGTTATTACGAAAAGACAGGTATTAGTAATGGGAGGTTTGATCATTGGAAACAGATAGCTAGAACAGGTCGTGCTGGTGGGGGTGTGGCACTATATGTGAAAGAAAGCATAGAATCAAATGAAGTAAAAATCTTAAATGAACTAAACTGTACCATAGAGACTCTATGGATAGTAATTCCAGGCTTGAATAACAAGAATATAGCAATAAGGATATATTACCAACCACCTGACCAGAATGGTGATAGTGACTGTGAAATGCTTAGGGAGAGTAGATAGGCTATAAAAATAAAAAACCCAATAATAATGGGGGATTTCAACATGTCACCTCAGGATGGGATGCAGAGATAAAGTTCCTTGACACCTTAAATGACTGCTTCTTGGAGCAGCTAGTCCTGAAACCCACAAGAGGCAATTCTTGATTTAGTCCTAAATGGAGCACAGGATCTGGTCCAAGAGGTGAATATAGCTGGACTACATGGTAATAGTGACCATAATATAATTAAATTTAACATCCCTGTGGCGGGGAAAACACCACAGCAGCCCCACACTGTAGCAGTTAATTTCAGAAAGGGGGACTACACAAAAATTAGGAAGTTTGTACCTTTTAATTTCTGTTTCACTATGTCAAAAGTGAAATCCCTGCAAGCTGCATGGAAACTTTTTAAAAGACACCATAATACAGGCTCAATTTAAATGTATACCCCAAATTAAAAAACAGAGTAAGAGAACCAAAGAAGTGCCACCGTGGCTAAACAACAAAGTAAAAGAAGCAGTGAGAGACAAAAGGCATCCTTTAAAAAGGGAAAGTTAAATCCTAGTGAGGAAAATAGAAAGGAGCATAAACTCTGGCAAATGAAGTGTAAAAATATAATTAGGAAGGCCAAAAAAGAATTTGAAGAACAGCTAGCCAAAGACTCAAAAACTAATAGCAAAAAATTTTTTAAGCACATCAGAAGCAGGAAGCCTGCTAAACAACCAGTAGGGCCACTGGATGATCGAGATACTAAAGGAACACTCAAGGATGATAAGGCCATTGTGGAGAAACTAAATGCAATCTTTGCATTGGTCTTCATGGCTGAGGATGAGAGAGAGATTCCCACACCTGAGCCATTCTTTTTAGGTGACAAATCTGAGGAACTGTCCCAGATTGAGGTGTCATTAAGGGAGGTTTTGGAACAAACTGATAAATTAAACAGCAATAAGTCACCAGGACCAGATGGTATTCGCCCAAGGATTCTTGGAATCTTGAAGGAATTCTAATGTGAAATTGTAGAACTACTAACCGTAGTTTGTAACCTATCATTTAAATAAGCTTCTACACCAAATGACTGGAGGATAGCTAATGTGACATCAATTTTTAAAAAGGGCTCCAGAGGTGACCCCAGCCATTACAGGCCTGTAAACCTTACTTCAGTACCAGGCAAACTAGTTGAAATTATAGTAAAGAACAAAATTGTCAGACACACAGATGAACATAATTTGTTGGGGAAGTGTCAACATGGTTTTTGTAAAGGGAAATCATTCCTCACCAATCTACTAGAATTCTTTGAGGGGGTCAACAAGTAAGTGAACAAGAGGGATCCAGTAGATACAGTGTACGTAGATTTTCAGAAAGCCTTTGACAAGGTCCCTCACCAAAGGCTCTTAAGCAAAGTAAGCTCTCATGGGATAAGAGGGAAGGTCCTCTCATGGACTGGTAACTGGTTAAAAGATAGGAAACAAAGGGTAGGAATAAATGGTCAGTTTTCAGAATGGAGAGAGGTAAATAGTGGTGTCCCTCCAGGGGTCTGTACTGGAACCTGTCCTATTCAACATATTTATAAATGATCTGGAAAAAGGGATAAACAGTGAGCTGGCAATATTTGCAGATGATACAAAACTACTCAAGATAGTTAAGTCCTGAGCAGACTGTGAAGAGCTACAAAAGGATCTCACAAAACTGAGTAACTGGGCAACAAAATGGCAGATGAAATTCAATGTTGATAAATGCAAAGTAATGCACATTGGAAAACATAATTCCAACTATACAATGATGGGATCTACATTAGCTGTTACCACTCAAGAAAAGAGATCTTGGAGTCATTGTGGATTGTTCTCGGAAAACATCTGCTCAATGTGCAGTAGCAGTCAAAAAAGTGAACAGAATGTTGGGAATCATTAAGAAAGGGATAGATAATAAAACAAAAAATATCATATTGCCTCTATATAAATCCATGGTACACCCCATCTTGAATACTGTGTGCACAGCTGGTTACCCCATCTCAAAAAAGATATTTTGGAATGGAAAAGGTTCAGAAAAGGGCAACAAAAATTATTAGGAGCATGGAATGGCTGCCATATGAGAAGAGATTAAGGAGACTGGGACTTTTCAGCCTGGAAAAGAGATGACTAAGGGGGATATAATAGACGGCTATAAAACCATGACTGATGTGCAGAAAGTAAACAAGGAAGTGTTATTTACTCCTCATAACATAAGAATTAGAGGTCACCAAATGAAATTAATAGGCAGCAGGTTTAAAACAAACAAAAGGAAGTATTTTTTCACACAATGCACAATCAATCGGTGGAACTCCTTGCCAGAGGATGTTGAGAAGGCCAAGAAAGACTATAACGGGGTTCAAAAAAGAACTAGATAAGTTCACAGAGGATAGGTCCATCAATGGCTATTAGCCAGGATGGGCAGACATGGTGTCCTTAGCCTCTGTTTGCCAGAAGCTGGGAATGGGCGACAGGGGATGGATCATCTGAGGATTACGTGTTCTGTTCATTCCCTCTGGGGCACCTGGCATTGGCCACTGTCGGAAGACAGGATACTGGGCTAGGTGGACCTTTGGTCTGACCTGTTATGGCCGTTCTTATGGGGCATGGGTGGGGCCTCAAGGGGAAGGGGCAGGGCCGGGGAGGTTCCGGCACTCCTGCTGTAGTGTCTGGTTTTTAAATATTACCGATTTGGCAACCCTAGGTACAGCTAAAGAAGGTCCTATGAAAATCTAATCCTCTGTGTATTATGCCCGCATACAAAGGTCTGCCTTTGAAGTCAGTGGGAGTCTATCATTGACTTCAACTAGATCAACTTTGGATCAGGAAAACAACTAAGAAAAAAATATGGATATAGGATTTTGATTAATCATATTTAGGAAGTAGCAGTAATTTTAAACAGTGCTTACAAAAAAGGCCATAAATTGCCTTGGTACTTTTTACTTTAAGTAATTCTGAATTTAAACAGAGGCAAACACAGGGAAAGCATTCATGTCTGAGTCACTCTCTGATCCAAAAATCAAATGGCCCTTGTGAGATCTTAAATTAAAATAATGATAATTCTCCCTTCTCCCAGCAATCAGTAGGGCGTGCTTTAGGGAAATAAGGCAGGTTTGCGATTGTATTCAACTTCCCAAGTATACATGTACCATTCCTGGACCAAGTAATTGCCACACAACAAAACTAACAAGCTGATTTGAAAGGGAGGCTCAAATGTTCACAGCTGATATGAGCTCCGTGTGCCAGAGAGGCAATTGCACACGTGGGAGTGTTAATTACAGATTTGATGCAGAAATGGCTGATATTAAAACAACAGAAGAAATTGCAATCCAGTCCTTTTGGCGCCCGCCTGTTGAGTGTGATTTCTTTTACTCCCCCATTTTTAAGAGAGGTTTAACTCCTTGCCAAACTGTGTTTATTTCCTAGTTCATCCCAGCTCTAGTGGCTCTCATATTCCTTTAATCCAGGGGCTATATTCCTAATTTGCAGACAAACATTTTGGGAATTTCACATGTGTATTTGTGGAAATGCACAAATTCAACTAGGCACTCTGCTGATCCCTCTGTTCCCCAGGGCAGCAGATCTTAACATGGGCTCCTATGCTCAATATCGTTAATAGTATTTACAAGAATCAGGGCCGGTGCAACCATTTAGGCAAACTAGGCAGCCGCCTAGGGCACCTAGTGGTTGAGGGTGCCCAAAAGCCCGCTCAGGTGAGGAGGTGGAGTGGAGGTGAGCTGGGGCGGGGGGAGGGCCGCCCGCAGTAACGGGGGGGGGGGCGCACAGGGGAACCGCTCCCTGCCCCAGATCACCTCCGCTCTGCCTCCTCTGCTGAGCACACAGCCCCCGCTCTAAGTCTCCTCCAATCGGCGCCACAAGCCTGGGAGGCGAGGAGAATTAGAGCAACGCCAGTGTGCTCAGCAGAGGAGGCGGAGCCGAGGTGAGTTGGAGCGGGCTCCCCGGGCGAGGTTAGCTGCCGCGGGGGGGGATCCCCAGGCGGGGTTAGCTGCCGCAGCGGGTGGTGTTAGCTGCCACGGATGGGGGCGGGGTTAGCTTCCACGGGCGGGGAGCTCCTGGGCTGGGTTAGCTGCCATGGAGGGGGGCGGGGTTAGCTTCTGCAGGCAGGGCTCCCAAGGTGGGGGGGTTAGCTGCCGTGGAGGGTGGGGGCTCCTCGGGTGGGAGGGGGGGCGTGGTTAGCTGCCACGTGGGGCGGTGGGCGAGGTTAGCTGGGGGGTGTGGCGCAAGGTGGAAGTTTCACCTAGGGCGTGAAACTTCCTTGCACCAGCCCTGACAAGAATTATTTGTTACCTGCATGGCTGCAGCCTGAAAGAAGTTAATTTTAGTGTGGCATGGACAAACTACTCTTAAAAATAAAAACAAGCCAAATCTGGATAGAGAAGCCATACAAGGCCCAGCAGAAACTATAAACCTATGGAGATCACAACCATCATCCCACAATGTGAAGGACCTGATGGTGGGAAATGGGAGTGGGAGTGGAAACAGGCTCAAGCATACAACCCATGAAACCTGATTTGGGACAACCTATACATTGCATTTAAAGAAAATAATTCTAGCCCTTTCCCTTGTGCAGAACAATGACTTTTATTTTTTTCTTGTGCAGAAAATGTTAAACAATGTAAACAGGGATGAAAGTTTGTCATTAGGATTATTCCTAAAAATTGTGGATTATTCATGGTCTTTCCCATTGCTACCAAAAAGATGCGAGCAGACTAATTTATAGTTGTGGGGCAGTGCTGTCTGAGATGGTTCAAAGCTCCAACTTCATGGGTGATCTGGAGTTCAAGCACCCACAGAAATATAATAGGGGGCACTGAGCACCCACCAGCCCCAAAGGTTCCGTCTGGGCTGCCCGCCCATCAGCTGTTTGGCCAACTCAGGGTGGCCAGCAGAGCAGGTGGTGTTGGAAGGGGTTTCGGGGGAGGGGGCAGAGTAGGGGCAGGAAGAGGCGTGGCAAGGGCACAGCCTCAGGGGAGGGGGTGGAGTGGGGCAGGGCCTCAGGGCAGAGTGGGGATGGAGCACCCACCGGGAAAAAAGTCAGTACCTGTGGTTCAAAGGCACTTGGTCTCCCTCCTATCTGGCTACGTGCAGCTTAGCCAAACGGGTACATTTTAACTACAAGGGGTACATTTTATCAGTATGAGAGGCATCCTGGTCTAAAAGACGAAGCATGGATTGAGCGCAAGGGGGCGGGGCTAATCCCAGCTCTATGGTGTGCTCCCTCTCCAGAAGTGGAGAAAACAATGCTTCCTCTGCCTCCCAGTAAGGGGGTGGATTGTGTCAATTAAATAGTTAATGTTCAGACAGAGAGAGAGATAGTCCTGTAGTCTTAAAATTGTCTTGTCCCAGGCAGAGGTTATTTTAAAGACTTTCTGAGTGGTAAAACTCACCAGACTGCACACAAAACCTTCCAGTGGCAGCACATATTGTTTTTCACACCCCTGTTTTATAGGGATAATAGCTCTCTAGGCACTTTTTTTTTTTAAGGTTTGGCAACTAAGGACAGATGCCAGCATAAGCATTTGGACTCCACTTCTCCTGCAGAGTCAGGCTGGAGACTGGAAGGGGACAAAGATTTTCACTACTGCTTTTCACATAAAATTGAGTCCGTTAAATGGTGCCATCAAAAAATCAGGTCACACCCTCCCCTCAGAATCCTGCGCACCATGATGTCACAGGAGTAGAGCAGCAGATTTCTGAAGCCTGCAGCTTTTCTGGGTGAGGTTAAATATCAAAAGTCATGGGCTTTGGAAGACAGCTGGCGCATTGTCGGAGTGCAGCAAGGATCTCCCCTAGGCTGCAGCGCCTAAGGCAGAGCTGCAAGGTGGAGGACTGGTGGAGCTTCTTCTGGGAATTGGGGCTGGGGTGAGGAATGTGGGTAATGCAGAAAAAGGAAAAACATACCTAAGTCACAAATTTGGGGTAAAACATGTATGTTTAAAATTAAACTTTGCTCTGACTCCTCAGTGATTTCTCCCCAAGTTTAACATGACAAACGCTGAAGTAAACACATTAGCAGGAACCTACTTTAGAGTTCTCCGCTGTACTAAATGCACTTACAGTAGCAATACCATTTACCACATGTAACTTACTTTCTTGTTTGCAGCTTCATTCTCTGAGCTTCTATGGCAGCCCCCACTCCCCCCAGGTGTCCTTGATCCAACTGCTTGGGGCAGATGTCCTCTATTTGGGTGTTTCAGAGACAATAGTTTCCAAATAAAAGGAAACATATGAACTGAGGGTATATTTAGATTCAGATGGTACCTGCCTCACTTAGGACTTGTCTATACATAAAACACTGCAGCAGTGCCTGCAACTGTGCCACTGTAGTACTTCAGTAAAGACCCTACCTACACAAAGGGGAGGACTTCTCCTCCCCAAGGAACAGTAGCTAGGTTGACAGGTGAATTTTCCCATTGACCCAGCACTGTCTACACAAGGGGCTAGGTCAGTTTAACTGTGTTGCTCAGGGGGTGGATTTTTCACACCTTTGAGCGCTATAATTATACCAACCTAATTTCCTAATGTATATCACAGGCCTTAAGAGTTAGATGCCTACCGGGCTAAGTACCTAAGACTCCAGCTGGTAAGGACTAAAGCTGCCAAACAGGAACTGCTGCACTACAGGGGAGGGGGTAAAATGAGGCCCAGCTGAGGGCCACCCCTCCCTCCAGCACCCCACTGACCCAGAACTGCAAAAGCAGGAACCTTTGCACATTCCCATCAGAACCGTAGAATGTGCTCTGACTTTCTCTGCCCTGTGCTGATTGACTGTTTGCTCCACTATTTCTTGCTTCCTCTCACCCTCTCCCTTTTCTTTCCACTTAGCTGATCCCTTCTTAAGTAAACCAAATTTCCCCTCCTCCCCCACAAAAAATATTGTGGAACTAACATGATGCTGGCTGCCATCACATTGTTCACTCTGCTTGTGTATTATACCCCTTCCCTCATCCTGTGTCCATCCTGTCCATTTAGACTGTATGTTCTTCAGGGCAGGGAACATCTACTCTGTGTTTGTTCAGCGTCTAGCACAATAGGGCCCCATTCTTGTTTGGACCTGAGGCTCTGCCGTAATAAACATGATTAATATTAAGCATCTAACTCGATCTTCAAGTTAGCGATACAACAGTTCTGGTCGCTGCCCACATTTGCTCCCCTATGCACGTATCTGCCAAGGAGCTGCACAAGGTTCTCGAAATGCAGAAGTGGTCTGTCTGGTTCTTGGTAGCACCATCTGGGGAGTTCCATGTCACTTCATGGATTTCTTTATGAGGAAATTTTGAAAATCCCACTAGACACCTATCTGCATTTTTAGATGCCTGAATATCTATGTGAACTGGACCTCGGTGCTTAACTAGGTTTCATTTTAATGTCATTTGCAAAATTTAACTCAAGTTAAATTTAAGTCAGCAAAAGCAAAACTAATATTATGAAATGCTACATGATAGAAAATATTAAACATTGGATTATGAGGTAAATACACAGCAGAAAAATGTTTCTGTGAATGGCAAAATGGCTATGTTTCTATGGATCATATTGGACTATTCAGCCCAAGAACGCTGTATACCTGCCACCTATTTGTACTTGTCCTGGAGGATAAATTAATCTTGTTCCAACAACGTGGCATTCTTCATGGTGATATTTGGCATGATAACATTGAGTTATATCACAAAGCCAGGAGTAAATTCCCAACTCTAAGTAGGATAACAAAACCTTCACTGGAATAGGCCAGTGAAGACCTAGAATGGCTGGTGTCAGGAGCCCATATGATCAGTCGACACTAGGACTTGCAACTCTACATTAACAAAGAGCCGTGTCCAAAATATAGTCAAATTCTGCTCCAAGGCTGCAGAAAGCATTAGATGATGCCTCAGGAGATGTAATGAGTCTTGATATGAAAGAGGGTGCCACCTACATTTAAATGCCAACTCTATCATATTGTTCAACACTCGCTGTTAGATGCTGCACCTGGCTTAGAGCGTTACCAAGGGTAGCCCTGAAAAGGAGCTATCAATTCCTGTGGGTAGAAATGACGTAGGAATTAAAGATCAACAGGAGGGAAACAATGGGTCTACAATGAAGCAGCGGGAATAAAAGAATAAAACCAAAAAAAAAAACCCAAAAAACCCTCTGAACAAAAAAGTCCCACCATATCTGTACCTGGTTATCATGAACAAGAAGGAAAGAGAAAGGAGAAAGGAAAGCTTCTTCATTTCCACCCCCCCTCCCCCATCCTCAATCATGGTTCAGGGAATGGGAGCATTCGATCCTGCTCCAAATGGGAAGAAAAGAGCTTGCAATGAATCTGTTCAGAACAGTCACCAGAAGCAGAGAAGTACATGTCTTAACACACCAGTATCGATGTTAACATGCACAGTACGAACCGCACACTCAGAAAGACCCTGGAATATCACTACTCCCACAGCACCACCATTCTTTATTCTTATGTGTTTAAGGATGGCGGAGATGTCAGCCAGCAGAATAATGAGCTACATTTAAAAGTCTCACACTAACTTATTTTTCTGTCTGAAAAAGGCACAAAGGTACCGAGGTACATCTCCACACAGCCTCACATCCCAGCCACTAAACAGGGTAAGTAACAAATCTTTGTCAAGAAGCACCAGTTAACAAAGGAGCCCTGTGTCCCAGGCCACTGTAGTATAAACGTTTTTACAAAGGTTGCAGTATCATTTACAGCCCCGGCAATAGCAGATATCTCTGGATGAAACAGTATTTTGGTTCTATGCTTAGCATTTGGAAAGAAGCCAGGAATACTTCTATAACCAGTACAGATTAACAAATCTCTTAACGCACTGGCATTGTTAGTTACTTAGGACCTCAGGTTTCATCACTCCTTCAGCGCCTTGGAGACACAACTTCCTGCCATTGGGAAAGCATCTTTCCAAATACCACTTGCTACTGCACTGTCAACATACAAGGGAAAAGGCTGAGCTGAGTTAAAATGCGACTTAGGTGGTGAAAAGCGAAGTGAGTTTGGTGGCTTCAACAAAGGGTATGTCTACACTACCCGCCGGATTGGTGGCAGTTTCATTGTTCATGGTACTTCAGTACCAAGGGCCATATAAGTACACAGGACACAAATAGATGGTCTGTGAGCAAGAGGCATTCTTTTAAGCTTGGCCCAGATGCCATGGAGGACCATAAAGATGTTTTATAGTGAGTGAGTAGAGCACGGGGTCATATGTTCTCCATGACCAATGTTGCTAACAAGGTGGGCTGCTGCATTTTGGATCTTTGAGCTTATTACAGTCAGTGCATTCATTCCCAGGTATAGCAAGTTGCAGTAATCTGGCCTGGAAGTCATGGAGGTGAGGATATTTGAGGATAGATCATCATCAAGTGACAGCAGAGGTCCAGTCTTCTTGCCAGCCACAGAAGGCAGGCAGCATTTTTGGCAGCTGCTGCTATTTGAACATCTAGAAGCAGGAGAACCCCAAGGCAGCAAGCTGACTTGGATAGTTGAGGGCAGACTCCCTCGGCAGCAGGAGGCATGATGGCGGTGACCAGATCTTCAAAATATTTTCCTCTTCCCTCCAATTTATGCATGTTTAGCTTCAGTCCATTGCCTTTCACCCACTTGCTGGTCTTGGCCAGTCATCAGGTGAGCGAGCGATAAGGGATTTGGTAGCAGATGAGATAATGCCCCCTGCACCATTGTCTGAGTGTGGCCTGAAAGCCAGGATTGATGGGATTTTCTGTATTAATTCCTGCTACAGAAGTGCTAGGTACTATTGGGGGAGGGGGAGGTGTTTTAGGGTTTTATTAAAGAAACTCTCCATCTAAATGTCATTGGCTAAAAACAGAAAACTGAAGACTCTGGGCTTTACTGTAAGGTGTATGAAGTCCGTTCCTTCAAACTTGAACATTTCTTCAGCTGTTGCCTCATGTCAGGTTCATTTGCAAAAAAAAAAAAAAAAAAAGGCTTCAGCTGGGAACAGTGTGCTAATCTCTGTATTCTGTGTACTTTTCACCTACTAATTACTGATCACTTTTCTGACCTCATAAAAGCACAGGCAACCAGATAAAGCGCTCAGTGCCCTATGGCCTGCAGAAGACAGAAGTAAGTCAGGCCAAGGGCATATTGAACAGGGAGCCACTTACCCAATCCATGGCCAGTCTCCTAGCAACAGGCCACAGCATTCAACACAGCCCATCTGTTTACCAATATTTCCAATGAAATCATCTCAGGGTTTAAATTGCCACCAGCTAATTTGTGGGTGGGAGAGAGTTAAAATTAAATTAGCAATTGATTTATGTTTGAAGGCCACTTGGATGCTGTTGAGTTGAATGCCTTTTGGGGTTTTAACCCTTTGGTGCCTACCTGGAACCAAAGGACTTTCTGGTGTAATTCAACAGGGCATTTTGCTTTAATGCCAGGGATACCAGCTCATGATCTCAACAAGTTGAAAGGATTACAAAGACCACGAAGTTGGGTCAAACCGTAGCCTGAAATTTAGATTTTGTAAAAACAAGATTTTACAAAAACCTCAGCACCAACAGAAATACTTGCATCTTTTGAATTTTTTTTATTTTGTTTCTTAAGTCCAATGGGGAAAGGATTTGTTTTTTAAACAAATGAACATTTCAGCTAAATGTTCTGCTAAAATCAGAACGTGGAAACAAAAGCAATATTGGACTGGTTTATTTTAATTGTTCAAACTTAGTGAGATGGAAAGAGCAAGCAGAACAGCATCAAGTGTAAGAAGTAAAACTAGATTTAAAAAAAATCTTTTCATTTCAATAAATCTAGTGATATTGACAAAGGGGCTGTTTTTAAATAATTGCCAACTCTCTAACCGGACAGAATTTTAACCCAACATCTAAGAGAATTAGCAGTTGCACTCACTGCCATAGCACCCCCTATTGTCAGAGCTTCTTATTGCAGGGGTTTGAGCCCTAGCACCCCATGTAGGCAGTCTGCCTTTGAGCATGATTCAGTGCTCCAGCTGAGAAGATCTCTTACACGATAAGAGAAATTCAAACTAGCATCCGAAGTGTCTCAACAAATCAGCCCTTCCTCTGGGCTCTGTCTTCATTCCTTCTCCTCAACTCTGGTATTCAGCACTAACCCCGCAGTCCGAGTCTTCCTGAGGTGACTGTTCTTCTTCAGCCTCTGGCTCAGGGCACTTCACAGAAGTCCCTCTGCTTCCTCAACTTCACCCCTTTTAAAAGGCCTGGCTGTCCATGAAGTTATCATTTGACATCTCCTAGTCCCACCTTCTCTGCCTGGAAAGCAGCTAATTAGTTACAGCACAGGTGTAATAGATGTGACTAACTGTACCATTGACGTCAATGAAGCTGCACCAGTTTACACCGGCAGGGAATTTGGTCCTCAGTGTTCCCTGCAGGAGGCAGAGGAAATGCAAGGCAAAAGGAGTGTTCCCCCTGCAAACTCACATGTCAGAGCAGCCGAGAAGCAAGAAGGAACAGAACAGCTGGTGGCTAGAAGCCCCTAGCAGCAGAAAACAGGGAGCAAGCAGTCTGAGCTTTAAATGCTTTTTCTGGAGCCCACTGTGTGCAAAACACAAACCACATCCATACAACAATGGCCAAAGCTTCTCCTTTTTGCTGTAAGCTCTCCTGCAGATATTATCCTTGTCCTACTCACAGATGGGTAGTCAAGACAACACCCTATAACAAGGATAGTGCATGCACTGAGGTCCTCTGTATCAACACATACATAACCCTGCAGTAATGGGGGCCCACACCTCTAGAGCATCCCCTCACAGCCCAGTGCAATACAGCCATTGTATCTCTGCCTTAGTTTCCCTAAATGAGGCTTTTAATAACTCCACTGAAGCTTGTTTTTTAACTATGCCCCTCCAGAGGTGTCTAGTTTATTCAGTCCCAAAAGCAGATCACATGGGTAGACCTCCCCATCAGCACCTCCAGCTGAAGGAGGGAGGGACTGAGTCAGCCTTAGTCCATCAACCCAGTTATACACAAGGTCCCTTACCAGCAAGGTATTCATAACCTGGAACCCTCTTCTCAAGTCAGGGCCTCTTGGAACTGGCTGAGGAGGGTCCCTTCTCTTGGATCAAAGGCCCCCCCCTCCCCCGGAGGCCAAACCGCAAGGACCCCTCTCAGGACATCATATAATTCCTCTAATCTATGACTTCTGCTGCTGCCTGGTGAAGCTCTTCATAGGAACCAGGTTGGTTTGAGATTTAGCATTCGTAATCCCTTCCTTCTGGAAACTCTCCCACCCAGGAGCATTCTCCCTGGCTTTCTTTTGCTGCTGCGCCTCCCTCACTAGTTTTCTCCCCGTGAAGCTATCCCTCTAGGAGCTTTCTCTTCCTGAGCTCTGGGAACCATTCCTCTCCCCAGGAGCTTCTGTTCTCCAAGCTCCCCTATGCTGGGTGTAGCTTCACTTTTATCATGCCCAGGCATTTCCCTGCCTAATTAACTGCTTCCTAGTAACTCAGTGACTTAACTAGTCCCACGTGAACCTGAGTTGCCTCATTCCCTCTTGTGGAACCTGTCAGAGATAGGCTGGGCCCCTGACCCCTTCAGAGGGCCAGCTACCCTATGACACCTCCTTTGTGTTCCTCCATACTATCTGTTGCTGCAGGAGCCTTCTCCTCTGCAGCTCCTGCTATGGGGAGCAGCCTTCCTGTCACTCTCTACCTCATGAGCACCTTGTCCTTGTCTGGACATGTTTTCTTTACTCTCTCTCTCGCTCTCTCTCTGATGTGGTTTATTATTTAATTTTATAAATGATTTTGAGGTCCAGTTAGTATGAAAGTCATTTTACAAAATAAGACCCGATCCCACAACTGCATCAATGGAGATGCACTGTCACACTTCAAGAGGGCCCAATTGCAATCATGGGGGAACCAGATTCTGTCTGCTTGGATCCAGTTGCAGAATCAGGACATAAAAGTCATATTGTATTTTAACACCACCAGAAAAACCTACCTGAGAAAGGAGTTTGTTGTCATCCTCCAACAGTTTGACTTTTGTTTCAAGTTGCCTGATGTAGTTGGAAGATGAATCTTTAAAGAGAAGAAGAAAAAGAAATAAGATTAATCTCCCTGTGACACGGTTCTTTAAAATCAGTAATATAGTTTCACCATTAAACTCATTTGTCCAGGGACGGCTCTAGCAATTGCGCCACCCCAAGCAGGGCGGCATGCCACGGGGGGCGCTCTGGCGGTCGCCAGTCCCGCGGCTCCGGTGGACCTCCTGCAGAGGGTCCGCTGGTCCCGCGGCCCGGTGGAGCATCCGCAGGCATGCCTGCGGAGGTCCACCTGAGCCGCGGGACCAGCGGACCCTCCACAGGCACGCCTGCGGGAGGTCCACCGGAGCCGCCTGCCGCCCTCCCGGCAGCATGCCGCCCCAAGCGCGCGCTTGGCGCGCTGGGGTCTAGAGCCGGCCCTGCATTTGTCCTCTCACTGGAAGATACGCTTAGAAAAGAGCTAAAGAACCATGCTCAGGGGTCACAGCTGGAGAATCTAATACATTAACAAAGGGGAGGAGATGGATGCAGCAACACCTAAAACCTGAAGTATGCACATGGATGAACATACACACCCAAAGAATTTTACCAGTGAGATCTGATAGGCTATTCTAAAAACACATGGAGTTCGGCAGAAATAATGATAGGGCAACAGAGAATAATAGTCTCACATAACATGGCAGTGTTCAATTTGAGGAGTTTAATAGACAGTTTAGCATTACAGTAAGACAGCAGTCAGGGTTAGGATGACCTGGTGCCAAAGAGCTCTATGGGTGGGTTGCTGCTGTGCAGAACATCTGCTTTTTGTTTTGGAACACACTTTGAAGCAACATATATTGCAAAATGCACAAAGAGAAATTAAAGAGCGGGCAAAATAGTTGCACCAGCTTCATCACAATGTAATTATTTGCAGGACATTCTTGCACACATTAATCTGTCTGTAACATTTCAAATTAGTCTGCAGTTTTAATAGCAGGGTGTATGATCTGTCTGCGGTGAGTTTTGCAGATTAAACAAGTGACTAACCTGAGCAAACTCTGTTCTGAGTTTCAAAAGTACTTTGTAAAATGGAGAAGATAGAGCACTGGACTGGGACACAGGAGATCTAGGTTTTATTCCCACCATGGCCGCTGGGTGACCTTGGGCAAGTCACTTCATCTCCTTGTGTCTCAGTTTCCCCATCTGTGAAATGGGGATAATGATACCCACCTTGTGACGGGGTCCACTTACCCCGCATAAGCTCAGACAGGGTTAAGCCCCTGGTATTGACAGCGGAAGTCCCACCCCCCTGGCAGGACTGGGCATGCTCCAAGTGCTCTAGTAGTATAAAGGGAGGGAGACCAGCTCATTCTGGGCTGGAGGCCCGGGCGGAAACCCTGGAGGCGACTGGCCCTGCTGAACACAGAGGACCTGATGTCTCATGGGAAACCCCAACACACCTTCTGGTAGGAAGTGACCCAGGGAGGGTGATGGAGTGGTACCACCCCCCCTGGGGAAACTCAGTGTGTTTCAGTAGGACCCCCTGCTGAGTCAGTGGCAAGCTGCTATGCCACTGTTAGGGACCTGGGTTGGGGCCTGGTGGAGTTGGGTGGGCCTGGGCCCCCTACTGGGGCTGCCACACCCCATAAGGGGTGCCCCAATGCTATAGACTCTGGCCACTAGGACATGCTACCCTGTGCTAAAGGGCTGCTTTATGGACTCTGGCTGTTAGGCCCTATTGCCCTGTAGCAAAGGTCAGCTCTATACAGTCTGGCTGCTAGACCATGCTGCCCTGCACCGGAGGGTGGTGCTGTAGACTCCGGCCGCTAGACCACGCTGCCCTGCACCGGAGGGTGGTGCTGTAGACTCCGGCCGCTAGACCACGCTGCCCTGCACCGGAGGGTGGTGCTGTAGACTCCGGCCGCTAGACCACGCTGCCCTGCACCGGAGGGTGGTGCTGTAGACTCTGGCCGCTAGACCACGCTGCCCTACATTGAAGGGCTGCTTTACGGACTGTGGCCAATAGTCCACGTGGCCCTGACCCTAGGGGTGCGGACCGTCACACACCTCCTTTGTAAAGTGCATTGAGAGCTACAGAGGAAAAGCACTATATGAGAGCTAGGTATTAGAATTTACTGTGAAATGGTGCAAAGCCACTATTCAACCATAATAGTTCACACTGGGCATGAATGGGAGAAGAACTGAATGCCCTGCAACCACACTGATTTTTGTTGTGCGTTGGAGATACTGAGCACTCAGGCTCAGACCCACTGTGGTCTAGCAAGATGCAGTTAGTAAGAGATTTTCATACATGATCTTCCAAGGCTCATTCCTATACAAGGCTGAACTGCCTCATCTCTCACTGACATCAATGATGCTGAAGTTGTCCAGCACCTACCAGAGGCAGGGCTGGCTCCAGGGTTTTGCCGCCCCAAGCAGGAAAAAAAAAAAAGCCACGATCGTGATCAGCTCTACCGCTGCTGCTTCAGTCTTCAGCGGCAATTCGGCGGAAGGTCCTTCGCTCCAAGAGGGAGGGACCCGCTGCCGAAGAGCCGGACGTGCTGCCCCTCTCTGTTGGCTGCCCCAAGCACATGCTTGCTGGGCTGGTCCTGGAGCCGGCCCTGACCAGAGGCACTCAGCACCTTGCAGAATTCTTGCCAGGCCATTCTTTATGTGGGTTTTGCAGACCTGCTAGCATGCAACTACAGCTAATCTCTTAAGGTGCCTTGACTATTCATGGGAAAAACTGAAATATGCCAGACATGTGCCACACTGCACACAAAGGAAGTGTAACAACTACTCAGACAAGACATATTTTATTCAAATACTGTATCTACTTACAGTACAAACTACCCCGGATGACATGTTTTGCTTTTGTTTAACACTGTTTTGTATGAAACAAGTAAATCCAAATATTCCCCATAACAAAAACAGAGGATTAGAAAAGGCAATTTCAAATCACATAGGTCCTCTGAACAGGTTAAATGGCCTTAGGAGCCATACAATACCACCTTGAGATGCAGAGCTGTCAGAGTTCACACACTAAACAGGCCAGGTTTGAACTTGGCTGGGAATGAACAACAGGGCTTGTCTACACTTACATTTTATAGCGCTTTAACTTGCTGGCTCAGGGGGGTGAAAAATCACCCCCCTGAGCGTAGCAAGCTGAGCGCTTTAAAGTGCTTGTGTAGACAGGCTCCGAGAGCTCGGCGCTAATCCCCTCATGGAGATGGAGACCTCTCTCCCAGCACTCGTGGGCGACCACACTCGCACTTCCAAACACTGCCACAGGAGCGTTCCTGCAGCAGCACTTTGAGGTTTCCAGTGTAGACATACCCTAAGAGCTGCTGTAGGAAGTGATTTGCATGGTCAATAGTTGGCACTTCCCCTCTCAATTCAGCAAAGCAAACAGCTTAAGCAAGTGTTAAAGTTCCACTGAAGTCAGGGACACTTCAGCATATGCTTAAGTACTCTGCCAAGGTCTGAATTAGTAGTGTACCTGTGGCCCACCACAGGGTTAGGGGCACTGTTTTGTTGTGACATCTTATGATCATTAAACAAACTTGCAAATTTTGCCCTGAGAATATCAGGAAGCACCTGGTCAAATTCCAATGTTGCTTCCCTAAATTCAATCCGCAGCCCTGATTAGATAAGTTATTTTTCACTTTCTGCTATACATGGCTTCAGAGTTTCTGTGCACTTTTAAATCAAAATTTAGTGCCAGAGGTGAATCTGTTTCAGCAGTGAGGGATGTGATGTATGTACATACAATCCTGAATGTTTCCACTAGGTTTCAGACATCCAAAGTTGTGGGAAATGAGTGGCTTGGAAAGGCAGGATGCAATGCAAAACTCACTTTGCGGCTAAAGGATTACCTTTGATTACCTGCAGATCAGATATCACTAGACTGGACATATTTTGTACATCCTCTTGATAAATATGTAAGCTACTAGGATGAGAGGTAGTATATAATGCTATAGAGCAGTAGTTCTCAAACTTTTGTACTGGTGACCCCTTTCCCATAGCAAGCACCATTTAACACCATTATAAATGCTGGGTGCAAAGCAGGGTTTGGGGTGGAGGCTGACAGCTCACAATCCCCCATATAATAATCTCGTGATCCCCTGAGGGGTACCGACCCCCAGTTTGAGAACCCCTGCTATAGAGGCTCGATATACGCACAGCTGGCTCAGATGCAGGTCTCAGCTACAACCATAGTATTTAGCAGGGTTTTTGCCTAGTTTCCCTGTGCAGGGTGGACTCTAGGGGAGACAGCCCTCTCTAGACAGACTAGCATAAGAACAGCCATACTTGGTCAGATCAAAGATCCATCTATCCCAGTATCCTGTCTTCCGACAACAGCTAATTCCAGGTGCCTCAGAGGGAATGAACAGAGCAGGTAATAATCAAGTGATCCATTGAGGCTAGGGACACCATCCCTGTCATCCTGGCTAATAGCCACTGACTGTCCCATAATTATTTATTATTTGTATTCTGCCTAGAAGCCCCGGTCATGGGCCAGGACCCCTCTGTGCTAAGTGCTGTACAAAACACAGAGGAAAAAGACAGTCCCTGCCCCAAACAGCTTATAACAACAGATTTTTGATCAAAGAACTGAATACTCCATGGCCAGAGAAACTATGCTGGAAACCAGCTAGCAACACCCATGTTTAAACAGAGTTGTGGATATATACACCTGCCTGGAGAGGGTCTAGGGTGACCAGACGTCCCAATAAAATTGGGACTGTCCTGATATTCAGTTGTTTGTCCCGCATCCTGATGGATATATGGTTGGGATGCCACTTGTCCTGATATTTTGGCTCGGGGCTGGAGGAGTACACTGGTGAGCCCTTTTATTTATTTGTTTTGTGCTTGGGTCCTTCCCCCCCACCTTCTGTCATCTGGTCACCCTACTCAGAGGGTCCTCCATACACGAGTTTTATTACTAGGCTTCCAATCAAATGGATTTGTTTCATGGCAGGGACAGGTTTTGAATACAGATACTTTCCCTTTCTTTCTATGAGTATTATTTCTCTTTTAAAACGATGCCTATCACATGCCAATGTGTGCTTTCTAGATACATACTCAGTAGGGCCATGCAACTCTGTGGAAGTCAATGGGAGCTGTGGGTGCTACTAACTTTAAAATTCAGTTTTAAGATTTACAAGGGCTCTAGTTCTCATCAGATGACACTCTGGAAAGTTGAGTCTGTGTTCAAATACAATAAATGAACCGATCTTTAAATTCTGCCCTCTGTAAGGGAATGCCAAATGACTGAAGTCAAATTAAATGTAAAAAAACAAACAAGAAAAAGAATCAGCTATTTTGTTGCCAGCAGTAAATATTGCATCTCTGGCACAGCATGAGAAACACTCATCAGTACTGTCAGCCTCTACATTGCACTCTCAGAGATTAATCACCAACATCTTGTGAACATTCTTTATTCTAGGTGGGTACCAGCTGAGCAGTTAACATCCTGATTTCAATTTTAAAAGACTCCATAACTCTCAGACCTGCAGGCAGTGTCACTCAAGCATTAAGCAGCAAAACCTATGCTGATTTTTAACCTCTTTTAGATCAAGAACCACATTCCCAGAATTTTTCTGCCTCTGACCTTCCTGGTATCAGTAAATTTTCCACCACCACCTCCCCGGCCCCAAAAGCTTCATTTGAAAAAGGGATTGCAGACCCATCTACTGAGCAGGAATGTTAATGGATCCCACCCCCTAGCCAGAATCATTGTTAAAAATTAAACAAATCTGCCCCATCCCCCGCATCTCCATATTAGCTATGTCTTCAGATTTCAGGAATGCTTTAACACCCAGTCCAAATGCACATTCTTCTCATTTGTTTTAGTGGCACTACAGAACCGCAAACTTCATACCATATAAACAGCACAGCTTGCGTCAGATCCTCAGCCGGTGTGAAGTGGCACTGATTTCAATGGCCCTACTATGATTTACAAGAGCTGAGGATCTGGTGCCTTGTTTTTTAGTTTAATCGCACAGATCTATTAATAGGCTCCGTACATGTATAGTATGCTGAGGAGGACGAGAGGGAGTTGTAGGGGCTGGGAAGGAAAGTGTCTTGTGTGGTCAATGATGCTATAAGGCAGAGGTAGTCAATTGGTGGACTGCGGGACAAATCTGGACTGCCAGATGCTTTTGAATGGACCCTGAAATCTTTTTCGTTATTTATTATCATTATTGTTTTTTTATTTTTCTCTGGAGTCTGGACCTTGACCAAGAAATTTGGACCTTATTAAAAAAATAATGAGCTACTTCTGATATAAGGACTGGTAAGCTCTTGGGTGTGCCATTAGGGAGGGTTTCCCAGCTAGAATGAGGCTCACTTCCTCTCTGGCTATTGCTAAATTAGCCCTTGCCCTTGAAGCTATCCCCGGAGTTCTTAAGCAGCTGTGTGAGGAAATGTTTGCCTTAGGACCCAGATCAGGTATCCGCCCATCCTGCTCTCCTTCATTATTATAACCACACCTCACTCTTGCACAGCTCTTTTCATCAGTAGTTTCAAAGCACTTCACAATCTCTAATGCATTCGCATGACACCCCACTGAGGTAGGGAAGTGCTATTACCCTTATATTACATATGTCACACTCTGTGCTACATAGTTATTGTGCTCAGTATATATTTTTTTAAGAGCAAGGTATAAACCTTTCCAGACAAGTGCAGTATAATACAAACTGGCTTGTTTGGAGGTTGCTTCCATTCCTAGCTATTTAAAATGGGAACACAAATGGACAGGGTCCCTGCACTATTTGCCTGACTCTCTGAGCACATGCACCTTGGAGCAGGGAGATTTTCACTGGCTAAAAGAGAAACTATTTTGGGGAGCCCTGCTGGGAGTTCATCCCTGGTTGGGTTATACTTATAACTGACAGCATGTCACGGAGTATTGGGGGCATGTAGTAGCGAGGAGGTGTGGAGTGGAAGTGTTTGTCATTGTGGTGAGGGCAGAAACAGGGGTATGTGACCAGAAGGGTAAGTGCAATAGGGCATAAGGGGGGCATCTAACAGGATGGCATGATTCTTCTGTCAGCAGGCACTGGAATCCTGCATAAAAATGCTGAGTAAAGTCTGCTGTTGTGACAGGTGCTTCACTGGGAATATATGGGAAGTGGAAGCAGCTTTGCAGAGAGAGAGAGAGAGAGCGAGCGAGCTAGGAAACGGGTTCTATCGGGAGACCCGAGAGACAGCCATGCTCAGAGAGAAAGTTTAGGGTCAAGTCTAAAGGACAGAAAGGAGTGCAAGTCTATGTTATATTGTTTTTTGAATTCCCAGTAATCTCAAAGCCAGCACAGGGGTGAGTTTGGACACTAATTTCAGGGTCTGTGCACTCTGTCGAGGAAGAGACAGGGACGCAGCCCATTCACAGGGAACAATCAGAAATAAAAACAATGCTAATGAAAACTGAGGAGGGACGTGAAGATTATAACTAATCATGATTCATTTACTCAGTGCTAGCACCCAAACTAAATTGTTTGTAGAGCTGTAAAATAAGTCCAAGTTCTTTACTGAGCCTTTGAAATGCTAATTGACGTAGTAGGTATCATCATCTCTGCTAGCAGCACCTGAATTACTCTCCAAAGTCATAAAGGAGCATTACTGTTATTACCTACCCTCATGAATATTTACTGATCTTTAAAAATATATATATTCCATCTGGACTAGGGTGTAATTCAACTTTGATATAATCTATCTGAATAACTTCTCTCCACACAGACAAAACACTTAATACTTATTACAGCTAAATCAAGGAGAGACAAATCACTCTTCCTTGTTTTAACTAAATGGCCTTAGAGGAGTGGGGAATTGCCTAGCTGCTGAAGAAGGCTTTTAACACACAAATTAGAAACTGTTTTACAATAAAATAAATCTGTGTCTGGAACACAGAACAATGTCACACGCAAAGATGTTTGCAGACACTAAGGCATTTCATTTCCCCATTTGAGATTTCAGAGGAAGCTGGATGATGGGCAAATAGGATGAATGCATTTATTTTGACAGTTGTAACAATCATGGTTTATTTCCCTGTACGTCTTTTCTCAAATATGAGAGAATGTGGAGCACAAACTACAAGTTTAATATCAAGCACCATTTGTATAAGAAATCTTTAGAATGTTGTTTTACTTAAGTGAATTTAATCAAAATCCATACAATCCACTTTATAAGATCAGTCTGCCATGGAGACAGAGGAAAATATTAATGTAGCTATCTATGAGAACAGAAAGCAGTGGAACATCAACAGAGCTGAAATGGTACAAATACATTGACTTACACATGATTTAATTAACCACACAAACAGAGTGATGCTGCGTAGTGGTAATAATTAGTTTGGATTTTTGTTATGTTCTATGGGAGTTTGGACTGATTTCTCTGATGTGATATACAGCTTCCTGAGGGAAGAGGGGAAAGACCCAACACTTGGCTCAGAGCAAGCAGACCTAATTGGGACTAAACTCTAAGCAATGTATTCCAGGAAACAATCTTGCACAAGCAGAGAGATGGACTAGACGGGATGATGTAGGTTTTTTCCACTGTCTTCTTTCTGTGCCATGTATATTTCAAATAGCAGGCCACATGTGACCCCCACTGTTGTGCTGTATAGAAGGTGGCAGATTAAGCTACAAATCTACTGCCTGGTTTTCCCAAGCACCCCCTCCACTGTCTGCAGGGGTGGCTCCAGGCCCCAGCACGCCAAGTGCGTGCTTGGGGTGGCAAGCCGTGGGGGGCGCTCTGCCCATCGCCACGAGGGCGGCAGGCAGGCTACCTTCGGCGGCGTGCCTGTGGAGGGTCCGCTGGTCCCGCGGCTTTAGTGGACCTCCCGCTGGTGTGCCTGCAGAGGTCTGCTGGTCCCGCGGCTTCGGACCTCCCACAGGCACGCCTGCGGGAGGTCCGCCAAAGCCGCAGGACCAGCGGACCCTCCGCAGGCACGCCGCCAAAGGCAGCCTGCCTGCCATGCTTGGGGCAGCAAAATCCCTAGAGCCGCCCCTGACTGTCTGCACTTGGTAGATACTCCACAGATTTGGGGAAGTGAAGGGGGAGATTTACCCTCCATTGGGTTCTCTCCCTATGGGTCATTTTTACTCGGTGAAGCACAGGAGACTTAATCATGGCAAGATGCATCAACATTTCCTCCCTCAGTGTCCTGCAATGACTATTTTCCCCCACACAAAAAGCAGCTTCCCTCCCACCAGCACTGCCCCCAAACTCAAACCATAGGAAAGGAGAACACAGAAAGGAGTGCAAGTTGTGACACAGTTTACTGTCTGCTGCCCTATTTTCCTTCCCTGTGCAGAGATGCTGACATCTTCCTTTCCATTCCATTGCACACTGACCTTTCCATTAAACTGGGTATCATGCAAAGACCCTCAACCTGTACTAAATAAAACAATTTGCCAGCACTAGAGCTGCTTGTCAGTAGTTTTGTTATCAGACTTCTACTCCTCAGCACAATATATCAGACTTTCACGGCTCCACTGGTTTTATTTATTGACACTGACGATGAGGATGACAAGCAGGCTGAATTATGGGCCAGTAATTTGTCTTGTGACAAAGTTGATTTATCAAGGCAGTGTGATTCTTTCTCAGAGAAACCAGAAAACAGGTCAAACCAGCCTCATTTCTTATTTCACTATGAAAATGAATCTTTGAGAAGAAATCAGGCGGACCTGTAACCTTCACTTTCCCCATGCAGCCCCAAACCCCAGCTCCCCTTGCCTTATCCAGTGCTGATGCGTGTAGGTATGTCTTCATGACAGAGTTAATTTGAGTGATCAGCACAAAGGTTCGCTTAGCCCAGGTGTTAGCAACCACAGTGTAATGCCCTACCTGAGTTGCTGCATTCTCATTGGTGTCACTGGGACTTCTGGAGGCATATCCCATGGTTCTTTGTGCTGCATGAAGCTGAGCCACTCTCTAATTCTTTCCCAGTGAACTGGCTGTCCTTCTGGGCACGTGGTGGGAAGCTGAGGGAGGGCATTGGAGGACTATCACATTCAAGTGTCTTGGCCTGTGTCCTCACTGTATAGTGGGCAGCTTACCAACCTGAATGAAAGAGGCACCTGAGCTCTGGGCCAGCCAGCCTGGGTTGAAAGCAACACTAAACTCTCAGGTGAGGCAGCTTTTGTGTGTGGATGGGAGTGTTGGGGCAACACTCAGGTAAGAAAGATCCCAAATTAACCCTACAGGGAAGTCAGACCTTGTGTGTTTTGGGGGAGGGGTGAAAAAGCTCTCTGACCTGCAACTTCTACCTCCGCCATCAAGTCTTTGAGGGTGTCAAGCTGGTCCCCAGCGCCAACCCAGAATCTGGTCCCCAACAGGAGCGTAGGCCCCTAGAGTGAGGCCTGGCAATGTTGAGGCACACTGAGATTAATGTAAAGCTCAGTTATTGAATATGCTTAAAATTTAATTTAAAAAAGAAGATCAGACAACCATTTTGTCTTGAATCTCAGGAAAATCACATATCAAACAAGCTGCCAATTATACATGGAAACAAGCTCCCACTGCCACAAAGGATTGCCTAAGCAGGACAGTGCATGTGCTACTGGAGCTACTTAATTAATGTTTCCAAGTGAGTCTCTAAATACTGGTTCTGAAGTTTTACAAGACTGCACATACCTGCCTCGGTTCCAGTTCATTAGACCTGTCTAAAAGCTTAGCAGCCTCAAGTCAGTCTGTACGAGTCTGATAAGGCCTCCCTTGTGCTTTTACCCTCACTGCTGTAGCTTCCAGAAATGACATCTTCTTCAAGCATAGCAAAACATCTTCCCCACTATGACTGTCAACAGGAGCTCAAGAGTTTCTGATAGCTTATCAGGCTTTCATTAGAAAGAGACTGATAGGAGAAAAAAATATCATGTAGCAAAGAGAATGCTGGCTCATCCCTTTAAAAAGTAGCTTCTGAATTTTCTTTCTTGGTAGGGTGATCTTTCTATTACAATCCTAAACTTCTCTCTTCCTAGGGCAACCTTTGTTACTATTCAAAGCAAATCACTTGTGGCAAAGTATGTATAACTCAGTTACTCCATGGGCCAAGGTAAATAAAGAGAACTGAAGGAGGGGGGAAAAAAAAGCAGAGTTATTGATAAAATCTTACTAAATGCTGATGGTGATCTATAGCCAGAGTGCACCATTATTTATCCAGTTATTTTCCAGATTGCACTACTGCACTAAGCATTATGCAATCTATTTTCCTAGCACTAGGATTGTGCTCAGGGCAGAGCACTTGGTCCAGAGGAATGACACTGTCACTGTCCCATCATCCCCAAAGCATCAGTAGCGTATCAACCTGATGCTGCATTTCCCCTCTTCTGAAAGAGAGGATTGGCAGCATCTTTTTTTACAGTGCTCTTACTACCTAAGGTAATCAGCAAATGACAGACTGTTCCACTAATATTCCTCAAAGTGGACAGGTAGTAGGTATAGCAAAGCTTGTTATGAAGCAGTTACCAGGGGATGAATCCAGTATGAGTTACTTAAAGGTTTTCCAATATATGAAATCAGCCACTGGTCTGTTTCCCGGAAAGCCACATAATGCACATAATTTCTCCTGGGTTTGCCCCCCACCATCTATACGACAGGTTACGCTCGACCATTAAGGGAAAGACAGGAGAAGCTGCAATTTAGGGAGGGATTAATCCAACTAGGCATGACATGAAGTCTACACCCAGGACACAAAGCAATCTCTGAGGATAAAACCATTAAGACAGATCCCTAATGTTACTTAACAGTAGTTTTTGATGTTGCTTACCTTGATATTGAGACAGATTTGTTCCAGGATATTATTTTTCTTTGTCAAGATGCACTTGGTATCCATATCTCTGAACACAAGCAGAGGAGAGTATTTTGCTTCCCACATACTTATCTACCCATAGGAGAAATGCCCTGGTGGGCCTGAAACTGCTTACAATTGTCTTCCAATGACTGCTATTGTCCACAAGGGAGAATAGCATAGCCATGCTAATAGTTATTAAGCACCAGAAAAACAGACTCTACATTGTTCTTCCAGGATTCCAGAGGGTATGATGGGGAAGAAACATGATTATTTTCTTTCCCACTATATTTTTCATACCCACGCAGATCTAACACTTCAAAGAGACTTTGAAGGCACTCATCATAAGCAAAGGCCTCATGTTCGGCCTTATGGACTATGATTTAAATCCTGACTTCGGGTGATGTCCTGAGAAGAAAGGGGGATGATTTTTCAAGAGCCCCAGCCTCGGGCATTTTTAACAAGTGAACTTTCAAAAAGAGAAGTCTACATAATATGTAACTCAAGGGATGGATTAAAATAAAAGTACAGAAGTACTATTAATTCCCAGTACATATGGGACCAGAGCCTAGGGTTGCCAACTTTCTAATTGCTGAAAACGGAACACCCTTGCCCTGCCCCTGTGCCCCACCTCCGCTCACTCCTCTCTCTTCCTCGCTCACTCTCCACCACCCCTGTCGCTCACTCTCTCGGGACTCACCTGCTGCCTGCAGAGCCAGGTTGGGAGGAGCTGACATGGAGGCTGCCCAATGAGGGCACAGCGGGACATGGTGGGGGTCAGCCCCCGGGGCAAGGAGCCAGAGTGGGGAGGGGTCAGTCCCTGTAGCGAAGGGGCAGGGCAGAAGCGGGGGAGGACAGGATCTGCAGCCCCCCTGAATACCCGGGCAGCAGCACCTAGCTCTTGGATCCCGGTCTGGGAGCCACCCACTGCTCTGTCAGGCATCAGCAGCTCCTCAATATGGCTCCCGCTGCAGCTGCTGCTCTTCCCAACGCCCCAGTCTGACCGACGCCACCAAGTTCCCTTTTCAACCAGATGTTCCGGTCAAAAACCAGACACCTGGCAACCCTAGAGCCCAAGTTTGTGTAAACTGGTATCATCTTCAATGGAACAATACTGATTTACACCAACTGAAGAGCTGTTCTACCACTTGTACTAAAAAGTGAACTTTAATAAGCAGCAGGTCAACACGGAATAAAAATCACACCTCATTATGGCATAATGTTTGCCATAGCTATGCAATGTTGTATAGACCCCAAAAAGATTGTGTATTTTTTTTATTATTACTTTTTTATACTTTTTGTCATGTCAACTAGATTTGCAGAAGACTGGATTGGCCTGTCAGTACCAAGGCTATCTTAGAAATATCTAACAGTTTGCAATGTCCAGGCCAAGTTCATACAGTTTTTTTTCCCAGCAGAGCTCAGAATCAGCACTTTTCCTGTGTGTTAAATTGTTGATTGCTGCTTAATATGAATAAGGAAAATAAGATGATGCAACAGCTTGGAGAATGAAAGAGGAATTTAAAACTTTGTAATAGCTCCATTGGTGGTGGGTGAGGCTAGTCCCCTGGCTATACCCGCCGCCCATGAATAGCTGGGATTCCATGTTGTTATAAAGACAAGAAAAAGACTGAAGAGTGAAAATGAGCAAAGATGGCAAATTGGAGGCTTTGATCAGACATGTTAGGCTGTCTTCTTCCCAATTCAACATATCCCCACCTGCAGGGCTCTGCCCCTGAGTCAGATCTTGCATTCAGGCATCTCCCGTATCTTCAAACTGATCACAGAGTGAAGAAATAGTTCACTGATCAACACAGAAGCAATGAATTATAATAAAATTAAATAATTGTCCTTATCCTGTACCTCCATGCTATCATACAGATGGAGGAGTGCTCATCTACTGTCATACAGCCTGAGAGATATCTTCTCCGGGTATCTAATTTTAGATACGCCAAATTAAATCCCCTGCTTTCGATAGCTTTATGTGTCATGCTACTTTTCATTGGCATGATTAACACTTATTACACAACAAGGAGCCCGAGACCCTTCATTTCACAATATGATACGAAGGTCCAGATGTACTAATGACTTCAGTTTCATCAACAGGGAAGGACACAGGTGAACAGAAAGTTCTGTCAGCAGCTTGCATTCAAGGAGCAGCACTGCAAGTCACTCACAGACTAATGGGATTCGGCAGCTTTAATGATTAGGAAAAGGTTAAAATGACCTGCTGGGCACCCTCAGCTATTTAAGCCTCTTTTCCTTCCTCATGCTGCTTTAATCTTGGTAACACGGTCACGTGACCCAGCAGAAAACTGAAGCCGATTAGTGGCTTTCCACTGGCTACAGACGGGTCAAACCATTGGATACGGTGCGAATACTTCAGGAAGAGGAGAGTGCCAGGCTTTGTGCCCTCTTGGTGAGCACATCTGGCTGTACATTGCAGCCACTTCTAGAAATCGCCATGACTGGATTCCCAGAGAGAAAATCCTACAAAAGGACAAACTTTCTCCTCGTTTTACCCAAGTAAATCCAGTCACCATTTCCCCACATTCTCCCCCTCAAAATCCCTCTCACCACAGACTTTCCATTCTTTAACAACCCAAACTATCAGCATCTTTTGTCATGGTCTCCATCATTCCAGACAAGGACAGGATAGGATTCCCTTTGTATTGAGTCTACCTGCTGCAGACAACAGATCCAATTACTAGATAAATGACACACTCCTCTGGGAATCCAGGACTAGAGACCTGCTCCTTCAGCTCAGAAAACACAGACCTCTTCCTCTGGAGCTAAAGGAGCACTCCCTTGGCTAGTACTACTAGCCTCTTATCAGATTATTAAACTGGTGCCCCTGTGCCTGATCTGCTCTTAGCAACACAAATATAAGCATACAGTATTGGAAAACTTGCCACATTCACATTAAAACCAGTTTAACTTAATTAAGCACACTGTAATGCTGATGCACTAGCACTAAAGAAGTAGCACTATAGAAAAAATTATGATTTGACAGAATGATGCAAATAATATAATTTAAATTTATATGAAGAGGTATTGAAACAAGATTTGCTTTTTAATTAAAAGCAATCTTTCTGGCTTTTTTGGCTGCAAAATCAGTTTAATAAGCTGAGTTTCCAAACAGTGGGAAAATATAACCCTAGTTTTACTGCTAGGTAAAGCACAAAGTGACCAAAATGAAGTCAGCACAGAATCATCTCATCTAGATTAAGGTAGCACAGAAATGTTACAGAAGTCCTATTTCAGAGGAGTAGCCGTGTTAGTCTGGTTCTGTAAAAGCAGCAAAGAATCCTGTGGCACCTTATAGACTAACAGACGTTTTGCAGCATGAGGATGCAAGTAGTGGAAATTTCCAGGGCAGGTATAGAAGCAAGCTAGAGATAATTTGACACCATCAGCTCAGGGTTAAACAAAGACTGGAACCAGTTTCTCAATTGCTACAACAGGGCCTCATCCTCCCTGATTGATCTAACCTCGTTATCTCTAGCTTGCTTCTTGCTTTCAGTCTATAAGGTGCCACAGGATTCGTTGCTGCTTTTACAGAAGTCCTATTGTGCCTTATTTTTGTTTGGAAAGACATTAGCAATAGCAGCACATTCACATGATAAAATACATGATAAATCACTGCCTCTAAAGTTCCATCAAAAACTGACATTTTCACAGCTCTAGCATGATCTGCTGTACAGATTCTTCACAAGGAAGTGTCCCTGGCCTTTTAACTCATATTAACTATGTATTTACTTTATGGAAGTTGAAAAACATTGGCTGCCCAACTTCTGGGCTGGCAAAAGCTATACTGACTCACAGGGAAAAAAAAAGCAGGAGAATCTTAGTACAACATATTGTCAGTCTATACCTTTCAGAAATGGTGTGCCAAGGTCACTGTAATTTAATACATTTTAACGTTTGTAGAAGGTCTCTCTCTATATCTATATTATATAAATAAACTATTGTTATTATCTGAGGTCGGTCCTGCTCAGGCCACTGCCAGCTGAGTAAATGAAACCCCAGACGGATCCCAGGCCCTGCTCAGCCCGCTGCCGGTCTGGGGTTCTGACCACCAACCAGCCTGGGGTTCTGCTCACCCAGGCTGCCAGTGACTGGCGTAGCAGTCGGCTGAGTGCTGCCGGCACCCCAGACTGGCAGCAGACTTGCTCAGCCCGCTGCCGGCTGAGTGAATGGAGCCCCAGGCTGACAGCAGGTTGAGTGGTTCAGCCGCCTGCTCAGCCCGCTGCCAGCCTGGGGTTCCTTGGGGTCCCCAGGCCAGCAGCAGGTGCTGCCAGTATCCCAGCTGGCAATAGGGGGAACCCCAGAGCAGTGATGGGCTGAGCCGCTCAGCCTGCCATCAAAAATCAGCTCATCTGCCACCTTTGGCACATGTGTGCTTTATATGCTAGTAAGGAAATGAGCATATTACAGTTGTTGGAGGGCTCTTATCAGGAGTAACAGGCTATAGGAAAGTCAGTCAACGTTTTTTGGTTCTCTGATGAAAACTGGCCCACTCCCTGCCTCAAACCAAACCTGTCACTAATAATTGTCAACAACTTAATTTTCTGTTTTTGGCTAAGATATTGATTTTTTAAAAAATCAATATATTGAAATTGGATTCAGGATTGTTAACAAGAATTTTTGGCAAACAAAGTTGTTAAATGACAATCTAAATGGCAACACAGTACTGCTTTCATGCTTGGCTCACCCCCCAGCCTGCTGGTCCAACAGCTGCAGTAGACCCCAAAATCCACCTCTTGGGGTGCAGAGTGGCAACAGCAGCAGCAAACCCTCAGGTCCAATCACACGCCAATGGGCACCACCACCAGCCTTACGGACCATGGTGAAGTTAGCACAGCATCTGATCTCAGGGACAGGTCACCCTGCCCTGTGCAGCTCCCCCCGGATGAGGTGGATCGCTGGCAGCTGCCAGCCTGGGGGAGAGGCGCTCCCCAGCTAGGGTGACCAGATCCAGATGTCCTGATTTTATAGGGCCAGTCCCGATATTTGGGGCTTTGACTTATATAGGCACCAATTACCCCCACCTAGAGTGACCAGACAGCAAGTGTGAAAAATCAGGCCCGGGAGGGTAGGTAAAGGAGCCTATATAAGAAAGGACTGACCCTATAAAATAGGGACATCTGGTCACCCTACCGTCCTGATTTTTCACACATCTGGCTAACCCCAGCCCAGCCCTGTGTGACATTCCAATCCTGGCCGAGGAAGTGAGTTACTTTCACTGTCATTCCTCAGCAGGCAGGCAGCCAGCACCTCACCCAACCCAGCCCTGACGGAGGAGAGAGCGGGATGCTCCGGGGGAGGAGGGAGGAAGGAGGGGGTCCTCCATGGGGCAGGGGGGAGAGGAACGGATGTTATGGGGGACAACAAAGGATACTGGTTCCAGAGCCGCAGAGCCTGCCTCACCTCACCTCAGCGGGGGGGAAAGAGTCACATTCACAGGTGAGCTCCCTCCCCTTGCCAGAGACCCCAGCTCAGCCTGTGCTGCATCAGCCCTGCTCTTACATGCTCCACTGCTTTCCCTCTGTCCCTGCTCCCAGCAGAGCGGTGCCCCAGACCTAGTGGTGCGGCCCTGCCTCTTATCTTCCGTGTGGGCCAGCTACTAAAGGATGTCTTCCTTGTACATGCACACAGCCAGTGCATTCCATCTGTAGCCCTGTGTCAAGTTGGATCTAAAATTCCATGCCAATGCCTCTGGATTCTGCATTTTCCTGGTGTATGCAGCAGGATCTGCACTAGCTTCATTTAAATTACAGAAACTGAGCTTTTTAAATGAACTGAATATGGAACTGAACAATACACTGCATACAGCAGCCCTGTGTAACTGATGACGATACAAGGTTCTGGTTACTTTAAAACGTCTACTATCTTTGGATTTTATTCTATCACTAATTTTTATACTGACAACGTATAACTGCACTCTACTTTTTAGAAGGAAGCTGGAGGGTCTGACTGTTAGATAAAGGATTGTTGGGGCTTTGGGCACCTGGAAAGAAATGGAACACAGTGTAGGATTGTAGGATAAGCACACTAGTTGGATGTGTCCAATAAAACAAACAGCATTAGGTTTCAGAGTTATCTCCCCATTCCTATGAGTAAGGAAGTTCACACCTACCTATGTGTTTGTTTCAGGCTGTCTTAGGACTTAGGAAGAGAACACTGCACTGGTTACACTCCATTCAATTTTTAAAGTTATCTTCACAACCATGTGGTCTAGAAACTATATGGATACGGCCATATACATATCTATAATGACAGCCTAGATTCTGTACACCTCAAAAAGAGCTTTGTGGAGCTCAAAAGCTTGTCTCTTTCACCTCCCACAAAAATAACCTTGCTTAGCTGTAGAATGTTCCAAAACGATAAAGAAGCTGCAAACAGTGAGTGTCTGATCATACACCACTGAAACCCCTAAGATTTTTAACACTGACTTAAATGAGAGCAGGATCAGACCCTGAGTGTTTCCTCCCTCTGCTCAAGAAGAATGAGCTTGGAGCCACTACAGCCCAAAGAGAGCACGCTGCCATTCAGTGCCCCACCCCTTCCCATTCTGTCCTAGTTAACTGCTATAAACAGTGATTTCTTCCTGGATTGACTAATATTCCAGATGAGCAGGTATTTTAGTGCTTTCTGTCCAGGAGCCACCTTGTAGGAGCTGAGACTGGAGTCAGGTCAGCTTTATAAATGTACAAGCTTGGTCACTTTCTTCCACCTTTCCCCAGGCAGAGTCCAATCACAGATGTTAATTTTGCTTCAGCAGGTTGTTAGTCCTTGCTCTTCAACAGCAGTGATAGCACCGGTATCCATGCACCCCTAGCATCTGAGCTACTTGATCTTCTTTGATCAAAATTCATGTTAGATTGAGCAGCAAAGAATCCTGTGGCACCTTATAGACTAACAGACGTTTTGCAGCGTGAGCTTTCGTGGGTGAATACCCACTTCTTCGGATGCAAGAAGTGGGTATTCACCCACGAAAGCTCATGCTGCAAAACGTCTGTTAGTCTATAAGGTGCCACAGGATTCTTTAATGCTTTTACAGAACCAGACTAACACGGCTACCCCTCTGATACTTGACACCATGTATTGGGAGACTTAAAAGTGTTCTGTGTGCCAGACGTTAGCTACACATTGCAAGTCCCCTGAAGTCAGCAGAATTGAACCAGTGTAACAGAGAACTCGCCCCCACGTCTTCATTCTTGGAGTACATATGTTATTCCTGTTACTACTTTCAGCAGGTGTTAAGAGGGAACACAGGCAGTGAGGAACTCTGACCTGGGACCTTATTCCATGGTCCCACTTAACCCCTTTATGCTGATCAGAGCTAGTCAAAATGTTCACAAGATTTGAAACCACACAAAAGTTGAATCATGTTCAATGAAGGGTTTGCTGAAGTTCATCCAATTTTAATGACGATTTTTGCCCACGAATGGTTTTAGTATCAAAATTGTGCAAAATATTTGGGTTTGAAGCAAACCTCAGTAATAATTTCAAGTGAACTTTCCTTTGAGATTTTAGGTGGGTTCGCACCCACATAAACTGAACCAGAAGAAAATGTTTACGACACCCCGCAAAACAACACTACCAATTTCACATGTTCCTAATTAAAATATTAGCACTGTTCATAATTTTGGGCAGAAGTCTCCACTGTTAATTTGAACTCATTCTTCAAAGGGATTCTGTTTACAAACTGATGGACCATTTCAGAGCCAGCAACTGGGACAGGATGTACAGAATGTCTTGGATTAATAAAATTGTTTCACTAACAACCTTTGTAAACAGAAACAGATTTTTTGATCATGCGACGCATTTTGTTAAAACAAAATGGACCACAAACATTTTAAAATTAAAAATACAGAAAACCTAGGATCTTTGCCATAGTTCTGGTCTTTCTTTTTAGAAGTCCAACTGATAACTTTTCCAGGCACTGAAAACATATTCCTGATTATAACGCTTCTCCCTCCTCTGTTTGAGAAGATTCTTCTGGACAATAGTCTCTGCAAGCTGGGGTGAAGACTGCATAATTTACCGCTCAGCACAAAGGAAAGCAGCTTCCCCCCAGTGTGGTCTTTCACAGTCGTGAATCCAAGTTGCATGGTAATTAAAACTCAAAAATCCTCTTCCATCAACTCAAGAGAGAAATTCAAATTTAATTTCCAGTACTTAAATACCTCCCCCTGGTGCTCACTGAGCCTCCTATTAAAAAATCTCATACATGCAAATGATGCCCTTTTCTGTACCGGCAGGAAAAACGTAATTGGTAGCAAGTAAAACTAATGATTGGGTTAATGAAAAATAGGCTCTATTGACTCAGGACACTCAGTCTGTTCCTGATCAGGGTAAACTATACTCCCCCACCCCCCTTTCCTTTGTCTGCTGCATACTACTCGGCCTAAAACAGAAACTCATTCAAGAGTGATGCCTCAGTTAGAAATGACAGAGGTCAGATCAAAGTCCCTCTTTCTGGAGGCCAGCAAGTGTTTACAGCTCTTTAAATGGAGAGCACAGCCTCTGTGCACTGAGTGTTTTTTATCCCGCACACAGCCAGTTATATTTGCATGGTGGAAGTGCAGGTTATTGGCTTGGGCTGGAAGAGCTGGCAGCAAAAAGGAAGCAACAGAAAGAGGGCTGGATGGTACAAATCATTTTGGGGGTTAATTATAAAAAGCAAAACAAAGCGGACAGAATTTTCAAAGATCAAGGCCAAAGTCTCGCAGGATGGCTTGGCTTCATCCCTAGAGGTTAGAGAGAGACATGTCTTCCAGCTCATCTCCCGGCCCATGCAGGATCATTCCCATCCATACATCCAGTGATGGTTATGTCCACTCTAGTTCTAATGGCACAGGGCACTTCCCTAGTAGGGCTATTGCCCAGCTCCATATGCCTCACGATCAGGATGTTCCTTTTGCTGATAATCAACCTAAAGTTTCCTTTTCTTAATTTGATCTCATCCCTCCAATTGCGCCCCCCCATACTGTCCCACCATCAATAATTCCATTCTCTCCTGAGCGTTAACACCCTTCAACAATTTGTAGAATAATGTCCCCATTTTGTCCTCTCTTAAGCCTGGTCTACACTACAGAGTTAGATCGACGTAACTCTGTAAATGTCTACACTACAATGGTGCTCCCGCCGATGTAAGTCACCCACTACATCGACTTAATAACTCCATCACTGCAAGAGGCATAGCGCTTAGGTTGCTGTAGTCAGGGTGACACAGTGTCCATGTAGACGCTGCATTACTTACATCACCTGTTGGCTGTCAGCTAGAACCCCCCACCCCTGCTCTGACAGTCCGCACTATCAGCCAGGTGAGAGGATCACAGCTGCCCCCTCCTTCCGGTCCTGACAGACTGAGCTGTCAGCACGGGGATGGGGACCCAGCTGGGAGCCCTGCGCTTGATTGACACTCGGGCTGTCAGCACCAGAGAGGGAGGGGCCCCAGCTGTGAGCCCCATGCTCGAATGACAGCTCAGGCTGTCAATGCCGGAGCTGGGGGGCAGCTGTGAGCCCCACTCTTGGCTGACACTCAGCTGTCAGCCCCAGGAGAGGGAGCTCCAGCTCTCAGTGTCCCTACAATGCCCCATTTCAGTCAGTGGCAGTGCTCCTGGTGAGGATCTGGCACCACCAACAGAAGGAGCATAGCGTGGATGTGAACCACCGCTTAACTTCTGCGGTGGCTGTACATCAATGTAACTTATGTTGACTTAATTTTGTATTATAGACAAGCCCTTAGATATGTTAATACAGAGTTTTCGCTTTCAATCTTTGCTCATCACTCAGTCCCCCCGATCATAAGCAGGGAACATAAGCAGAAAGCAGGTAAAGCAATTCCTCCAGGCTTTTCCAAGCTGTTTGTCCCCATTAATTTGGCGTATACTTGCCAGGTGTAACATAGCAGAGATGTTAAAACCTCAAAAAAGGCATTGGCTCATTTAGGCAGAGTTGAGAGTAATTGTCCAATTATACACAGCATTTACTTACTGTGTAGGATTCAAGCAAGTCTCACAACTCCACTAACAATACAATGAAGTGTTGGCCAAGATGATTAGAGAGAAGCCTGGTTTAATGGCGGCATAAGTTCCTGCCAAGAGCTTTGTTCAAAGGAATGTACCCTCCAAAGTTCATTGCTCCAGCAAGGAGAGTGCTATGTTCAGCAGTGTTACCGTTGGAGAAAGGCTTCAGGGGAGATCTCTGATCCAAGGACATGGAATCTGGCTATGCTGCAGGAGTGATACACTGGGGTCCCATAGGGAAATACAATCCAGCTCCACACTACTCTGCACTGATCAACTGAAGGGGTTCTCCCTCCCTACACTGGTCAGGTATTACCAGAGCAATACTGCTCTAGATGCAAGTGGCTCGAATCAGTTGCAGCATTCAGCCACATTCCAATTCAGGACATGACCCCTTCTGGAGTATTTAGCAACTGGCCTGGTCTGATGTTCAGGTCCCTCTCATCACCACAATACTTCTTGGGCTTCAACAGCTCAGCACCCCAAAACAGGGTACAACGTGCCCTATTTAGTAGGCTAAGTTGGGTCACAAAATGGGGCTCTGGATTTTGAACAGTCCCAGAGCTCAGAAGTCTGTGGTTTAAGTTCAGACCCATTTCTACTCATAACTCACAACCCTCCAAGGTAGGTAAGGAAACAGAAAAAACATTTGATTTGGCTTCTAGCCCAAACTCACTATGAAGTGGGGGGCAAGAGGGGAAAGCTGGAGAGTAAGAAATGAAGAGTCTAAGCTCCTCTGGGTGGGGTTGGGGAGGCACAGAAGTAGAAAAGGGTTGGTTTATTTTTAACTGAGGATTTTCCCCAGATACTGCTTTTCCCACTCAGTTCAGGAGAATGCTGAGCTGCACCACCACCACCCCTACACGAGACGTTAGGTAAACATTACGTGCTCACTCCATTTGCCCAGTAAATTGAACTTTCTTCTGATAAACGCATTCCAATGGCAGCGGAACCACAGGAGGAAGTTGTGTTTCTCTCAACTGCCTTTCAGAAGTCAATACAGATATGAAAACACAGGCGCATATGAAAACCATCAAGCCACAGAATTACCTACCTGGGAATAATCATCCCAGTCATTGATAGTTCAGTGCCAGGCTGCCGAGCAGGTATAAAGATGGGCTCTGCAGGAGTTCGCTCAGGGTACAACACAATTCCATTGTTATAAAACAATAATGGGCATCCATCTGCTCCCTTTATGCCGCTCAGGCAGTGCAAAGGGAGCAGAAACTGTCTGCATATTCCTGATATTGGGGGCATCCCTTTTTAGGGGTACAGTCAGTGTAGCCAGTTCCTATGCTGACCCCCCACCTGCAACGCTGGACTGAGAGTATAAAAATTAGGAAGGGGAAGGGGTCAAGCTATGCTGAAATGCAGGATGGTTCCTTGGGGGTAGTTAACAAGTGCTGGAGCGTAGAGCAGCCTGAAAATTGCTCCAAACTCCAGCAGGGCTGGAGCTCTTATAAAGCTAGCCAGAGAATCAGCCATGACCTGAAACCAGGCACAGCAGAGAACTCAGATGCTCAGATACCACAATGATGGGTGCAGCATAAGAACCAACATAGAATAAATCTGTTTATTATTAATCGCAGTTAACTCAGGCGATTAACTCAAAAAAATTAACTGTGATTTTAAAAAATGATTTATCGCACTGTTAAACAAAAGACTGCCAAATGAAATTTATTAAATATTTTGGATGTTTTTCTACATTTTCAAATATATTGATTTCTATTACACCACAGAATACAACATGTACAGTGCTCACTTTATATTGTTATTTTTATTACAAATATTTGCACTGTAAAAATGATAAAGGAAATAGTATTTTTCAATTCACCTCATACAAGTACTGTAGTGCAACTCTTTATCGTGAAAGTTTAACTTACAAATGTAGATTTTTTTGGTTAAATAACTGCACTCAAAAACAAAACAATGCAAACCTTTAGAGCCTACATGTTCACTCAGTCCTACTTCTTGTTCAGCCAATTGCTAAGACAAACAAGTTTGTTTACATTTACGGAAGATAATGCTGCCTGCTTCTTATTTACAATGTCACCTGAAAGTGAGAACAGGTGTTCACGTGGCACTTATTTAGTCAGCTTTGCAGGGTACTTACGTTCCTGATATGCTGTATATTCATATGCCCCTTCATGCTTTGGCTACCATTCCAGAGGACCTGCTTCCATGCTGATGATGCTCATTAAAAAAATAACATGTTAATTAAATTTGTGACTGAACTTCTTGGGGGAGAATTGTATGTCTCCTGTTCTGTTTTACCTACATTCTGCCATATATTTCATGTTACAGCAGTCTTGGATGATGACCCAGCACACGTTCGTTTTAAGAACACTTTCACAGCAGATTTGACAAAATGCAAAGAAGGTACCAATGTGAGATTTCTAAGGATAGCACTCGACCGAAGGTTTAAGAATCTGAAGCGCCTTCCAAAATCTGAGAGGGACAAGGCGTGGAGAATGCTTTCAGATGTCTTAAGAGAGCAACACTTTGATACGGAAACTGCAGAACCCAAACCACCAAAAGAGAAAATCAACCTTCTGCTGGTGGCACCTGACTCAGACGATGAAAATGAACATGTGTCAGTCCACTCTGCTTTAGATCATTATCAAGCAGAACCCATCATCAGCATGGACGCATATATTCTGGAATGGTGGTTGAAGCATGAAGGGACATATGAATCTTTAGCACATCTGGCACATAAATACCTTGCAATGCTGGCTACAACAGTGCCATGCGAACGCCTGTTCTCACTTTCCTGTGACATTGTAAACAAGAAGCGGGCAGCATTATCTCCTGCAAATTGGAACCAAATTTGTTTGTCTGAGCAATTGGCTGAAGCAGGACTGAGTGGACTTGTAGGTTCTAATGTTTTACATTGTTTTATTTTTGAATGCAGTTATTTTTTGTACATAATTCGACATTTGTAAGTTCAATTTACATGATAAAGAGATTGCACCACAGTACTTGTATTAGGTGAATTGAAATATACTATTTCTTTTGTTTTTTACAGTGCAAATATTTGTAATAAAAATAAAGTGAGCACTGTACACTTTGTATTCTGTGTTGTAATTGAAATCAATATATTTGAAAATGTAGAAAACATCCAAAAGTTTTGAAATAAACGGTAGTCTTATTGTTTAACAGTGCGATTAATCGCTATTAATTTTTTTAATCATGCAATTAATCATGATTAATTGTTAATTACTTGACAGTCCTATTTATATGGATTATATATTATTAATTAATTATTATTATTGATGATGATGCCTGGAATGGAGCATACACAAAACATTTACTAATAGTAAGAAGCTGAGGGGGATCAGAAATATTTTGGAGGATCAGATTGAGATACAGAACTGGGCAGGATCAAAATGAGACATAGGAAGACAAATGGAAAGTGCAATAATCAATGTGTGAGAATGGGGCAATACCATGGAGGAGAACAGGAGAGGAGGAGGGGTTATTTGATAATTGATTAAATGTGAATCAATAGTACAACCTCATCTCAATAAAAATAAGGCAAGTAGCTCAGCAAAGGAAGGTCAATCAGCGGCTAAATCTCCCTGGTGTGTCTCTGCTTTGCTATCACCTGGACTATATTCCTCATTCCATGCTTGTCTATGACCTTTAGGAAGGTCTCTACAGGTCCACTCCTGGCTCTGCACCTCCTCAAAGGTGCTGACAGTTCACAACTCCATGGGAGATGTGCGTGCTCAGCATCTCATAGGACCAGTCCTTAAGTTATTGAAGAAGAACATGCTGCCAGGAGAGGCTGTGGAATCACTTTGACTGGGGATAATTCAAGGACAGGTCAGACACCCATCCATCAGGAATTAAAAAAAAAAGGACTAGACTATTGGAGTCTATAAACTAAATGAACACTTCATATGGTTTGTAAAGGGCTGTATTCTCTTTTTCTTATCGGACGTCCCTGAAAGCACATTTTGACATACAAAATTCTATCGAAGCAGAAAATAAACAACGGTGGAACTTGGCTGCATTAACAGGTTTATTATCTCCACTTTAAGTACTTTGGACTGGTGGCTGACCACTCCCTGAACCACTTGCTGGAAGTTTGTATAAACTCCACAGAGATTAAAACTAAAATAGAAAACTGACTCCAGGCTGAGGAAAACGAGAAGCAGGAAAACGAGAAGCAGGAAGTCAAGGGATATTTTTATTTACATTTTCAATTAACTTTAAGAGACAGAAATTGCAGAGTGCTCAGAACTGGGTTTCAACCAAGGTAGGTGAGAGGGGGGAGTGCTTCATCTACATGCTTGCATCTGAAAATAGCTGCCTGCTCACAGCTACTGCTGTAGGTAATAGGGTGATTTCACACATTTGTGACTTGGAAGTGTGGGTCCCCAGCAGTGGCTGTATGATGCAGAAGTCAGGAGAACTGGGCTCTGGCTGTGAAAGGTGTGTCATCGTGCACTGCTGAGCCTGAAATACATTTTAGGATTTCACTGCCATAATGTCTTACTGAAGTGTTAGCCACCAGAATAGCATGGGTTCTGAATACACGTCATGTGTCATGGTTCAACAGGGACAAAGTGTATGCAAAACAGAAAGGGAGCCCCTCTTCTCCGAGAGAAATGTTTCATGGAGCACATCCCCTCCAAACCCCCCAAATCCCACACCTTGCTCAAGACACCTTCTGTCTGACCATTGTGTAGCATGATCCAAAGGGGGTCCAAGCCCACAGACAATTTTTACTTCACCAAAATAAAAGTTCATTTTGCACATCAAACAAAAGGAAACGTGGGGCCAAGAGAGCCGTTGAGTAGTAGCTGGGGTTGGTGTCCAGTCTCGGATGAATAGTGCACACAGCATGGAAGGTAGGAATCACACGGTAGGAAAAGCCAATTATTCATCGATTCCAAGGCCAGAAGGGACCATTGTGAACATCTAGTCTGATCTCCTGTATAACACTGGCCAGAGAATTTCCCCAAAATAATTCGTAGAGCATATTTTTTAGAAAAGCATCCAATCTTGATTTTAAAAGTGTCAGTGATGGAAATTACACATGACCTTTGGTAAGTTGTTCCAATGGTTAATTACTCTGTTAAAAACGTACACCTTATTTCCAGTCTACATTTGTCTAGCTTCAATATCCAGCCACTGGATCAGGTCAGACCTTTCTCTGCTAGACAGAAGAGCCCGTTAGCAAATATTTGCTCCCCAGGTAGATACTTACAGACTGTGATCAAATCACCCCTGAACCTTCTCTTTGTTAAGCTAAACAGATTGAGCTCCTTGAGTCTATTACTATAAGGCAGGTTTTCTAATCCTTTAATCATCCTTGTGGCTCTTCTCTGAACTGTCTCCAATTTATCAACATCCTCAACAGGGCTGGCTCCAGCGTTCTTGCCGCCCCACATGGCAGGGGAAAAAAAAAAGCCGTGACCGCCGCCGCTTCATCCTTCGGCCGCCCCTTTGTGTTGGCCACCCCAAGCACCTGCTTGCTGTGCTGGTGCCTGGAGCCGGCCCTGATCCTCAGCCTCCTTTTTGAATTGTGGAAACCAAAACTGGACCCAGTTTTCCATCTATGGTCAACACCAGTGCCAAATACAGAGGTAAAATAACCCTTCTCCTCCTACTCGAGAGTCCCTTGTATATGCATTCCAGGATTGCATTAGCTCTTTGGTCACAGCATCGCACTGGGAGCTTTTGTTTAGCTGATGATCCATCATGACCCCCAAATCTTTTCAGAGTCACTGCTACCCAGGCCAGAGCCCCCATTATGTAAGTGCGACCTACATTCTTTGTTTCTAGATGTATACATTTAAATTTAGCCATGAAAAACCCATACTGTTTGCCTGCACCCAGCTTACCAAGTGATCCAGATCGCTCAGTATCAGTGATTGTCCTTTTTATTATTTCCCACACCCCCAATTTTTGCAATCTGCCAACTTTACCAGTGATGATTTTATGTGTCCTTCCAGGTCATTGGTAAAAATGTTAAATAGCATAGAGCCAAGAACCAATCCTTGTGGGACCTCACTATAAACACATCTGCCTGATGATGATTCCCTGATTACAGTTGAATTTAGAGACCTATCAGTTAGCCAACTTTTAATCCATTTAATGTGTACCATGTTAATTTTATAGTGTTCCAGTATTTTAATCAAAATATTGATTAAAGTCTAAGTATATCACATCAACACTATTACCTTTATCAAGCAAACTTGTAACCTCATCAAAAAGAGATATCAAGTTAGTTTGACAGGATCTATTTTCCATTAATTTATTATCTTCCTGTAATTCTTTATCAATTGAGTCCCATATCAGCCACTATCTTGCCCAGGTTCGATGTCAGGCTGACAGGTCTATAAAGACCCGGGTCATCCCACTTATCCTTTTTAAATATTGGCACAACATTAGCTTTCTTCCAATCTTCTGGAACTTCCCCTGCCCAGGTTTAGGAATGGAGGCAATGGATACATCATGGAAATTAAAGATGGAAAAAGCCTAGAATCACTAGAAGACCCAATTGACCATCTTTCTACAAGCGCAGGATAGTTCTCAAGTGCTCAGTCTCATCCCATTTTAAATGACTCAGACAAATAACCACCAGTCACTTCCCTTCATATCCCTATTCCACAGTCTAATAGCTTTCACCTTGAGGAAATGCTTCCTGACTACATTTCTCCTTCACCTAATTTCATCCCATTAATCCTAGTTATACATGCTTGGGCCACCCCACACAGTGCCTCCCCATCCATACTTCCACAGGGTTATAGCCTGCTTTGTCAGTGTTTGCTCAAGCCATAGAAAACATAGGGCCCGGTCCTGCGGTCCTTACTGAGGCAAACCCCACTTTATAGCAGGATCAGACTCACGCTAAGGAGAAGTGAAATAACAGGCAAGCGTTTGTACAGAGTGATTTGTACTTCTCCCTCCACCCGTCCCCTCCCCCTGTCTATACACACATTCAGAACAGTTTTAAACGGCAGGTTGTCCTTTCTTTTCTCTGTGGAGAGCTCTCCACTGCCAATTTCCATCCCATGAACACAGAGCCGAAACAATACTATTTGTGTTGACCAACAGAAATTTAATCAATGAACAATAATAAACTGGGCAATACTTAATTGCATGCTCCCGTCAGTCAGATGAAAGGATTTACAAAGCAAGGATTTATTTTCAAGCCTTGGCAGTTTTCCCATGGTTACATTCTAAACTGCGGAGTTAGACAGGACAAGAAAACTCTGACATCTGGTTTTCCCTGCGTAGTGGGGTACGTTATAATAAGTCTCTCAGCTGCAGATCTGTATTTTATAGTCTCTGTTTTGCTTCTTGCTCTTACCTAACTCCAGATGAGCATTATACCATAGCAAGGCACACTTTGAGACAGGAGACTTATGTAATAGCAAATTCCATGAGCATTATGATGTTTCCATTGATAAAAAAGGTCAATACAGTCTCATACAGGCTCAGACCAACAAAGGCCAATTTTCGGTACCTACAGGAACCCATTAGCAGGATCAGCATTCATTTAACAGATACCGTCTTTCCAGTGAGTTAAGACAACTCTTTTCCTAGTGTTACACAAGGACCCTCAGACTGTCTTTGCTTACCTGAGCAAAAGGAAGCTTGAAGCAAGGAACAGAAAGCCACAATGGGCCACATTTGCAAACACACTTGTGGAATAAGATGATGGCCAAATATCATCCACTTCACCATGCTGGTTGAAAATGGAGCAAGGTGAAATGTCTGGTCTTTTATTAAGGTATTTGCATTGAAGCCTGCCTGGTTTTGAGTTCACCCATGCTCTCCTCCTCTCATAGAAGATCCATCCAGGATGTTAGCAGATGGCCCTACATGGCAGTCCCCCACAAAACAATGGAGAGAAGAATGGTCCATTCGTCAGTGACAGAAGGAATTAGCAGGCAATTGGTTGTTCAAATCAAGAAGACAACATTAGATAGGGTGGGCAGATGAAGGAGGCCCATGTGGTCGGGTGGAGCTCTTCATTGTCTGGTGAGCTAAGTCTGACTGCAGAGTGATACACCAGGCTCCCTACATCCCCACCCCAGGGGCTGAACACACTGTCGTGGTCTTGACAGCATGGAGGAGGACTGAGCCAAGTGTCAAACTGAGCTCCCATGTGGATTGGTAGCATGCAGAGCTACCTCCAGGCAGAAAACATTTAACTTCCTGGCAGTTATTACAGCACAGACTTTTACAAAACAATAACACTGGTTTAATTTCTCAAGTGGAGAGCTCATAGTAAAGCCAAATTATTAATTATTACTGAAGACAGGTTGTTACTAATTATTTGATGAGTGCCAGCAGCATACTTGGTTTGGTCACAGTTTGGCCATGTCTACTACAAATTTAATAGCACAGGACCTTGAAGAAACGCATGTTAAAAAGCTAGCAGGGTTCCAGCTTTACAAGAATGGAATAATTATTTGTCTTCTGAGGAACCTGCTTAGTTAAATCATTTGTTAGACTGTATGCAATGCTCATCTAGCAATGCAGGCACACTTGTATACTCAGTAATAGGATTTTCCATATGCCTTATCTCATTATGTGGTATTATACGAATGAACTGCGGGCTGTAAGGGAAGTGGCACATTCAGTAATATCTAGATCTGTACTTTCTGTTCAGAGAGGAGGCTCACAGCAGGATTCAAAAAAGAAAGCTCAAATTAAGCATGTTTCTCAGAATAGTTTGCATCAAGCAGTAGTGGGACAAGTCCATATACTGATCACTGCTGGACTCCCCACTGATGGGGTGAATTTTTGGCTATAACTTAGGGGTTAGCTAAGCCCCAGGGCCAACTAATTTTGGCATGTCGGCCACACATCAATTACAGACTGAAATTCTGAACCTTGGAAGCCCCAGGAACAGCTGCTCCCTGCTCCCGGACACTGCTCTGTCAAGCCAGGCGCTACATATTTGCATGTCAGGTTCACTTTGGCGATGAAGCTATTCTTATTTTGGCTTTTCACCACCCCCCCACTCCTCTACCAATCTCCTACCTGCAGAAGAGGAGCAAACAGAAGCAGGCTGGGTAGTTGATTGGTGCACTGGAAGACTATATTTCAAGATTTCATCTTCAGACTTGAGGTTTGGGTATATTCCATGCATGAGCACAGATAGCACAGGGCAGAATCTCCAAACGCAATAATAATAAAATAAATAAAATAATAATAATAATAAAACCACCACCTCAGTCTTATATGGTGCTTTTTATCACTAGATCGCAAAGCGCTTTACCAAGGAAGGCAGTATCAATACCCCTTTTACAGATAGGGAAACTGAGCCACAGAAAGGCAACGTGACTTGCCCAAGGCCACCTAGAAGGTCAGTGTCAGAGCCAGGAATAGCACCCTGGTCTTCTGAATCCCAGTCCAGCGCTCTATCCACTAGGCAACACTGCCTCAGGATGCTGGAAGCAGCACAGTGAGGAGGAAGGTTCGGGTGCTTCTAGACATAGGGACACTGTTTGGGGGAAAGCACCATGAAAAGAACAGGTCTGGGTCCCTCCAAGCAGAGGCTCTGGAGAGCGTACAGAAGGGCAGGGTGGGTTTGAGCACCTTCAAGCACAGCAGTATTAGGGCCAGAACTAGGGGGAAGCCATCTCCAAGAGGAGAGGTTTCAGGGGTGGGACAAGGGCACCCTTAGTGAGCTGGATGTGGGCACCTTTCAGCACAGGGCCATCATAGGCAGCACTATTGACAAGGAAGATCTTTTAAATCAACTGACCCACCTCCAGGCCAGTGTTCTAAGAAAGGGGTCGGGGTGGAGGCTGCCAGTGTGCTATCACCATTAGAAACACCCCCAAAGCACAATGCCCTGGGGGTATTAGCACAGAGCCTGTGGGCAAGAGAAGTGTCTGGGGCACATGGGCATTCAAGAAGGTCAGGAGAGTCACGCTCAGAATGACGCCACATGCCTCTGCTTCCTCCTCAGAGAATCAAGCCCTTCCCTGAGAATATCTGAACAGGGAGTCCATTCAAATAACCACAGAAACCAGTACATCAGAGCTGAAGGAGAAAGCTCTTTCCCTGGAGTGACAGCAGCCATAAAAGCTCCCCTAGCTGAACACTGCGTGCATGCTAATTTGAGGAGAACTTCCAGGAAGGCCTCCCAGGTTGCACAGGCTCCACCTGCTCCCACCATAACACAGTTTGTGTTTGATATTAAGCAGAAGAATTAACAGAACTACAGGGCCCAGAACTGGGAGATCTCTGTCAACAGCGCAAGTAGAGAGGAGACAGCTATGGACAACCGGGGTTGGTGGTCGGACTGGAGCGGGGACAAAGCTTTCTGCTGCGGAGGGGAGAAGAAAGGGGAAAGAATTGACCTCCCACCACAGGCTTGACAGAGTAGTGGGAGGAAACAGGGCTACAACTTTAGCCTTCAAAGCTGAGGCCCCTGTTTAGCAGACACCATCCTCTGACCAAAGAGGGATCCATCCACAAATGCCATTGACCAATGCTAAACTACCCCTTTCTCAGGCAGATTGTCGGCCATTCTCTGCCTCGGGCCCTGAGGTGAGAAGGATTAAAAACAACGCAGGAATCCAAACCAGCTTTCCCACATGAACAGCTCCCACCATTACCATGGGCCTGCTGAATAAAAGGACACAGTTATTTGTAAAGGGCCTTTTCTTCTCCCCACCCCCAATCTGTACTAATCTCCTGCAACAAACATCACCACTGCAGAAGGTAATTTAGAAGAGATGGTGTGCTCCCAAGCTCTCTGCCTCTCTCACCCAGTAATTAAACGCACATCATTGTCTGCCGATCCTGTATCCTTGGGGCAGGAGGAATTGTCATCATCTTAAAGTCATGATTTACAGAGGTAATAATCACTGCACCAGTCTCATTACATGCCAACTTTCTGGAAATTAGGTGATAGATATTCATTAACTTGCCACATGATGCTCACATCTGTCCCTCTGTCACAGCTAACATTTTGGTACCGAGCATGCAAGTTAATCACTGCTTTTGGAAAAAGGCAGCCGCTCTCCCCAAATACGATGGGGGAGAAAGTGTCTCTGAGTGCATTGGGAAAAATCACTTTAAAAATAAATGGTCTTCCAGTTAAAGGAGAGTCCTGACTCACCTCAGAGGCTTCGTGAATATGCAAATGTGTCTCAAGTTAAATGGGCTGCCAGGACTGTACTTTCCAAAGCACGGGGGAAAACAAAGTTTTAATAACTTAGTACAGCTTCTAGGTAGCAAAATGCATGGGGTAAGATATCCTCTTCCTGAAGAAATGCAACCCAAGGCCGCATATGCTGCAGGACTGTCTCTGTGCTCTACCAATATGTGGTGTTCAGTGACCACTCAATGCCCTCAATGCCTTCCAAGAGACCTGCTTTATTTTGTTTTGGATTCCAACTGGAGGAGCATAACATCAAGAGCTTCACAGCACCCCTCCCAGACTCTCTGTCTGGGAAGCTCAGCCCTTAAAGACCACAGTGAACAGGTTGGGCCAGATAAGACTCATAACCTCTGGCTGAGTTATTGAAGTCCTTGTGTCGCCTACTGCAGATTGCTGCTGAGGATTCCATTCCTTCACTCCACAGTGTGCACTGGCTGGCTGGCAAACAATACCCAGCTGCAGCAAACCTCCACACACCATGGTCATGCTATTTTCAAAATACTTTAGCCAGCACAGGGAATCTCCCAACCTGGTGCATAGCCAGGTCTGCTGCCAGGTTTGTGATCCCCTCGCAGGAGTTCCTGGTGCAGAAAGGTGGTGCCTGGGATACTACAGGATGGGACAGGGGTGTGAGGACATGTGGGTGGGGTTTTCCGATAGCCCAGCTATCATCTGGCTGCCATAAGCTCACAGAGACCCCAGCAGCAGTCGTCAAGCAATATCCTAATTTGTGTCAGAAGCCAAACCAGCCTCCTCTCCTATTGCACAAGTCACTTCTCCTTTGATGGTGCACCAGACTCAGCATCAGCGTAGGGATGAATTTAACCCCATGTCTTTTTTTCCTCCCAACCACCATGCATGAGTGACGGTGGAGGGAGTGGGAAGAAACTAGCTGAACCTAGCCAGAGCATTGACAGCAAGAAAAAAGATTTGCCATCGAGAACTCTCCCCGCCACACAGGATGGGAAGAGGAGAGGAGAGATAGAGGTGATGGGGTTCCTAAGAAGAACCTTGCAGCTGACCCTCCCCTAACTCCCAACCCTAAAGCTACCTCTGATCATCATGCATTTGGACTCCAATTACCCTTTATTAGCAGAAATGCTAGAATGGGATTTTTATATCAATCTATTCATTTTCAGGATGACTTAAAAAAAAAAAGAGGGGAGGGTGTGTTTCAGCCCCAAATGGATGAAAATTGTGCTGTATTTTATGGCTCCTATGAACACATTATTTTAAGAAGGGCTATGCTTAGTGGTGACAGGTAGGAGAGAATAAATCCCAAGTTCTCAAGCCCTCAGATGGGCATTTCACTGGGCAGCAATCTATCTGCTGTGGAGTTTTCACATCTTAGTCATCATTAGTTAAATAATAAAAACTGCTTCGCAGCAAAGTTCTTGCCCTGGGAAAAAAAGAAATGCTGATGTTCTCATAACCAGTGTTAGCTTTTGAAAGGGAGGATCTGGCACTGCAGCTCTTTGACAAGGGTTCTGGGTTCACAAGCCATTAAAAAAATAAAAAGCAGTGATGAGTAAATCTACCATCCCAATGGCACAGCAGGTTTGTGCCCATAAATGTACAGAAACCCTTACGCTGGCAAAAATTAGCTTTTCCAACACCACCTCCAACCCCCTTGGCAATTGCATCCTCAGGTAAAATGCATCAACATGGACCACAAAATAAAAGAGTTTCTCGTTCTTCTTATCCCATGCATGTGCAAATGTGCACGGGGCATTACAGGATTGGGGGGCGGAGGGTGTTGAGGTGAAAAATGCTGACACAGAAAAGATCAGAGCATTCCAGGCTCCCCTTACATATGGAATGCTGTATGGGTATAATGTTGTCTAGTGGATAGTGCAGGGGTCTGGGAGTCAGGAGGAGTTCTGTGTTCTCTTTACAAGCTCGCCATTCACTATCTGCATGGCCTAGTGCCTCATCTGTAAGTTGGAACTAATATCTACACACCTTTTTTCCAAGTACTTTAATACCTTTGGGTAAGCAGCATTAAAAGTGCAACATATTATTATATTTGAAAAAGCACTGGTGGCTCAACTAAAATAGTTATTCATATGGCAGTGGTCAGTAACAAATCTATGAACTTAGTAGGGTTAACCATTCTGATAGTATCATTATAGCACTCGTGTTTCCTAAATAATCTGATAAAAGTTATAAGTCTCTTACTTGCATGCTAGCCCTGCTAAACTTGAAATTGTGCTATTCAGACACACCTTTAGAGTTCTGGCAGGATGCCTTGACCCCAGACTTCCTTGGCAGAAATAAAAAGTTTTTTTACACCAATCACTAGCAAAAGCTGAAATGGTTAAATTTCAGGTAACACGGGTATGATCAAATTTTTGCTTTGGTTCCAACTGGTTCCATACATATACTTTCCTGATTACCTTAAATACTAACATTTTGTACTTCCATGGAATTGCACCACCTCAGTAGCTGTAAGTGTATAAAACAGATATCAGGGACTTTAATCTCACAAGTCCCCACAGAGGTAGGTACGTAGCATCGCCCCTGTTTTACAACTGGGAAAAGTTTTATGGCTCAAGGCCTATATATCACAAAAGAAATCTGTGGAAGACGGAGAAATGGAGTCCTGATCTACTGTCCCCTAGCCATTTGCCTCAAGCACAAGACTATCATGTCTAAATAAAATAAGCTCTAGTCATGCTCAAGGAGGAGGAGGTTATGCTGTTAGCCTGTCCCATCCCATTTGAATCCTACTTGGATCACAAGCTTAACTGGCATTTCACTTCTCATTCACGAACACCACAAAAACCTAGCATGTTGAACATAATTCCCTTCTCATTCACGAATGACCTACATCTGGCAATGTTGGTCAGAAAATGTTGGTCAGAACCGAGATGCATGGGCAGAGCTGCAAAAGGAAGTTTGCATAGTGCATATCTGCACTGGGACTGACTCAAAATAGAACTATTATAACCATCTTTTGTATGAGCACTAGTTTCAATTATATTGTTTTAAAGGTCACAAGCAGCTGATCCTGCTAGTGGTTTTAACGCCTCCATGATTGTGCCCTTTGGTACAGTTTTCATTCACCGTATACAAGTAATGCAGATTATTTAATTCCTCATTCCAGTGCATTGTAAAATAAGAGTGTGAGATCTCAGACATAATCAGGGCTTAATTGCACACTGTAAACCTGGTCAGGTCAGGTTAACAATGATTTTATGAAGCTCTCTGTGGCATTTACAGTATATACCACAAAGTCAAGGTTTTTCTTATCTAATAAATGGCCGGTGTGCCTTGTAACTCATACTCGTAAAGAGTATACACACAGCACATGCATGCAAACCAACACAGCAAATCACACATATTTGGATATTATGGGGTTCCTCAAGTATGGCAGTAAAACTGACTATAATTAAAAGTAGTTTCCATCTGAATTAATTTATACAGATAAGGACTCAGGGAGAAAATCATCCCTGGTTTAACCCCAGTGAAGTCAATGCAGTTACTTAGCCTCCTCTCGACATGAACACTAAGTCCCGTTACTGTAAAATGAGCTCTATGTGTGCAGCGAGGTAAAGGGTCTCTAAAGACAAACACAAGCACACGCAGAGACTGGCATGCCCAAGATGAAGGTAACACACCAGAGTGCCTCCTGGTTCCAGATGCAGCAATCCTAGAATCCTTTCTAATTTCAGCCAGTGCTGTTACATAGATTCTGGTTAGGTCAAAAAACTTAGTTTCAAGTCAGCAGAAAAACAGCAGACGTAAACGTGCAACATGTCTATATGAAAAAAAATGTTAAAACCCTGCAATTCTCAACTGGGTCATTGCCACGCTATACCAGTGTCAGGTGGCCCATCGGGAATTCAAGCTTTCAGACACATTAATACAGGCTTGACTGAAGAAGGAATGAAGACAGACAGTTCTTAATGGATTAAAAATTATAGCAGCCCTTGACTTGCTTTGTTGATTTTCTTCATAATCCCCCTGAACTAGAAATTCTGGTTTATTTTCAGTTTGTATAAGGGAGAGCAAGTGCTTTTGCTCTTAATAACTACTTTTAATTAAAATGATTAATAAAAAGGTACCAGTTCACGTAAATTTATTACTTTTACTCCTTTTGAACTCTTTTTTTTCTTTCAAAAAGAGAGTCTATAACACTCAAGATACTAGTAGGATTTTCACCAAGACAGTCCCATTTTTGGCTTCTGCATCCAGGTGCTATTTAGGGTTGCCAGATGCCCGTTTTTTGACCACAAAGTCTGGTTGAAAAGGGGACCTGGCAACCATAAATGGCACCTGAACCAAAAGTCCAGTTCCTGCAGGGCGGGGGGAGGTGCCGGGTCATTAACCTGCGCCAGCCCCAGCTCAGCCAGGGCCGCTTCCTACATGCAGGCAGGCAGGCTCCTTGAGATGATCCAGCGAGTGACGAGGGCGGGAGGGAGAGGAGCGAGTGACGGGGCCTTGGGGGAAGAGGCAGAGCATGGGCAGGGCCTCAGGGACAGGGACGGGACCTTGGGAAAAGAGGTGGAATGGGACAGGGCCTCAGGGGTCCAGTTATCAGCAAGTAGGAAGGTGGCAACACTATGTACTAGTGCCATCTATCTACGTATTTTTATGACCCCCGGAACCGTAGTATCTGAGCACCTCATAATCTTTAATGTATTTATCCTCACAACACCCCTGTGAAGTAGGGACATGCTCTTATCCCCATTTTAAGAATGGCTACCTGACTTGCCCAAGGTCACACAGAAAGGCTATGGTGGACCAGGGAATTGAACCAGCGTCTCTCAAGCACCCCAACCACTGGACCATCCCACCATGTGCTCAGTACTGATAAACTAGACTGTCAACACAGTGAAAACCCTTACAACTGGAAAAACAACATACAGCAGCTTACCAAGCAGCACAAGGACTGAACGGGAATGTAAACTAACCTACTGGAGTCATTACAAGAGATGCTGTGGGTCCTCTCCAACATAAAAGCACTAGAATTTGAATGTTTAGGGAGTTTATTTTCACTACTAAGCCACTGATTTTAAAAGCCCTTTGTAAGGTTATAATGAATGATATTATAATGATGCATATACACCACTGTTTGCTTGGGTTTTTTTGTTTTGTTTTGTTTTTTTTAAAGGACATCATCAAGGACAACAGAACCACTTGAACTCCCTATCCCAGTGATTCTCAAACTTTTGTACTGGTGACCCCTTTCACGTAGCAAGCAGCTGAGTGTGACACCCCTTATATAAATTTAGAATACCCTTTTTTATATATTTAACACCACTATAAATGCTGGAGGCAAAGCGTGGTTTCGGGTGGAAACTGACAGCTCGCGACCCCTCCTGTAACAACCTCGCGACCCCCTGAGGGGTCCTGACCCCCAGTTTGAGAACCCCTTCTCTATCCCTTCCCCCGTCACCCCAAATACTGACTAATCTATTTGTTCCTTAAAGCAAGAGCTGCAACATGGTAGCAGTTAATTTAAACTAATTTCTTGGATGAACCTGAAATAGAAAATGTAGCATGCTGACATGTGCTGCAGTCACAAATACATCAGTCCATCCCTGTGCTCGGCATGCCAGAGCTCTGTACACTTGAGTGCACAGGGGAATCCTGCTCTCTGGGTATCTCACTAGTCTGCCTGCAGTGCTCTAGAGAATGGAGCAGACAGGCCAAGAGAGAGGAGCTGGAGCGAGATGTGCACACATTTGCCAGCACACCAAGACACACGGCCAGCAGGTCTAATTTTAGACCTAACAGCCTTGACAGTGTCTCTTGAAGATGTGTATTGGGCAGACACGTACATAGCTGGAATGGTTGCATTGCAAAATAAATTAACATATAAATAAAACCCAGAGATTTCCAAGAAAGGTACAGAAAATACAGCACATGGAACAGGCTGCTTCTTTGCAAAAGGGTTTACAGGCAAGAGGCGACTGAAGCTAATATTAGGTTTCAGAGTAAAAGCTGTGTTAGTCTGTATCCGCAAAAAGAACAGGAGTACTTGTGGCACCTTAGAGACTAACACATTTATTTGAGCATAAGCTTTTGTGGGCTACAGCACACTTTATCAGATGCTTGCGTGGGCTACAGCCCATGAAAGCTTATGCTCAAATAAATTTGTTAGTCTCTAAGGTGCCACAAGTACTCCAGTTCTTTTTGAAGCTAATGTAGAAATGATGGACCAAATTCAGCCCTGGTGTGAGTGGGTGCCACTCCCATTGACCTCCATATGAGCTGCACTCGCTGAAACCAGATCTCAAATGGTATGGAGATCTGTGAGCTTACCCTCTCCTCCCTCCTTTCCTTTGGAGGAAAGGGTTTTTTACTAAATGTCATCAATGATACAGCATCAAATAGAATAATGCAAAAAAGAAGTCTTCTTCAAGCACTACTTTTTCAAGACACCTCACACTAGTTTTGCAAGTAACAGATTTGGGAAGGGGACAGTAGATTGCACACAAATCTTAATAAATAGAACTACACCAGGGATTATCACATAGTTTGATAACATCAAGCCCCATCTTAATAGAAAGATTATTTTGTGGGCATCTCCCCTCCCATCCACAGTCAGATGAAGCACCACCTCTTCCATTTGTACTTGCATAATGTACCTGCAAGGACAGCAATTGCTAATACAGGAATGTGGTATTAGGAAAGTATTTCATCCATATTTAAGCTGTCTTTAATGTGATGTAGCAGCTGGGAGAGAAGAGAAGCATCTTCACCAGGTGACAAGCTGGCCCTCCACAGACTACCAGCGAGTTTTGGAAACCACTGGACTAGAGTGTATGCAAGAGGGGAACAACGCTACACTTGCCCTGGGGAGATGGACTAGATTATCCAATAGGACTTTTCTACCTCTAATTTCCATGATTCTATGAATAGACTATTTTCACCTGCCAGAGCTTGTGGGACAAACCACACCCAGTAGTTAAAGTACTAGTTTGGGCAATATTAATTGTTCCATACGAAAAGGCTTGTCAGTCTCGGACTGCAATTCTGCACAAGGTTGGCACCAAGCGCATCTTCTAAATGAGCAACATTCCGTTCACTTTCTGATTAGCCTGGGGGTAGGGGTGGGAAAGGAGCAGGGTGTCTGGTATATTCACACACTAATGCATGTATCAGAGGGGTAGCCGTGTTAGTCTGGATCTGTAAAAGCAACAGAGAATCCTGTGGCACCTTATAGACTAACAGACGTTTTGCAGCATGAGCTTTCGTGGGTGAATACCCACTTCTTCAGATGCAAGTCTTGCATCTGAAGAAGTGGGTATTCACCCACGAAAGCTCATGCTGCAAAACGTCTGTTAGTCTATAAGGTGCCACAGGATTCTTTGTTGCTTTTACACTAATGCATGATGGGTCAGATTTTCAAAAGAGCTCTGGGCCAGATTTTCAAGCTTTCAGCACCCACAGTTGGGGGCAGATTTTCAAAACTCCTACAAAAATTTCCTAAAGGGAAAAGAAATATAAATTGTTCCAATATTAACTCTTGTTATCAGACAAAGACAAAATAAATTTGCTTGCGAGCTGGAAAAACAGTGCTACAAGTAACTCTTGGCTGAGAAATGCCTTACCGTTGTGGAGTCAGGTTTTTCCTTGAGGATTAAATTTAGGTTTGTGGGAATTTAGTACAGCGGAACCTCACTAATTCACAGAGCCCATAATTTGCACACAAAACAGCAGAGAGGTATCATGAGGTCTCGTGTTACCAAAACTTCATTCCTTTGGCAAAATATATTACAGAACATTTACTAGTAGGAAGGCTCATATATCATTCAAACTAAAGTACATGCATCCAGCGAGTGAATAAAGTACATTTTGTGCTGCATTATCCTGAGTATCCTGAGTTTTTATTAGGGTTACCGTCTTTGTTTAACTACTAATTTGCAAAATTAAGACATTCACAATGCTCTCTGTAATCTGTATTGCAAATTAGTAGGAGTCTAACCAGCATTCTCAATTACAAAAATTTTACCGCAATTTCAGGGATGAGAAAATGTGAAAAATGCACGGGCAAAGTATTTCACGTTAAGGGAGTTTTTTGAATTACAACCCAGCAGCTGAACAGCTCATACAAAAGGGGACTGAGTGAGACGGAGACTGAATGTTGGCATTCAGTGCCAAGATCTATGACTCAAGTAGTTTAAACAGATCATAAAATAAAATGGCTCTTGGGAGTACAAATTTTGTTAGAACAATCACTTCTGGAGCCAGAGGATCCACTACATGTCTGAACTCAGTCCAACAAGGTCCTTCAAGGATTCCTTCAAGAAGCTCACCTTTCCCCATTAGGGTGTGGGCTAAAAGGATGAAAGGCAGGCCTGCAATTATCATATTGGATCCAGAAACATATAAGCAAGAGTGTGAAATCAGTCAGGAGAAGACAGGCCCTGTTGGAAAAATTGTACAGCTGTGTAGATATATTTGACTACAGAGACCTGCAACATGTATGCAGAATGTTCTTCACTAACCTTAGAGCCGACAAGGGCTGTGAGCTATGAGGATACTTCACTCTTGTCCCCCATAATTGCTTTCATTCATAGGAGGTGGGTATAATAGGCCAAGGGAGGCTATGCCTCCCCTGGCGCAGCTGCCACTGACCTGCCTCCGTGGTGACCCCCTGGCCCGTGGTGGCCCTGCCTGTGCTCCGCCCCTTGCCCTAGGCCCCCACTGTCTGCAGCTGCATGGTCAGTCCCTCCTCTCCTCCACTCCACCCCTGCCCTTCAGAGATCCCTGCCGCCCACCACATCCCTCCTCAACCGCTCTCCCCTGTGAGACCCCCCCAACCTGCCATGTACCTCCTCACCTACATGCCCCTTCCCCACAAAGCTACCCAAGTCCCTCCTCACCCCTCTCTCCCCGGAAGCCGGCAAAGACTCAGCTCCGGCCAGAGGCCTGGAGCTCAGGGCTCGGACCAGCCAACAGCCTGGGGTGGCTTGGACCAGTGCTTGAGCCGGCCTGGGGGTCAGGTGGGTGCTCGGGCCAGTGCTCAGGCCAGCGCAGGGGTCCGGCAGGTGCTCTGGACAGTGCTTGGGCCAGCCGGGGATTGAGGCAGTTCAGACGGGGCTCCTCTGGCCACGGTGGCGAAGCGTGGCTCTGGTGGGCAAGGGGGGGGATGGAAGGGGTGGCGTAGGAGAGGGGTCTCAGGTGAAAGGGCCAGGGCCAGGTGGCTAGCCTCCCCGAAGCGGGGTTTCATCCACCTCCCATGCTTTCATGGTTATGAAGACATGTCACTACTGCAATATCCAAGCATGTAGCATATAATGAAGTATTACAATAGCAGCTATGAGTATGTTTACACCACAACTGGGAGCGAGCTTCCCAGAACAGGTAGACAGACTTGTGCTAGTGGGGCTTGAGCTAGCACGGTAGAAATAGCAGCATGGATGTTGCAGCTTAGATAGCAGCTTGGACTCACAAGCCCACCTAATCCCCTGGGTCTGAGCTCAGGTGCCAAGCCCGAGTCTCCGTTGTAGCCACAACATCCACAATGCTAGCGCGAGTCTGTCTACCTGGGCTGGAAGGCTCACTCCCAGCTGTAGTGTAGACAGAGCCCAGAGGTCACCCAACCAAGTGTGAAGCCCCTGCCCTGATGTGCTTACAACCTAAATAAACAAAATAGACTAAAAGAAGTATTGTTATTCCCACTTCACAATTGGCTAGCTGACACTCAGAGAGGTTAAGTGAGTTGCCCAAGCTTACATAGGGAATCTGATCGAGCCAGGAACAGATCCCACGTATCCAAGTCCAAAACCTTAACCACCAGGCTTGTTGAACACCGTGGCTTGGCTTGACCAGATTACATATGCCAAATAAATAAATACCACAAGGCCATCCTTCCTCTCCAATGCTGTGACAAGGCTTAGGTTAAGAGCAACTCACACATTGCAGATACAAAGATATAAAGCCTAGATCCCAAAGTCTTTACACAGGCAAAACTTCTGCTGACTTATGGCCCATGGGAGGCAAACATACCATGCCTCCCACCAGCAGCACAACTTCAGAAGAGTGACTTAGGCCATGTCTACACATACATAACTGCAGCAGCCAGCTACACCAGTATAGCTGTGCCTCTGCAGCATGTCTTCACTAGACGCTCTATGTCGATGGGACAGAGCTTTCCCATCGGCATTAAAAAACCACCCCGCATGAGCGGCATAGGCTATGTCAGCGGGAGAAGCTCTCCCGCCGACATAGCGCTGTGCACACTAGCACTTATGTCGGTGTAACTTAAGTCGCTTGGGGGTGAAATATTCACATCCCTGAGCAACATAAGTTTTGCCAATATAGGCAGTAGTGTAGACACGGCCTAAGAAAGCCCAAGAAAGCCCAGGTAGTAGGCTGAGTGAGTTGGAAGTCATGGGTTAGATGGAGTTAAACATAGATCACGTCTCCCTCCTCCAAGGGTACGTCTTCACTACCGGCCGTATCGGCGGGTAGCAATCGATTTCTCGGGGATCGATATATCGCATCTCATCTAGACGCGATATATCGATCCCCGAACGCGCTCCTGTCGACTCCGGAACTCCACCAACGCGAACGGCAGTAGCAGAGTTGACATGGTGAGCCGCGGACGTCGATCCCGCGCCGTGAGGACGGTAAGTAATTCGATCTAAGGTACTTCGACTTCAGCTACGCTATTCACGTAGCTGAAGTTGCGTATCTTAGATCGATCCCCCCCCCCCCGTGTAGACCAGCCCCAAGAGTAAAAAACCCAAACACCTGAATACCAGTGATCACTCTAGCAGCCCTTGCCCCGGCACCTCCTTCTGTTCATGACTGATGCCTGTCTGTAAGGGCAGCAATGTTCTAAGCTGTCACCAACCTAACGATTCTCCTCCATTAGCACAGTCACAGGCTGGGAACCCAGAGACTGCTGTTGCCTGCTGCCAAGTAACTGTGACAATATGTTTATCAAAAAAAGAAAAAATGTTTGTGCACAGAGTCAAATGGCTGAATTCTATTGCGCTGGAGTCACTCCAGCCAACAATGCACTTCTGTTAACATTGGCATGCCTGAATGCTCCACTCTTCAGTGTTTCATACCCTCTCGTGTACATGAAATGCTGGAGGGAATGGCCTCCTAGGATGGAAATCTGCAGGGTGAAGTCCTGGCTCCACTGAAGTTGATGGCAAAACTCCCAGGATTCACCCAAAAAGTTAAAACCTTTGTGTATTTAACTGAACTCCAATATCACAGGTAAGCACAACTAATTTTTGTGTGATCTGGTAAAAGGGCCAAATTCTGCTCACAGCTATGCTGAAACCAATGGAGTTCAGTTTTCCCAACCTCAAACATTCAAAAAAATCATGCATTGGTCCCCCAAAAATCACTAGATTGGCTCCAAACTCATGAGATTTTAAAAAATACTACAACAATTTGGGCCTTTGATTTGTTTTCTGATGTTTAAGCCTTTAAGGTTCACATTTTCTAGCTTTTCTCCACCACCATGAGACTGACTTAAAAAAAAAATTCTCACATTCACATGCTTCCAAGAGTCTGGGCTTATCAGAAAAGCACCAAAGATTGCAAGACTCAAGATAAAATTGTGAGAGTTGGCAGAACTGGGAATCTCTCTTGACTGATGAAGAGAATTTGGCCCAATATTGCTATTTAAATCTTTCATTGTTTCTCACAGATATCTTCTCAGCACTGTTGCCTCTTGGAAACGTCAAGTACATATACAGTAATAATTACTAACGGCCAGATTCTGATACGTACTATTCAAAGTAGGTAAGGCTAACTCCAAAGACAGTTCCATTGAAGTCAATGGAACTGCACATGGAGTCAACTGCCGCTCTTGCAGAGTTAGGGCATCAGAATCTGGTCCTAAATCTAAACATTTATTAATAATAATAAATATTTGTACTATGCCTAGCACCTAGGAGCCCCCAAACTTGGATCAGGGCTCCACTGTACCATGTGCTGTATAAATTCCAAGATACAGAGTCAAGAAGTTTTGTCAAGTCAATAGGGGAAGATGAAAAAATGAAATGTATGTATTAAAGTTCTAAGCACCAAAGACTGTTCATTCAGTCAAATGAGGAAGTCATGAATATTTTACTTTAAAAAAAATACTGAAAAAAACCTTGTTTTCACATTTGTAAAGTCACCTCTGAAGTTTTTGGGGCATCAGAGTAAAGTTCTTTCACTCACTATCTGGGCGGTTTATCTGTATTTTCCGGTCAATGTTGTCCCCTGATAGCAGTACACATCAGGCACTGCACTCTCACTTATCTAAACCCCTGTTTTTCCCTAGGTTTCAGATGTTTTCAGAAACATTTTAGAGAAACCTGGGCTTGTACTTCATGCCCTGAGCTTGTTATAATTAAGAAGAGGTTATCTGAGTGCTCACGTTCTTCCAGACAAGTTCACACACCCCGAAATCAGATGGAGGAAATTACTAGGTTGTGAAACATGCTGGAAAAGACTTGTGTTAATTATTAAAACGACAGTCGTTAATTTCCGATCCTTAATAATTCAATTTCATTACACAGGAGATAAAACTGTCAGACTGCAGACCATAGACTTTTTTTTTTTTTAAATCAGCACAGGACCACAATGATTTACTATATTGCCCTCCATCCAAACAACAGCCACACCTTAGAAAACTTATATAGTTGCAAGCAATGAAAGTGGCACTGAACTGTGAGCGGTTTCAGTAGTGAACTATGCAAACGGCCCCGTTAGAAGCAGGTGATGACAGCAGCTTTTCTTCAATTTAATCGTTATTTTTTTAAAAGACATAACCCCATCATCCTCTCTCAAATCCTTTTGTTCAGCAAACAATGGGCCCTGCACAGATGGCACTGACTTGTGAAACAAACTGTTCCAGCTCATTGTTCATCCTAGCCATGAACAGCAGGAATCAAGGGGATGAGAGAGTGGAAGCATGGACCGTACAGCCACAAATTATCACTCAATAGGCATCAGCGCTACCCCTCAGAACGGTCACAGTCTCTTCTCTCTCAGGTCTATTTACAGGGAGCAGGAAGGAAAGGATGTTCACATGCCCTCAAAAAGCTCATACACCAGAAAATAGTTACATTAATCACCACAACTACAAAATAGCACCTTTACTCTGGGTTATGTGTTTCGTCTCTAGACACAACAGGAGTCCATCCGACTGCTCATACAAATCATTGCCTCCTTCCAAGCCAATCAGAGCACTTTGCTCACCAGTATTCCCAGCATGCTTATCTTGTTGCCAGTGCTGCTGAAAATGGAATGCAAAGTTTTTACAGGCATCTTTTGGGGGGCAGGAAGGAGGGTCGTGGAGGAAAGAGATGCAAATAAATCCTCATCCCTTTTCACTCACTTACCCCCTCTCCATAAAATCAATGGAGTTAAACTCCATAGACCATTTATGAAATGTTAAAAAATGGTTTCTGGTAAACAGAAACCTATCATCAACAAAGATCATGTCAGGGGCAAGCGTGACCTCGTGCTGACAGTGATAGAGATTAGCTCTACTGGGTTTTCAGTTCTCGTACCCTCCCATCTGGAGGAGAAGCACCTTCAGTGGTGCATTTAAATTGAGAGAGAGAAAAAGAGAGAAATCTATACTCCTTTTATTGGTGATGCAGTTGTGAAATTCAGTAAATGGATAATCACATTAATATAAAAACAAAAAGGAAAGGAAAAGCCTGTGGCAAGACTAATATTAATACCCAGCCATGTCACTCTCAGTTAGGTTCATATCTAATGAGCACGTTTTCTCCTTGCACTGTCCACTAATGCTATAAGCACTGTCCAATGAAAAATAATCAAATTCTGCTTCTGGAAAGCAAATGATCTGGACCGGTAAATTTGGATCCAACCAATTCTGAACATTTTTTAATGGACCAAGTAGGGCTTCTGCCAATTATAGCCAGAGATGCTGGAAAATGTCTGCTTTATCCACCTGAACTTGAATATTACAGCTTCACAAAATGTCCAAATACAAAGATGCACATGCATCATTCACACACTGCTGCTACCATGTGGCTTTCTGTTACTATTACTACAAAAAATAAATCTTCCTCCACACCATCTCTGCCCTTTCAGTTGGCAGCCAGTCAGCACTTAATACCATGTTTACATACACGTCCCATCTTTCAAGATGTGCAACTGTTTCACCTCTTGTAACCAACAGTATATTCCAAGGGTCATTAGGAGAAATATAATTACACCCTGTTTTACTCACGTTGTCTAAGGCTGGGATACGAGATTTCCAACAGGATTGTCCTAACTTTGAACAAAAAACCTCCAACACACCCCTAAAAAATACCTTCCCCATAAAGCTTTAATGACTGATGTTTTCCTAAAGGGAAAGATGACCCCCATTATGGTTCTGTTTGTAGTCTTTCCAAAATAATCAGTTCAGGGCTTAATCTCACCCATGCTAGGCTCCAGGAGCGGAGGTTCTCACAAGCATCATGGGGCTCTTTCATGAGAGCTATTTACAATTCTTGGGTAAGAGTTACTCTCCCACAGCTATCCAATGCCACAATATACTTTTCCCCTCTTTTTCATATCCAAAGCGGGCTAGGGTGACCAGATGTCCCGATTTTATAGGAACAGTACCGATTTTTGGGTCTTTTTCTTACATAGGCTCCCATTACCCCCCACCCCCGTCCCAATTTTTCACATTTGCTGTCTGGTCACCCTAAGGAGCGGTCTCAGAGCCATGATAATCTCACTCTTGAAGACATTGGGATGCTGCACTAAACATGTTCAGGAAGCCTTCTATCTATCTAAACATACGGTTGGGTTCTTCCCTGGCAAGACAACAGTAGTCTGCCAGGAATAACCACAGCCTAATGTCTTGCAGATTCTGTAACTGGCCTGCTTCAGTCAAATGTGGGATTTAGACCAGTCATTTGTTTCTACTTGCCCTAGTGGAGACAGGATGGTAAAATCAAGAGCTGTCAAAACCTCACCCAGGCTCATGTTAGCCAGTACAGACCTGTCGAGCAGGGAGCAACAACAAATGGATCTCAAATATTAAATGGACCCCACAGATGCCCCCCATCCTCAACAGAATCTATTAATCCATCTCCTTCCAACACTGCTAAAGTATCACATCTTCAAACCAAGGATCCCAAAATGATAGACAAGCTTTACACTCTCCACCTCCAATCCAGCAGTTGGATCGAATGGGGGCAGGAGGAGGGCGGAATTGACATTTTCCCCAAAACTGTTTTTCCTTTTTTCCATCTCCTCTGCTTGTCACTCATTTTAAAATGCCATGGGCAGGGGCAGCTCTAGCTTTTTTGCCGCCCCAAGCACGGCAGTCAGGCAGCCTTCGGCAGCATGCCTGCGGGAGGTCCCCAGTCCCGCGGATTTGGCGGCTTGCCTGCGGGAGGTCTGTCAGTCCCGCGGCTTTGGCATACCCGGGACTGGCGGACCTCCCGCAGGCAAGATGCTGAAGGCTGCCTGACTGCCACCCTTGCAGGGACCGGCTTGCCACCCCAGGGAAGCGCTGGTGCCTGGAGCCACTGCTGGCCATGGGATCCAAGTGGTGAGACGGAGGTGTGGGGAAGGGAATAAACTATTCAGGGCTGCTGCTCACCCTAGATTTTAAACACCAAATCGCTGTTAGTTTCCTCTGAAACAGAATTAATACATAAAAACAGAAATGGGTCCCATTTCTCACTCCCTGACATGCTGGGACCGTGTTGGCAATTAAAGAGAAAGAAGATCAATCTTTATAGGTTTTTATTTGGGAAAACAATATTGTCCTGAGCTGGTTCAGCCTCAAAGAAACAATTTTGTGACATTAAAATTATACTTCCTTCTGAAGCCAGCCAGATGTAGCAGTTCCATTTGAAATCATAGAATCATAGAATATCAGGGTTGGAAGGGACCTCAGGAGATCATCTAGTCCAAACCCCTGCTCAAAGCAGGACCAGTTCCCGACTAAATGATCCCAGCCAGGGCTTTGTCAAGCCTGACCTTAAAAACCTCTAAGGAAGGAGATTCCACCACCTCCCTAGATAACCCATTCCAGTGCTTTACCACCCTCCTAGTGAAAAAGTTTTTCCTAATATCCAACCTAAACCTCCCCCGAATCTATTTGCTTTGTTCTTCCTCACTGCTCTAGCTAAGCTTGCAAGACTGAAGAAGTATTAGGGAAAAATAAGTAAATAAAAGCCAATTTCCTCATCGGGCATCTAAACCCCACCGCCTCTCATACGGAAATCTGGCACAATCATTTTATTACAACTTTGGCTGTTCTAATCCAATTCAGCTGCAAGACCACAGGGTACGGCAGCGGAGCCTTGAATGCAAGTCATGTGCGATGCCTCACTTGAGCAATGAACACCCCAAATTGCTGTTTTATTTCACCTTTTGGCACCAGGTTATGGCCATTTGTAAGGCTAGTGTTGGAGCTTGCTAGCCAAAGTTAGCAGCTAATGATGGGGGAAAACCACAGGTGCTCTAGATCAGAGAGTTTAGCAAATATTGAAAAAAGGACAAAAAAATCCAAAAGCCAGAAAGACTCACAGTTCAGGGTTGTGATGCACACATGGACTATCTGGCCAATCCATAAACATATAATCACAAACTATTGTCGAACAGCCTGAAACTCCTCCACAGCAATTAAGAGGCTGATTTTAGGTTTAAGACTATCTGGCCAAGACAGAAGGCCAGGCAGAAAATCCAGTCTAATTCACAAAGATAAATTATGCTTCCTTCTTTTAAAATTCTTTATGGGACAGAAAAGGTACGAAGCTAGGATTATCGCCCTAAACACTGCAATAACAATCCACTGTTCTCTTGCAACATTATTTGCCTTTCACATGGCACTGAAAACTTGTGCAATCCCAGAATTCTGACAGGACCAAGCACAGAAGCTTTGTCTTTCCCAGCTGGTGATGTAAAAGAGAGGAGAACATTATCTAGTGTTCTGAGCATAAAAGTGCGGGGATTAGTTCAATCATCACTTTGCCAGGACCTCCAGAGTTCTTATTCTATCTCGGACACCGACTCGCTCCATGAAGTTGACCAAGTAACTTAAGTGCTCAGTTTCTCCTTTAGTAGGATGGGGACCGCATTTACCTCTCTCACAGGGATGTTGTGAGAATTAATTTGTCATGCTTCGAGATCAGGGTTTCCTTATCAAAGATTGTGGAGTCACCAAGTATCTTTACATGTATAACTCTCTATAAGGGCCCCATTCAGCTTCAGATTGCGTTATGACTATTTGGGGAATTCCTAGTTATTACTGAAGCTTCAGTGTTTTCTTTCTTATGTTGTTTTTTTAAAACTGTTCTGTACATATCATCAACTGGGTTGATTCTCTGGGAGGAAGGGTGGAGAATTCAATAATAAAAATGATTAACTAAAAACATGAGTTCAAGCTGATATGATGCTGTCTAACAGGTTGCAAACTCAGACTAAGGCAGCAGGCTAATTCACTCACATGCAGTTTCGAAATGTATTGAACAGTGATCAGACCCATTCACTTGTCTGCTAGAATAGTTTAAAGAAATGTTATTGTTGTCTTTGTTTATCTGTAATTTATTGATTCACTTTATCTATGTCCCTGTAGTTAATTAACTCTAGATCAAAGGTTGTATTTATGTTTAAATGAGAATTTACTTAATGTGTAAAACTTCATGAAAACTAATGAAAGATTGTCTGGATTGCTGTAACTAAGTGCAATATATATAATTGCCCATCAAATGGGACCAGAACCTTAGAATTTAAATGAAGAAGCATGTTAACTTCAAAGCATGGGTCACTGTGTTCAACAATGGAATATCCACAAACTTTGTCTGCGTTTGGTCAACAAGCGGAGGACTCATGCTGTGATGGGAATACTTGCCAGATTGCCTTCCAGGGAAAGCAGCTATAAGAAGAAACCCTGGGAGTGAATTGGTATCTCTGGACTGATGGATTCTGACAGGGGAAATCCTGAGTGATTGGACAGAGATCCCCAAAGACATTTTGGGTAACCCTTAGAGACTTACAGAAAACTAGCAGATGACTACATCTCTGCTATCTTTTGGACTACAAACTTAGATTCACTGTAATATATTTTACCTGCTTTAACCTCTCAATAACTCTCATTTATTTTTCTTAGCTAATAAATCCTTAGTGTACTAGAGAAACTGGCTACAGCGTTATCTTTGGCGTGAGATCAAGCGCATCCACTGACCTGGGATAAGTGACTGGCCCTTTGAGGTCGGGAGTGACCCATTGTGATGTGATTTTTTTATTTTAATTACCTTTGATCACCTAGTCCATCTTGTCTGGGTGGCAAGATGCGCTGGAGAGCAGCAGGGGGAGGTAAGACTAATATAGTAATCCAGGAGTGTTCAGTTGATTCTGACTTGGTGAAATCTAACTATAGAATATACCACCAGTTTGGGGTGTCTGCCCTGTTTTCTGACAGTCTGACCTGAGATTGGCACTCTCATTTGTGAGCTATTCTGGACAGCGTGACAGCTGGTAAATCACTTTAAGTTGCTGGTAGACTTCTAAGGGTATGTCTGAAATCGGGAGGTGTGTTTGCAGCACATGTAGGTTGACCTGCAGAGCTTTAATGGCGCTAACGTGCCAAACATAGTGGTGAAGCACAGCTAGCTGCCCAGGAACACGACTGCTCAAGACCCTGGGTACATAGCCATGCACAGGAGCAACTCCAGCCATTTTGCCGGTGCACCCACGCCACACCTGGAGTGGCTGAGCAAAAAAAAGTCATGGAGATCAGTTCAGTCATTACTTTGCCAAATCAGCAGCCTTTGTTAAGCGTTACCCGACCCTGCTACAGTTATTTCTGATTGTTAAATGGTTTAGAGAAACAAAATAAAACTATTAAGCAGGAACAGACCACAGACCACAAAGCCACAACTCTGCCTTGAATTCTACAAACAGATAATTAAATTCACAAAGAGATGTGACATGAATTGACACATGTGCATGGAGTGGATGATAAGACACACATTCCTATCTAAAAGATAAAGCACAAGAGAACAAGGCCTGGTTAGATTGGCTAAAGTTTCCCAGACACTGAGGACATGTTGACTCCTTGGACCCAATTCTCCTCTCACTCACACTGCTTTCACCCCGTTGCAACTATGTGGGCTTCAATGTAGTTAGGTCTGATTTACATAGATGCATGTAAAAGTAGAATCAGGCTCTTTCTATCTTCTTGTTGCAAACATTGGACACAAACCTGGAGTGTAAGACCAAGCTCCGGTGCTCTTGGCATCTTCCAGATCACAGACTGAGAAAAACAACTTCTGCTTCCCACCAGCAGACACAAAATGTTATCAGTATTTGATTGATGCATTTACTTCTATGTAACTTCCACATTCAGTGCATTGGAGAAACATTAGCTTCTTCCCACCAAGGAATGGTAATTGCCATCTATGCTCGCTTTTATATTGGAAAACATATTTCTAGTGCGTAGGCATCATCCCAGCCCACAGAATTTTATAACCTTCTCCTTAATTGTTATGTTACCACAGGACTCTATATTGGGTACTCAAACCCCTAATAAGCATTGTAATATTCAACAAATGTAAACAAGCCTCTGGCTAAAATATGCATGAAAAAGCCTAAAGAAATTAGGTACTAGAAAGATTAATAAGAGTCTTTATGGTTCTAACAATGGGAGACAGAAAACACATTCTGGCAACTTATTTTAGGTCTTTTAAATTGTAGGCAGCTTTTCAGCAATAGTAATCCTTTGAAGCTAGCAATTCTCTCCTAATCATCATAGTTTATATTTACATGATGAAATGTATTGATGCATCTCAGGAATGTTGTGGTTTGTAGTTAAAGTAATGAAGACAAATCTGGCTGCAAACTGATGAGTTTTCATGTGTCAACATTAAATCGAAAATGCAGTTGCGTGCATCCCAGATTCACTTGAAGATATAGTTCAGAATCATCATTAATGTATTTGGATTGCATTTCATGTAACTTACAAGAGCATGAAATAAATATTTATTTTTCAGAACCATGAAAAAAATATATATTGCCAAATTGTGGTATTTTACTATTGTAAGATGGGGGAAGAGGAAAAGTCTATTTCCTCCACTGCAGATACTCTCATTGGGAGCTTCCAGCAGTGTTAGTAAAGTTCCTTAACCAGAAGTCAGTTGGAGCTACTTCACCACACCAGCACTTCCGTAGCAGCCCATCAGTGTCAGCATTGAGTAAACTTTTACTTTATTAAAGAAACTCATTTTCTAATCACTGTGTGTTGTACAAAAAACCTTCCAAATATACATGCAGCCCAGTCCTTCTGAGTCTGCAGACTGAAACAATAGTTATGAGGTGAGAAATGCCCTAAATGGGGAGTGTTGACTCTGAAACCTACTGATACCAATCTAAATGTCAACACTGTTAATTGTTGCTGTACTGAGAGTCTTAACTGTCGCTTCCAGCTAATCAGGAGCTACACTCAAAGTGCATCTTAGAAAGAATGCATTCATATAGCATGAACATGGAGCATTCCACCTGATAAATGTAGAGCTACCAGTCTCACCAACTTGGTTTTTAAAGGAGGCGCATAAGAGATTTGAAGATCTTAATTTCTATAACTAGAGCTATTTGAAAATGCTGATACTATCAAGTTAGGAGAAACTAACCACGCTCAACTTCCACTGCAATCAGTGGAGAGCTCAGGATGCTCAGTACCTTGTAGACACAAGCTTTAAAATACTAGACAATATTTGTTCCACTTAAGAGGGTCAACAACACATTAGCATGCCATAAATTATAAGAACATAAGAACATAAGAGAGGCCGTACCGGGTCAGACCAAAGGTCCATCTAGCCCAGTATCTGTCTACCGACAGTGGCCAATGCCAGGTGCCCCTGAGGGAGTGAACCTAACAGGCAATGATCAAGTGATCTCTCTCCTGCCATCCATCTCCATCCTCTGACGAACAGAGGCTAGGGACACCATTCTTACCCATCCTGGCTAATAGCCATTTATGGACTTAGCCACCATGAATTTATCCAGTCCCCTTTTAAACATTGTTATAGTCCTAGCCTTCACAACCTCCTCAGGTAAGGAGTTCCACAAGTTGACTGTGCGCTGCATGAAGAAGAACTTCCTTTTATTTGTTTTAAACCTGCTGCCTATTAATTTCATTTGATGACCCCTAGTTCTTGTATTATGGGAATAAGTAAATAACTTTTCCTTATCCACTTTCTCAACATCACTCATGATTTTATATACCTCTATCATGTCCCCCCTTAGTCTTCTCTTTTCCAAACTGAAGAGTCCTAGCCTCTTTAATCTTTCCTCATATGGGACCCTCTCTAAACCCCTAATCATTTTAGTTGCTCTTTTCTGAACCTTTTCTAGTGCTAGAATATCTTTTTTGAGGTGAGGAGACCACATCTGTACACAGTATTCGAGATGTGGGCGTACCATGGATTTATATAAGGGCAATAATATATTCTCAGTCTTATTCTCTATCCCCTTTTTAATGATTCCTAACATCCTGTTTGCTTTTTTGACCGCCTCTAATTCCAGCGGTGTATGGGCAAGGATACACAGAGAGCTGTGCTGCTTAAATATCGCACCTACACAAGAATAAGGAAACACAGTAACTAATTACTAAGGAAGGAATTGTCATTGAAAATTGTGCAAGCACAGTAATACTTATAGTACTCCCGACAGCAATGCCTACAAAAACTTTGATAACAATCAGGCAAGTATCGTGCTGCTACTGATGCCTATGCTAACCAGTCTGGACTCATTGTTATCTTGTATGCCCCCATCTGTTTGTTGCATCCACCTGTTGTCTCTTGTCTTAAGATTGTAAGTTCCAACCATCTCTTCATTCTGTTTGTGTCCAGCGTGTATTGGGGGGGGGGGCTCCCTCATCTATGACTGTACCCTCTGGGCACTACCACAATACAAATAACAACAGCAATTATAATAGGCACTTCACAGAAGACACAAAGGAAAAGACCTGATTCCAAAGGGTTTAACACTGTAACATCACAAGAATACGCGTAACAAAAAAAGCAGAAGGCAGTGAGGTAAGAAGTCACAGCAGCTAAAGAATAAAGTAAGACACAGTATGAATTGTTAGACTTTTGTAGCCTATCCGACTTCAACTGCTGCCTTCCCATTTCTGTCCAAAGAGATGGACTGTGCTGGCACAACCTGCCCTGCCTAAGCACTGGAGTTTCACTGTGCTGCCCCAAGATTCCTCTCTCCTCACCTCTCACATTAGTGGGGGATGGTAACCTCCTCCTGGCTATAGGACTAGCAGATCATTAGTACCCCAGCATGTCAGCTCAGCTGTGTTACTTGGCAGATTAGGGGGATGGAACAAGACTCCATCCATTCTCCATCCCTCTCATCCACCTGTTTATGGCAAGAATAGCAGGTGTGAGGCACCTTCTTATCCCTGCACCATCAGACCCAACGTCTGGGAAGGCCTGGGTGGGGAATGGGAAAGAGAAGATTATCTGTTAAAACCGATAATCAGTACAACTATCTCACCCCCAATCCATTTCCAGATTTTAGAGCTTGCCGTATTTTGTGAGCCAGCTGGGCTCGCTTGATTAAAATAAACAAATCATTAATTAAAACTAAAAGTTCAAACTCTCTTTTGCTGCCCAACATACAATCAAAGTAAGCCACAAAACAACCAAACTAACAGCCAGTGAGAGCCAGAGTTTAGAGAATATTAAAACCCGTTCATCCTTGTCAGACAATGGCCTTCATAAGGTCATAAAGATGATGGAAAATGTAAACAACCTTGGAAACATTTGCACAGTGCATTTTCCATGATGGAACAGCTGGGCAGGTGTATTCTTCACAACAATCTCCACAATGAGATGTTGTTACTGCACAAAAATACGTCTCTGTACGCATCACACGCAAAGGAGTCAGGTATAGCTGAGGTGTAGGTACTTCTTTTATTTTAATCCTCCGCCCTCCCCGTTGTATATTTCTGGTCATTTATTATTATTTATTTGTATGATCATAATGCCTAGAAGCCCTAGTTATGGATCAGTACCCCATTGTGCTAAGCGGTATACACACACACCGACCAGAAAGGCAGGCCGTGCCCCGCAGATCCTCCTCCTCTTGCATTGGGATCTAATAACATGGACTCCCTCCAGCTGCGTGGAGGGCCAGGGACTTGTGGCAGGCCCTGATGCACAATTAGGGCTTTCTAGTGTAAACAAACACACACTGCCAGCATGTTTGGGTAGCAAACAATTGTTATCTCTACTGTGGTAGCACCTAAGGACCCAACTGGGATTATGGCCCCATTGTACTAGGCACTGTACAAGCAAGTAACACAAAATCAGTCTCTGGGCCAATGAGCCCACAGACTAGGGGCAAGTCTGCACTTACAGTCACTACCAGTAGAACACAGACAGCACTGCAGCTGTGCCACTGCATTGCCTGAGTGTATTCACTCCCTACATCAACGGAAGGGGTTTTTCCATCAATATAGTTAATCCATCTCTCGGAGAGGCAGCAGCTAGGTTGACAGAAGAATTCTTCTGTCAACCTAGCTGTGTCTACACCACGGGTTAGGTCAACCTAAGCACTTAAGGTGCAAAATTTTTCACAGCCCTGAGCAACATATCTAGGTGAATGGAATTTTTAAATGTAGAACAGGCCTGGGATTTAGACAGTACGCTAGAGGTGAACAACAGCCAAATGGGAAGAAGGAGGTTGGGGGTACAAGGTTACAGTAGAGACAGGTAAAATTGCATGAAGTAGTCATCATAGAGGTCTCAGGAGTCCCAGGTGGCCACCAGTCCAAAGTACTAGACTATTGTGGGTGTGAGCAGGAAACAAATGAACTACAGCAAATTAATTATGTGCACCAGTGAGTGCTTCAGGATCAGCCCCCGAGACCCTGCAGTCTTTTCAGACAGTTGGAATGAGCAACGCTAAATCTACTCGCAGCTTTGAAAAGGTCATGAGGCTTCAAAAAACATCTCTGTTCACCAAATTTCCTTGGGTCAACTTTCTAAAACGCACCTTTAGCAAATTAATTCAATGCAAGATGAAATCTTCCATTACTAAGAGGTGGCAGAAACAATACTGCTCTCATTATGGTCCTGAACAAGCAGTCCAGGCACAACCCCCACTGATCTGACCCTACAGGACTTACCTAGGCATAATGCCCACTGACTTCAAGGCAAGTTGACCCTGCAGTTCATTCTCAGGAATAACTCCCTGGAACATTCTGAGAAATAACTGCAGAGTCAACTTGCATGGAAGTCAATGGTAGTTATGTTAAACTAAGGACCTGAGGGTTGGGTTGCATGCAATGCACCATAGGTGCTGACTTTTATTTGTCCCCATGGGTGCTCCCCCCACCCTGAGGCCCAGCCCCCACTTCACCTCATCACCCAGGCCCCGCCCTCGCACCACCTCTTCCTGCCCCCACTCTGCCCCCTCTCCGGGGCCTTGCCCTCGCCAGTGCCGGCTCCAGGCACCAGCAAACCAAGCACATGTTGGGGCAGCACAATTTCAGGGGTGGCACTCTGGCCACCGTTTTTGGGTTTTTTTTTGCTCCGGCAGTTGCACTCCCAGAGGTTGTTTTTTTGTTGTGTTTTTTTGGCTTGGGGCGGCAAAAAACCTAGAGTCGGCCCTGGCCCTCGCTCCACCTCCTCACCCAAGTTCCTCCGGACAGACACTGAACAGCTGATCAGCGGCCGCACCAAACAGCTGTGGCTGGGGGGTGCTGAGCACCCACTATTTTTTTTTCCCGTGCGTGCTTGAGCCCCTGAGCACCCACGGAGTTGGCGCCTATGCAAGGCACAACTTCTTCCCTTGAAAATTCAGACAAAAATCTTTAAGCGTGAGCTGTAACTTTGCAGGGATCACAATAACAAAGACAAATGTCCTGACACGTGATGTCAGCTCTGGAGGATAACCAGAGAAATCCCAGTAGCATGACAGGACCACTAACTCCACTGTCTGGCTATTTTTCTGCCTTGCTCCTATTTTCCTTTGCTCTGCTCATACTTTGCTATTCACTCTTTGTTCAGAGCTCATCTGAATCTTTGGTGCACTCTGCTTCTTTGCCTTCTCTTGCTAACATATCCCATCTGTTGGCACGTGGTTTACTTTTCATTAAAAATAAATTAAAAAATAACCTAGTTTCCCTTCCCTGCACCCCCACGTACACAGAAAACAAACACTTCCCCTTCCACAGTGAACAGAACCATTTGCCACTGTGGTTACGCTGGATGGCTTAAATTAAGGCCATGTTTACCCATACACATTGTACCATTTGAACTATATCAGGACAGTACAACCCCCCTTGTAGGGAGGCAGTTATACCAGTATAAAACGTACTTATATCAGTAGAGCTTATTCTTGTACAGGAACAAGAATAAACTCTACTGGTATAAGGCACTTTTGTCTTGGTTTAACAGTGTCTACACTAGAGGTTGCACCAATGTAACTGTACCCGTAAAATATTCACACACCTAACCAATGTAGTTATACCAGTGCAACAGCTGTGAATAGACCAAGCTTCAGGGTCCACTCATGATAGAGTTCCCAATCTTTACAATTACTTTGACAACAGAGGAGGTCTATCCCTATTATTTTTCTTTTCTAACTTTTGTGCTCTCGGTCTCTCTCTCAACAGCTCTGGCAATTCAATTGTGAATCATTATAATGATCTAATATTTTAGCTGGTAGAAAAAAACCTGACTGCATTATCCAAAGTGGAGATCAATGTTTTACAGCTGTGGTCCCCAAACTGTGGAGTACACCCCCCGGGGAGCACAGAGCAACATTTGGGGGGTGGGGGAGGCGTAGCAGGGCCCTGGCCAGCCCCAATGGCAGGTGAGGAGGGAGTGCCAGCCAGCTCCACTCCGCCCCCAGCTCCACTCCACCCTGCCCCCAGCCCCTGCAGCAGGTCCGGGCCCCATTCCCGGCCAAGGCCCCAGCTGCAGCACCGGCCCTGCTCCCTGCTGTGGCCCTCAGCCCCAACTATGGCCCTGCGCCTAACCCTGGCTCCTGACCGTGGCTCCTGGGGGGGCCCGCGCACAGACCAGATAAGGGGAGGCACAGACAAAAAAGTTTGGGGACCACTGATTTACAGTCTTCCCTCTTTTCAACCAAATAAAGGCACCAGCAGGCCAAGTCTTCAACGGTGGGGAGAAGGGGAAACAAGAGCACAAACCTGAAAGTTGTGTCACTTACACTTCAGTAAGTTTCAACAATGTGATCAGGTGCTTATGAGACAAGGACAATCAACTAAATACGCCCAGGTGTTTCCCACAACTGTACATAATTACAAGTTGTCATGTTGAAGATTAGCAGCAACAGCAAGTTTGAACCAGTTTTGCTAAGTGGGCTTCTGAACGCCAGTCAGTCCGTAGTCACAGAATGGCCTGGTGCAATTGTGCAGCGAACACAAGAGCCGCGTGACACAGCAGCCTCACTACAGACACAATAAGGCAGGCTTGGCCCTGACATATGCATACAAACATCTCCAGTGCTGAAGTCCTTTTGTCCTTGTGCAATTCATTCACAGCTCACTGGCTGCTTCAGTCCTGCCTACATCACCCACAAATTTCCATTTCAAAAAGAATATGCAGTCTGCTTTTCACTCAGCGTTCCATTTTCACTCCAGCTGGGAAACAAAGAGTTAAGATCCACACCAAACTGAGCTCAGGTCAGGGGAGCTGTGCTTTACAACTCCACCAGTCCACAGCAGCCTTAAATCTAGAGCTTCTGAACCACACTGGCCATACAGTGACCTCTGTTTGCAAACGCCGGACATGGCGAGTGCTGCACAAACTGACTAGCAAGACCATGTAGAGTTAGTTTTAGCTAAGGATTTAAACTAAACTGGAGGTAACTTGAGCATGTTTAACATGAGCATTGACTTGCCAGACAGGGTACTCCCACGGATAGGCACCGTTCAATTAATCTTCTCCATCTGCACTGTTGTTATTTATTGAGGGCTGTCAGTGTGGTTGGGGCTATACGAAATGTGGAGGAAGATATAGTGTCTGACTCAAGGAGCTTACAGTCTAAATACATTGCTGCCTAAAGCTGCATTTTAATGCTTTTATTAAATATTTATGATAGACACCAGCCTTAAGGTGAACATGAAAATTAACAGAGCAAAAAAATCCTTATCATTTGGGACACTTAAAACCTGATGGGATAAATCACTAGAATTTATAACTTAGGGAACAGCCCTAGATTGGCCAGCGATCTGTCTCTATGCCTGTCACAGGGTCTCAACCTGGAGGTCACAGACCGGTCTAGCAGGGTTGTAACTAGACACGCCAAACAACCAGTGGAAAAAACGTGGAAATTGGGCTTGTTTTGGGCTTAATTGGCTTGTGAGTTGCTTGTTGGCTAGTTTTTGGCTTGTAGCTTGTTTGGCTTGGAGTTTGTTGCAGCTTGTTGCTTCTTTTTTTGATCGGTTGTAATCACGCTCCTTCTCTTTAGAGGTAGATAGGAGCAGGGTCCTGAAACCTTTTTCTGTTGTAACATAGGGTCGTGCTATGGAAAATGACTAAAATCACTGATCTAAGTGCTTATACTGTACCCACCACAACTGGTGTTTGAGCATAGTGGTATGGCCCAAATGAACTAACAGGCCTTTTCCAGCTCTGATTTCTGATGTCTAGGTTGTAAAAACAAGGCAGAACCTCAGCGTGCCCAAGTTAAGGATTTGGGGCAAGATTTTTAAAGGTATTTAGGCACCTACTTCCCATTGAAATCAATAGGAGTTAGGCACCTAAATATCTCTTAAAGTCTGTCACTTTATTGTTTATGAGTGTTTAATGAATAATAAAAAACTCCCAGGAGTGCAGCCATCTACTCACCACAAGCCTAGAAGTAGCCCCAGAGAGAGCAATAAAAGAATCAAAAGCATGTTTACAACTGCAAAGCAGCACAAGGAATATTGTGAGCGGGAGGGAGAATCAAATATGAGGACGAGGCTACTTTTCCCAGAAAACCCACAGATTATGTCAGCAAGAAAGCAAGAGCCTAGGACGATGATTCTTAAAGTGTGGAAACAGCCTGCTCCAAAGGTGTGGCCGTGTTTCCTCTAATCCCTGGCAAAGCTTACCGTAGGAACCAGGAACTGGACTCTAGTGCCAACATTTCAGGGCGCAGCCACATATGTTCTGTAAGCAGGGCGTGAGCAGGGTGTACTTTAAACTGCATTCAAAGTACTTTGCCCAGTGGGTTTTTTTTTCCCCCCAGGAAAAAAAAATCAGCTGGCAGTTCCAGCCACAACTTCACTTGTCAGAGAGCTCTCTTGTAAACAACAGAAGTTACTAACAGAAAGGAATCACATGCTCGGAGTTGGGTTATGGTTTTCGGGCCCAATTCTGATCTTACACTAGTATAAATCTGAAGTGGCTCCACTGACATCTATAAGTTTACATAGATGTAAAAGCAGTGGAAGTGGGATCAGAATCCAACTGTCCATCTCTTTAGTCTACTTTTATTTAGGAAGAATTTCCAATTGTGGTCATGTTAGCTACAAAGAGATTTCAGTCATCACACCCCGATTTCATCACAGCTTTGATCGCTCCCTCAAGCCACACAGCGAAGGATGTAGGAGCAAGCTGCTTCGGAACCCACCCAGCCCAGGCAAAAGGAACCTCAGTCCAGCTCGCAGTGATGAGAGGGACGTGCAAGTCTAACAAGTAAGAGTTCTACTTCTCGGGCTGGCGTACAAGTCGATCTTTCTGCTGAACACCCAGCCATCTGTAATGGAGCCATCTCGCACCCTTCGCGCAGTTCAGAGAAGGCAGCTGATGATTAAGCTGTATCACATGGCTGCTCTGACAAAACTCTCTACCTCAAGGAGCATTTCCATAAAACATCCCTCTGATCAGCAGCAGTACTATTATATTCATATTTCAGAGCTTTTAATAGGGTTTGGATAGAGCTGGAATTCACGGATGCATCAGCTCAGCCCTTCTCTGCTGGCTGCACAGCTTCCGAAGAATTTAAACTTCTATTTTAAAGAAAATCATTTTCTATCCCTATAGTGGCTAAGAAAACCTTCTGAACGTGACCTGATATGCTTCTGTTTTCTTGAGTATGAAAACCAATAACCAGAAATAATTGCTTAAAGGCTTGTCTGTACTAGACATTTTCCTAATGTTTCCCACCATCGTCACCATTGCTGCAGCGATACTGGTGGTAGAGATGGCTAGAGCACTAGAGTAGATAAGATGGCAGTTCCTGGTGTTTTAACCATCATACCATGTGGACCTACTGTGTGCTGGTTTATAGGACATGGTTGTTTAAAAGCCCAGTCCATCAGTCCAGACTACACACGTGCCCCCACAATTGCAGTTACACTGGTGCTAGCAACTGTGGGAAATTTTAAAGGAATAAAACCAACCAGGTGTAGGGTACGACCTAGGGTGACCAGAGAGAAAATGTGAAAAATCAGGACAGGAGATGGGAGGGTAATAGGAGCCTATATAAGAAAAAGACCCAAAAATCGGGACTGTCCCTATAAAATCGGGACATCTGGTCACCCTAGTATAAATGGCCATCATTCATTAGACGAAGGTTTCTAACCATCAGAGGAGTGCAATTCTGGAACAGCCTACCGAGGGAAACAGTGGGGGCGAAGGACCTCCATGACTTTAAGATTAAGCTGGATAAGTTTATGGAGGGGATGGTATGATAGGATAACGGGTTTAGTCAATAGGTCAATAATGTGCCACACTGGTTATTAGTACAAAGGGTCAATGTTGGGATATTGTTAGCCTTTTCCAGAGGGTCAGCAGCCAACATCACCAGCCAGGCACACCACTGGCCCCCCCCCAACCCCAAAAAAAGCGGAAAGAAGAAATACCTGGCGACGCGACGCGACTTCAGGGTTGATAAAAAAATGGGCTACCTGAACACAGCCAGAGCGAAATGGCCCAGGATAGAAGACTCTGGAGATCTGTGGTTGGCGGCCCATACCCCGGTTGGGGTGACGGGCATGAATGATGAATGATGGCTGGAGAGTCTTGCCCACATGCTCGGGGTTCAGCTGATCGCCATATTTGGGGTCGGGAAGGAATTTTCCTCCAGGGTAGATTGGCAGTGGCCCTGGAGGTTTTTCGCCTTCCTCTGAAGCATGGGGCAGGGGTCGCTTGCTGGTGGATTATCTGCTACTTGAAGTCTTTAAATCATGATTTGGAGCATTCAACAGCAGAGTCAAGGGAGAGAATTAGTTCAGGAGTGGGTGGATCGGCTTATGTGGCCTGCATCTTGCAGGAGGTCAGACTAGATGATCATAATGGTCCCTTCTGATCTTGAATTCTATGATTCTATGATTCTATGATTTCAGTTGTGCAGTAGCAGAAACATCCAGCTATACCAGGAGTGTCAGCAGCATTTGACTCAAGTGACACCACTATTTTCATATATTCTGATTCCTGGCTATTCATATAGGACGTGTTGATACATTTGTACATGCACTACGTTAGCTGAACCTCAGTCTACTCTACACAAACAAGAAAGCTCAGAGTGAAGGGTGAAATTTGACCTTAACCTATTTTGGTATTAGAGGATGGCAGCTTACACTACATGCTATATATCAGTGTTTCTCAAACTGGGGTCACCACTTGTGCGGGGAAAGCCCCTGGCGGGCCGGGCCGGTTTGTTTACCTGCCCCATCCGCAGGTCTGGCCGATCGCGGCTCCCACTGGCCGCGGTTTGCTGCTCCAGGCCAATGGGAGCTGCTGGAAGTGGCACGGGCCGAGGGACTTATTGGCCACCGATTTCAGCAGCTTCCATTGGCCTGCAGCGGCAAACTGTGGCCAGTGGGAGCCGGGATCGGCTGGACCTGCGGACAGGGCAGGTGAACAAAACGGTCTGGCCCGCCAGGGGCTTTCCCTACACAAGCGGCGACCCCAGTTTGAGAGAAACTGCTAAATATACACTGTAAAATCAACAGAATGCAGTAAAGGCAAGTTGCAACTTAGAAATTTCTTTCCTTTTCCCCTTCCCTTAGCCCTCGTATCCTTCAGCAATAATTATTTGCTGGTGCTGGTATTTATTATACCCACTGATAGATACATATTGCACACACCACGCACATACAGTTAGCTCTGACACCAAATAATACACTGTTTTAAAACTTAATCCACATTTATCTAAGCAAGGCAAAAATACCCACAGATGAGGAATATCAAATGTTATGAATAAGTCAAATATAAACTTCAAAGTGTAGTTTTATACCAAATGAGTTAACATTTAGCTCCAAAAATGCCCAGCATAAGCTTTGCTTCTGCTCTCCATTCATTCAAGCTTAAAGCTTCATTCTCAAGTGTATACTGAAATAGTGACCCCACTCAAAGAAAAAAAATTAAATGAAAAAAATCCATAATTAACTAACTATTCTTTTCACTTAAGCACTATTAAATACATTACAGTGGGCATTGGGTTACAGTGGGCAATTCTGAGTAATTCTGTTTGACCTTCTTGTTGAAAACATCACACCATTATCATTACCAGGGACAGATCATCATAAAGATCCTGGGGCTTGATTTTCAGAGGCAGTGTGTGTTCGCAGAACCCATTGATTTCAGTGAGATCTGCAGGTGCTCCGCACCTTTGAAAATCAGACAACTCGTTTTCAAAGATTAATGTGCAATTTCACAGCTAATTGGCTCATGCAAATTCATGCCTAACTAGCCACTTGAGCTTGCAATAGTAGCAACAGCCAGGGTAAATTAGGCACATCCACTGCACACCTACATGTCTGAAAATTAGTCTCAAAATATGAAGAGCACATTCATTTACTATTTCCCAATCATTAGGTAAAGGCATTTCTCACATACAAGAGAAAACAAACATCTAAGTATGTAATTTCCACTAGAAGTACTTGTTTATAGTCTGTAATTGGACAAACTGGTTTTTATTAATTACACCTCTACCCCGATATAACGCTGTCCCCGGGAGCCAAAAAATCTTACCGTGTTATAGGTGAAACCACGTTATATCGAACTTGCTTTGATCTGCCAGAGTGCACAGCCCCGCCCCCCCGGAGCACTGCTTTACTGGGTTATATCCGAATGTGTGTTATATCGGGTCGCATTATATCAGGGGAGAGGTGTATTATTATTATTTTGTAATGATGGGGCTAGATCTGATATTCTCAACACCAATCGAACTACTCCTGGAATACTCCAGTACGAGAAAGAGGATAAAAATCTGGCCCTTAGAGAAGAAGTAGTAACAACGCAGGCTATAAGGTTTAGAAACTGGAGAATCCAGGCCAGAAATGTAAGTTTCGCAATAGACAAAAGCACCTAACTGTAACAATAAATAACTAGGATCGAGTCTATAACCATCATGGCTTTTAATTAAACAACATCCGAGTAGACAGTTCAGAAGCCATTGCAACAGGATGACCATAGCCCCACTCCAGGCAGGAATATAAAAGCACTGGACCACTGCTGACCTTTTGCCTTTTGACTCCAAAGGTCAGATTCTCTGCATACCCTTTTGTGCAATTCCGGCTCTTGTTCAAAGTGGTGTACGCTCTATTTTAACAGAACTCCAAGCAGTGAGCCTGCCCCACACCAGGTGGCCAGTGGGATTTCCCTACTTGCACTGGGACTAGAATTTATTTGGTAAACAAATTCCATGCACTCTAAAAAAGGTAGAGTTCTTCAAACTGTTATTCCACTAATCTCAGCTATGATGACTGATGTTATGAAGCAACTGTTACCTTCAAGTCTGGCAATCCCATTTATACCACTTAAAAGCAACTTGTGTATGGCCTAGACTACATTAATCATGGGTGTAACTCCACCAGCAATTAATTTGGCCCTATGTGTTTGTCATACAGACTTCTTGATCAAACACAAAGCTCTTGCTTCAGAAAAAAAAAAAAGTGCCTTTGTAGCTATATCTTTAATGTGACACGGTAAGTGTTATTCATTCATTTTACATAAATATGCACTACCAAGGTCTTCCATGTTGGTCTGTGATAGCAGTTCCCCCAAGTACTTAGAAACACAGTGCCATTCAAATGCAAGCATGAATACTTTTTAGAATGAATCTATATTATTCCTAGGAGGGCTTGGATAGCATTTAAAAAAAAAGGCATCATTTTCACTTCTTTATTAAGGTCACGCTGTAGTTAAAGAATTCAGTGTAGATTTTCCCCAAGTGCCAATAACACCTGGCAGACCATAATATTCTTAAGGCTCCTTTATCATAATGACATTTCCACTGAAATTAATTCAAGCACTTAAAGTTTCATATCTCTGGAAATAAAGTTATCTGTGATGAAAGGTCACGATCTTGATATAAAAATAAAACGCCAATATTCCAGTCAATAGTATTGACCAAAGGTAAATACAGTTTATGCAATTGCAGATCCAGGAAGAATACACGTGTATCTCTCTCCCCGCCCCCACACACACACCCTCGACTCTGCCCAGTGTTTTAATCAAAGAGAAAGTTCTAATTCTCTCCCTCCTCCTCAGAGTACCTGTGAAATATTCTGTTCTCTGCAATTTGATAAAGTGTTCATGCAGGCAGGGAAGGAGAGAGGGAGCAGAAAATGTTCCAGTAACAATGCACTTTAAAGAAAAATGTTTTCCCATGGTTTAAGGTTACAATCTAAATTTTGGTAGAAAAGCGATAGCGGGCGTCTTAGTCACAGGTATAATTAGAGCAGGCCTTTGTTGCATACTATAGCGTAATAGACAGCATCCATAGGTCCACCTTGGCGTGGGAATGTATATTGTAATCCTGCTGGTGGCAATTCATCTTCTCTAAATATACTGCTGACCTAAAAGCTCAGGTGCTCAGTCTTGTAGGTGGTCTGTTTCTTTACAGGAATGTGCCTGGTGTTTCTCAGCTCTTATGTTTTTACTGATTAAGAGGATCCCTATGCGGCTCAAAGATGCAGGGGTCTTTTATGCCCTACACGTTTCAAAGGTTAAGAAAAGGGAAGGGCGGTGAAGAGCTGCCTTCAGCTGCAGCCCACAGGAGGAGTCCAAAGTTTCTTTGACAAGATAAGCAGTGATCACTTCCTAACAGCAGGATGCCACTCTTCCTGTGAATGTATTTGCACTTTAATACAGCTGAGACTACAGGCAAAAAGTAACCAAAAGCAGACATTTTAGCTGCGGTGAGGCAAGAGGAAACCTCAGCCAAAAGTGGAATGCCAGAAGGATAAAGCAAGAGATACATGTTGCTTTACGGTTTATTTTTAAATTAGGGGACGGGGTGGGAGAGTCTTTATATTTTCTGTTCCTTTTGATGGGCTTGCAGGCACACAGCCTTGGGCTGTGCACGTCAGATTTCATGACCAAGTAGTCAGATCTGCTGAATAGTTATTTTGTTATTTCGATTTGATATTAAAAAAAACACCCACAAAAAGCTCTGAATGCCCTGACAATAATTAAGCTTATAATAGCCACCCGGCAGCATTAATACTAAGTAATAAATCAATTAACCCTGCCAGCCAACAGCTTTAAACAATCAAATGGAGATAAAAATCAACCTCCGCCATCAGACAACAGAAAGGAAAAAAACTGTAGAAATATGTCTCGCCCCAAAACCATACCCAGGAACATCCTTCCCTCCAATACCCTGTTAGACAAAGGCCATCACCTTCAGCCTATTAGACGGGTGGCTTCCAAGAAACCCCAGATGCTGCGGGATTACAAGCTGGAGACTGAGGAGGGAACACTTCTGTCAGTGTCAGTATTGACTGTATAGCACACTGGAGCACTCGACTGCTGATAGTTCTGTCTTCAAGAGGAGTCAAGAGTGCAAGTCCTGACAATTTGTTATCATGATGCTGTCAATGCACGTGATGTATAGATATCTGTGGTCATTAGAGATCCCAGGCAACTTTTTATCACAGCAGGGGAATTCTTATTTGTATTATTGTAGCACCAAGGAGCTCTAGTCAGGGACCAGGATCCCATTGTGCTAGGTGCTGTACAAACACAGAACTAAAAGAGTAAACACAGAGTTTACAATCTAAGTAGCTCCATTATTCTGGATAAATCTCAATTCCCATATTTGCATTGGCCTCTCTGTACATCCTCTGTATTTTCAAACAGATAAGCTATTCCTCACTCCCTTCCTGAAAGTTCTGTTAGTAGTGTTGCCAGCATTGAATACTGTGTGACATTCCAACCTAGAGGCATACTAAATCAATGGTTTGGTATGACACTAACATATACAAAAGCATATATGCAAACGCCCCTTGGCTAAAACCCCTTGGGTTTAGACCATTTGGATGGAAGGTGCTATATAACTAGAAGGGATCATCACCATCAGGCATAACTGTACATGGTATAGGATTACATCTGCCATTTCACAAATCTGAAGGATTTATGACCCAGAATCATGGCTGTGCCTGTTCTGAAGACACCTAACCCCAAAATGGCTTGAGAAACCACACCAGTATCCCTCTGAACAGATCGTCAAAATGAGCAGAGGTCGGGCAAGGGTTTTTTTCGGTTCCTCTCTTTTGGTCTGGTGCTTCTTTGCAAGCATTAATTAATTATTATTATTATTTTAATTCAAATTATGTGGAGTAGGGCTATACTCTAAACCAAAGAAATAAGACCTGAGCTGCGCTTGAAAATTGTCCACTCTAATATTTCAAGGTACAGACGTCTTTTGATCTATTGCACTGTGTACCAAGCTGATTTTACAGTTGACTTGCTGATGTCACATTGCGAAGAGTCCAAAGCAGTCAAGGCCACTTTTTAAATGGAGATTTTTAACTCATTGCACAATATAAATGTAATGTTGAGTACTCCTCCGTTAACCAAGCCTGCCTTTGAAATAATTTTTTCTCCTCTAGAGTGCAGCAATGTTGGAGATGTGTGTAACTGGAGTGTGAACCTTTTCACCCTCTCAGAAAACTCCTTCTAGTATTCCTTGCATTCACTACCCCATGTGTTATTTTAACATTTTCCGCAGACTATCACAAGTGCTCAATTTATGTTTTGAGGGGGTTTTAGATGATCATTACGCTGTCACACATGCTAAGGTCTGAAAAGGTCAGAGCTAACAACATCAACAAAAATAGAATTGTTCCATTCCCTTGTTGCTCGCAAGTTCTACACTACTTTCACATGCACATTTAAACTGATATTTTATTTTATAGAGCATGGGTTATAATTTCATTTTATCCTGCACTGAGCTATAGGTGCACAAGCCTTACCCCCTAAAAAAGCCCCATTGACTTCAAGTACTCTTCTGATTTCACCAATTTCTATTTTGCTCACACTATCCCTAGTAATTAAATGGAACAACTATTACGCAGAACTGAAGGAAAGTTGCAAATGTGCATGGATTTTCCTTGCAATAAGTACATACAACCTGGAGAATCTAGTTCCAGGAATGAGCGTTCACCAGTTCATTTCCAATCCAAATGTGCCAATCATCAATGGGACATCAGTGCAGCTGAAGAGCTAGATAGCTGATGGCACAGAGTAGGGAGGGCTCCAAACATTTGTTTTATCCTGCCAGCTTTGAAGATGGATGAGCAAGCAGAGCATTGTTCAGTGGGCACGTTTCTGGGAGAAGGGTATTGTTTCACAAAGGGCGTACCAGTTATTTCAGACACATGCTCTTTTATGTTGCTTTTACAGCCATGGAAGTTAGCGAGAACATGGTGATATGAGGCCCTAGCAGGATGGGTGGAGCTACATCTTCATCTCTCCAAGATGAATGGGAAGAGAGTAGGTGATGATGAGTAGGTGTCTGTCCCATTTGAGCCTCGTGAGGTATGGGCCAAATTCAGCTTTAAGTAAAAGGGATTTGACTCCCACGGAAATGTCTGGGCCAAATTCAGCAGTGTGGAATAAGTAACACATGAGGTGCAAGCTGATTAGCAAAGCCGTCTAGCTTGTACCAACCAACCATTCTGCAAGGATGTAAAATGGGTGACTAACTCTCCTTACTCACCTGTGTGTGGAACAGGAAAAACAACGGAGGTGTAAGATAAAGTAGGTCACTTTCAGTTCAATGTATGCTGTACCAACACCAAGCATTCCCTGGGCCAAATATAGCCCTGGTGTAAGCAGGCCTTGCTCCCACTAAATTGAATCCCCTTAAAAATAGGGGCTAAATTTCAGCACAACTTACAACATTTTGCCACTTGCACTGGATGTGCAGTTTGCACCACCATTTACACCATCACTGAATTTGACCCTAACAGCCAGGTTCAGTCTCAGCTTTGCTCATGTGGATGGAACCCCCTTAAGCAGAGTCACATCTTTCCTTGCCTTTAGGAAAGGATTAGCAATTTTGGTTCCCTCCCCACATCCTCCCCATGGAGCCATAGGAGGGTAGGGCAAGCTGTGAACAGGGAGTTGGCAGGGGCAGTGTTGTGCAGCCATAGGAGAGTTGATACAGCTTCCTCCCCCCACAAAGTTGCACACTTACTGAGCCATCCCAATGACATGGATTGGAACAGAGTCGTAGGGGGCTCGGAGCTGGCACACTGTCCTTGCATTAGGACCCTGGCAGAACCATTCCTGAGTTCTCCAAGGTTCTTGGGGAATCCAGTGTTTGTGGATCAGGATCTCGCTTTGTCCCCAGGTGGGAGGGGAGTGCAAACCCCATGTAAGAATGCTCAGGAAACTCAGGAAGAGAAAACGTGAGGAGCTTCCTGACTGCTGTGTGGGTATTTCTGTACAGTATATATAGCCAGTATACACTGGCCCTGTGTTATTTCTTCCCTGATAGCAACCCTACCCCCACTCACTATGACTATGCAGCCAGGTGCTCCAATACACACGCATATCTGCAGCCACAGTGTAATTAATTGAGCTGAGAAGAGAGTGCTGGAGATGCAGGGATCACAAATGGGTTTCGCCCAGGGCACTACTGGCAAGGGACGAAGGCAAAGAGATGTGATCACTCTGCCAATGTTATTTTAGGGGAGGCAAAAGTGGGTCACCCCGCCACACAGAGATACCCTTTGGAGGAGAGGGGGAGTGGTGTGTGCATATCTGTGTGTCAGATAAAGGCTTCTTCAACCCCTAAAGCTGGGAGGGATTGTACAGCCATTAGCAAGTCATTTCCTGGGACCACATTGGTATAGTCTGAGCTGCTGTCCAGGTGGGTCTGGAGGGGAAGTGGATGCTGCCCAACCAGAGCTAAAGAGCAAGATAAGAAAGTTTGCAGTGGTTTTAGGAGGCAAGTTTCCAGGCTGCAAATGAAGAAGGTAGGATTGCATGGGCTTGTTCAGAGCTGATAAAGCAAACCTGTCAAATGTTTTACTGTGGATATTCAGGCCAGAGATTTGTGTATGATCCAGGCAAGGGACTGCAAATTTGTCTTTGGCTGATGGCACCTGACAGGCCTCTTTCTCTGTGCTGGACTTGGACCAGAACTCAGCAGAGAGCAGTTCTGGGATTGTTTAGTCTGCAGAAGAAAAGAATGAGGGGGGATTTGATGGCTGCTTTCAACTACCTGAAAGGGGGTTCCAAAGAGGATGGAGCTCGGCTGCTCTCAGTGGTAGCAGATGACAGAACAAGGAGTAATGGTCTCAAGTTGCAGTGGGGGAGGTTTAGGTGGGATATTAGGAAAAAAAACTTTTTCACTCGGAGGGTGGTGAAGCACTGGAATGGGTTACCTCAGGAGGTGGTGGAATCTCCTTCCTTAGAGGTTTTTAAGGTCAGGCTTGACAAAGCCCTAGCTGGGATGATTTAGTTGGGGATTGGTCCTGCTTTGAGCAGGGGGTTGGACTAGATGATCTCCTGAGGTCCCTTCCAACCCTGATATTCTATTATTCTATGACTTATTCTAAAGCTGAGACCGGATTGCCCCAGAACATCAATATGATGCACTGGAGAAAAAAGTCGCACCCCACCACCAACCCTCACCTGGCCAACGATGATCTGCCTTTGTTCACAGCCTCCCATCCTCTCTACCTTCCTCTCAAAGCTAGCTCCCCCCCCACACACACAGACAGACACTGTGGCAGGCAACACAAGGTGCCCAAGTATGGTGGGATGCTAAGGCGTACTCTCTTTTCCAGGAGCCCCACCCACAGGTAGGTCACTGGGGCAGATGGAGTCCAAAGGGAAAGAGAACCAACATCCCCAGAGCACTGAGGGATTTCCCTAGCTCCAGCTCTAGGATGGAGAGTGAGAGAAATGGGGAGCCACTCCACAAGACACAGTACAGATTGCTCTCTCCTCGAGCATCAGCCCCACTTCGCAAGGTGGTGCAGACAGCTGTGGAAGGTGGAGGCCCCACTCTCTCACAGTGACCTGATCCTCACAGGGAACATGGACCACGCAGTCTGCTCACAGGGAATGCTAGTGCAATCACCCTTGCACAGTCCATGCAACATGTGAGGAGGAAGCTGCTTGTGTAGCACCGCACCTCACACCAGGGCCAATCATAATCTGGCCCAGAGTTGGGTCATCAGAAAGAGTAGAACAATAACTTAGCATAGATGACTCTGACTTACTCACTTGAGAGCCAAATTTCAGTCTCAGGAATAGGGACTTGACGTCAATGCAATGATTTGCATGAATATCCCTGAGTTTCAAGATCCAGCACTGGAATTAAGGCTCCCCAGGATCCAGTAGATAAACTTCAGTGCACGGCATTATCTCTGCATCTCAGTGGTAATAATTCTGGTGCCTTTCTACTTCTATTCAGCTTTATGTTCACATACTGTCTTCAACAAACATCATGGACTCTGTAGTCATTTGCTTCCCGCAATCACTGCTTTCTTCATTGCACTTGGCAATTGTCCCCCATCACGTCCTCCCTCTCACTCACATTCCCAGCGGCTGGGCACCATCAGCAGAAATCCAATTACTGGGACAATGGGTCCCAGCCTGCAACAGGCTGACGGGCCTAACTGACCTCCCGCCTCTGCGATCCCTGAACAATCATCACTTTTGTTTCAGCATTGCCATTGTTTGTGATTCTTTCGCCTCCATGGACACAGGATAAAGGGAGATGTTCAGGGAGATGTTTATGAATGAGGCTCAGAGTACACACTGCAAGAATACAGGGCTTAACCTTGCTCAAAAGGGGTCATGGTTTATAAAAAAAAAAAAAAGCCATGTATAGATGAAATGATTAAAGATTCAATATGCAACCAACTCAAAAATGAAAGGTTCTGGACAATCTAAAAATAAAGGGGGAAATCCTGGCCCCGGCTGAAGTCAATGGGAATTTTGCCATTGATTTCAACTAAAATGTTTATACAAAAATAGAACATCTTGGCAGGTTTTATGGTGGTGTTAAGATAGAGTTTAAAACATCTTTCAAATCTAATTAGATTGAATCTCAAAATCCGTAAAATTCCCATTAAGGACCAGTTATGGGCCCCAGGATTTGGCCCAGAAAGACTAGGACCAGATCTTCACCTTGTATAAACTGGAATAAGTTTGACTTCAGTGGAGCTCCTCCGGCTTACACCAACTGAGGATCTGTCCCTAATAATTCTACAAAACTAAATACAATCGGTGGATCTATACCTAGATCTCCCTCATCATCAGGGTAGCTGAGAACTTAAGTGGCTGGTTTAGACTCAGTCAGCTACAACAGACATTCTCTTTGGGAGAGGAGAAGAGTAGCTTAGCCCACTATTTGGTTAAAATTAGCCTTTAATAATCATAGCATAATGTGCCTCCCTAGCATAATGCAATGGACATTCTAGTTAAGGGATGAGTTACACTAAGGCCAAAGAGGCAGCCCTACCTTGCACAGCCAAACCTCCCAAGGATGGAGGACGAGAGCCGACAGCAAACCTGTCAGCCGCATTAAAATGTTCCCTCTTCGTGAAGCTCTTGCAAGCGGAAAAATATAGTAACAACTTAAATCCATTCTAGGCCTTCAAGAGTCAAGGCAGTCATGTAATTTCATTCAATGAAACATCATATGATAATAAGCAGCAATGAAATAAGCCACATATAAATCTCCCACTCACTGGAGCACCACATACATAACTCCATTTACCAAGGATTACTTTGTAGCTCCTGCCATAATAAATCATTGGGAAAATGTCTTGTGCTTGCTAGCAGGCTGGGGATTTTGAAAGACAGGCAGGCTCTCTCTTTTGGGGTAGGGTCAGAGGAGAGAGTCATTTTTACTGAGCCAGCCTGAGAGTTAATTAAGAATAATGTATTTAAAAAAAAAACACTTTTTTTTTACTGTCTGCCCTCTCCTCAACAAAAAGTATCAATCATAAACAAAGCAATATAAGAGCAGCTCTAAGGACCTGATCCAAAGTTCAGAGAAGTCAGTGCAAAGACTCCCATTGACTTAAATAGGCTTTGGATCAGGCTTCATTTCATCATCATCATCTACAAAAGGCCGATATTCTGGCCTTCTTTCTGCTTGAAGTAAATGTTTTATGTAGGCTAATCCCAGATAAATAATTGTTTTCTTGTATTATCTAGATCTTTCGCTACACATTGTGGGCTGTATTAAAAAGATTAAGCTCTCCAAAGTCAACTAAGAGCCTTTGCTAAAGGGTACTCCGGTTTTCAACTCTACAAGAGAGCAATGCACCATACTGAAATATCCCGTGTAGCTGCACTAATGCGTTTGCCTTGCCGAACCCAGTAGCATGTCACCCAAAGTTGATTATTCGCAGCCATGAACAAGCAACATATCAGAGAAGTTTTTGTTCCAACTTGATGAGCAAGTGGCGGTCAAAAAGGAGCGAGGGGGTAGCATGACACAGTGATAGGAGGCGCTATCTTTATGCCATTTTACTTTATTTATTGGAGCCAAAGTGAAAACGTATACGTGAAACGTCCTTACGGGAAAAGCAAAATGCTTTAACGCCGTTTCACCCCAAAGGACAGCTTCCTTATGGTAACAATAGACAAGCACATGCTATTCAGCTTTGCAGCACGTAATGGAGCACAACATACCTACCCGACACCCTTCTTTCTCATTGGATCATGTAAGAAAGTAGAAAATACTAAGATGCCAGGGAGAGTTTCAAATAAGATGCAGGCAATGCATATTACTGGATCAGGACTCTTTCCTCTGGTTCTGCTTTTGATTTTTGCCTGCCCTTCGTACCGTCCATATCGTCTCTCTTCAGACCAAACCATCCTCTTCATAGCCGTGGGGTACAAGAACCTGAATGGAATAGAATCAAGCCATGGGCCCAAATTCACCCCACTGTAACTCCACTGACTTGATAGCAAGGCCCAAAAGAGGTGGTAAGCAGCTCTGCATTATGCAGTCAGCTTCTTTCAAAGGAGTTAAACCAGGTCTTGATCTATATAATATATGGTAAGTCAGACAATGGATATAGCAGCCATCTCAGAAGGGAAGAGAAAGAACAATCTGTGCAGGCTCAAACCCTGCCCAAGTCACTAGTGACAGAAATTCGTTACTGTTTACAGGATCTATAGTGGCTTATTGAGAAACCTTTGGGGATTCACCATCCAATTCCGGGTAGCCAATGATCTAGAGGAAGTGCAAGAATAGCTCCGGGAAACCCCAGGAGGCTAAGCTGCTCACTAATGCACCTGCTGCCCTGAAAAACTCCCACTGCCCTCACCCCTTTCATCCACTTCCCATTTAGAAAAGGGAAATTTGCTTTATGCCCACCCAGCCCAGCCCTAGCAATTGGTCACCATGGGCAAAGAGAGGCCACGTGAGACCACACTGACAGCATGTCATTAGGACAAGATCTGCTAGCAGGTAGATGTCCACATTGCAAAGACTACCACCATGTTTGGAACCCTACCGACTCCTGGTTGGCAGCCTCAATAGATTCCAGGCTTTGCGACCTTGAAGTAGTTCTTAAAGGTTAGGAGTCAGGTTTGTTGGCAGGAGAGTGTGAGGAAAGTTTGCACAGCTGCTGCCTGTGTAGTACTGTCCTGTGGCTAAACAGAGGACTTCACTCTCCAGGACTGCCATTCTGTCAACTTTCTCAAGCACTAAACTCACACACATAAGTTTTTAAGAAATAATAGATATCAGAAAACACACGTTCCTACTGAGGCTGTGCATTACAGGCTAGCTTTCAAAAATCAATACTCGGACTTCAATGAAATACAACAATGAAGCTTCTAATATCTGAAGAACTCTTAGGAGGAAATCTTGCAGCAGTGCCTTACAAAGGTGGATTCTTGAGAAGTCTCCCATGGAGAGCATTCTTCACAGGCATCACAATCACTGTCCTTTAACACCAGTGATTATCTGATACCATTCCAGGCTGACCTCACATTCCTTACCCACCTGAAACTCCCATTTAAAGATAACAGGAGTTTTGGGTGCACAAAGAATGCAAGATTCAGCCAGGAACAAAGCATCCAACTAATGCAGATCAAGACAAGGCTGTTCATAAATGCCTGGAACTGACTTTGTTTCAATGCCATATTAACTTTAATCTCAGTTGCGTGTGGACCCAGAAGGCTAGTAAGAAGTCCAATATAATTTATTATAAGTAAGCTAGTAGGTTAATTTTTTGCTTTAAAATGGACAGCAACAGTTTTGCAAGCACAAACATTTTGTTGTCCACGTGGATGGGATCTGCAAGCAATTATTGCACATATTTCAGATACACTCAGAAAGGCTTATAGATAAGGCCCGGGACTGGAAGTCAGCAGATTTTCTCTCTTTCTCACTCTGTCATAGGTAAGGGGGAGTGATAGCTCAGTGGTTTGAGCATTGGCCTGCTAAACCCAAGGTTGTGAATTCAATCCTTGAGGAGGTCACTTAGGGATCTAGGGCAAAAATTGGTCCTGCTAGTGTGAAGGCAGGGGGCTGGACTCGAAAGTCCCTTCCAGTTCTAGGAGATTGGACATTAACTTAGTAATAGTAATAATTAGAGATATACCAAAGTGTGTTTTTTTTAAAAAAAGGAGGAGAGAGGATAATGATGCATCTTTAAGGCTCATAAGGCTGCTTGACACTAAACTCATTAAAGTTTGTAAAGCACTTTGAGATTCCTACTTGGAAGAGATATACAAGTATTATTCGTGCTGTTCTAAAGAAGTACAGTACATATTACTGCAAATCCAACAGTACCATTTCATGCACCATTAAAGTTTACTACACTTCTTAATCTAATCATAAGCACTTCAGAACCTAGATCTGTCATTTGAAACATACAGATGAGCCTTCATCACTGAATTACCAGCTGGGTCAATTATATACAGCACAGGGTGAATATGCACTTATTTTTTCCATTTCTGCAACATTGTGAATTGTGCTAAAGTTTTGAACCGAACCCTGTTTGTATTTTCAAAACTCTGTAATTATGGGTCTCCTGACTGCTTGCTTTCCATCCTTGCAGGACTAGGGCTGCAGATTTCAGCAGGTTTGAAACTGTGACAGCATGTTTATATGCACTGAAAAGCAAAGATAGGCAGAGCCACAAAGTTCAGGTCTAAACTTTCCCAATGGTTAAATCAGAGGCTTTGCTGCAGATCCATCTCATGTAAAAATACAGACTTCCCTTCTCCACCTGCTAATATTAATGAATCTGTGTTAGTTACAGTTCTCTACGATCAATTCTTGGCTATCAGTTTGTGGTTTATTGATAAACATACAGTCTTTATTATTTTTTAGGCTCCTCTTGCCTGTGCTATGGTCTTGGTTTAAATCCAGATATGTAGGCCTTGGTTTAAAAATAAAGATCAAATCCAAACATTTTCATCCTTAACATATTACCCAGTCAGGAAGTTCTCTAGTTTTAAATACACAAAGCACTAGACTGTGTTTCGTATACAAGTCTGACTCCAAACCCATCCTTCGCTTTGAGTGGTCAGAAAATAAATACCAGACTCCCTATTTCATCCAAATAGGACTGAACAATAGGCTGGAACTGCACTTTTTCCATCAGAAAAATTCCCCATTCAAAGGGACTTAGCTGGATGATTAAAAAGAAAAATAGAAATGCTTCCATGGGGGAACAAGTTAATCAGCTTTTGTTTACATGACCTACTCCTTCATAGGCAGGACCCACAAAACAGACAGGTCATCTCCAAAACTACAGTGCAAGCAAGGCTACTGATCAGCTATTTAATGCATTTAACAGCTCTGTCACAAGGTTTTGTCAGAAACGTAACCAAGATTTTTTAGATGTGACTAGCCACTTTGGGTACTGCCAATTTTCAAAAGTCTGACTTGAGTCACCTTCACTGAGCACCTGTCCTCTGAAAATCAAGTATCCTTATGGTATCTCAAGTTGAGTAGTCAAAAACAAGGCACCCAAAACAACTAATCCCTTTTGAAAAATCTTGGCCTATAGCTTTAAAACCAAGCAATAATACGTGTGTGTGTGTGTGTGTGTGTGTACACATACATGTCCTTCACCTGTTTACATCTTCTTGCAACACACATGCAGCATCTGCCTCAATCTGTAACAATGCTTCTCATTTCATTGCAAAATTATGTTTCTAGGTAAAATCTTTCCATCTAGATTTGAAACAGAAAGAAAAAAAAACACATGAAGGGCATGGCTTTCACTTTTACCAGTGACTGACCAGTGCAAGCATTTTTTCCCTTTAATACATGTTGAAACCAGTACATTAAAATTAGTCCATCAATCTAAAGTCTCTTAAAGAGGGTTTAATTTGTACTTATTATTTGAAATATGATTTATGAGATTCAGTTTCTCTTTCCCAACATCGCTCAGCTGCAAATTAGTACCTGACTGAATTCAATAATGTATTTTACCCCCATAGGATCTGCATGCACAGTTTGAATAATTAAATGGTGCTCGTTTGGGGCAATCCTTATTTTCCCCCTTGCTGCTTGGTTTTACATATAGAAAACATTTAGTGTACTAGACAAACAACAAACAGAAGCATAATTAGTCCTTTCAAACAAACAGAGATGTTGTTTAACTTAACTAATTGAAAAGAGATAAAGCAAAAGCTTCCACTGAATGGCTAGCAGCAGAGTCACAAATGCCACTTTTCTGAAGTTCATATTCCAGTAATTATCTTTTATACAAAGAACAGTGACTCACAAATCTATTTAAATTTTTTAATGAAAAAGCTGCACAAAAAGAAATCTGATAAAAAAGCTTTTTGTGTCAACTTAAATCTGAAACAAGGTCTTTATGATTTGTGGGAGTGGAAAGTCATTAAGGTTTCAATTCCAAACGAAAATTAAGGCTTTTAAACTTCCCATAATACTCACACTGACAACCTTTCATACATAATTGCTGAGGAAGAGTTACTATGGTCTTGTCACCATTTTAATGATTTGATAGTATACTGACAAATATATCCTCCCTGTGAAATCCACCATCCAAACAAGAATGAAAGCCAGGGTTGGCTAAAGAAACATTTGGTTCAGACAGACAGCAGACTGGATCTGATTACTTTTAATTCAAGACTTATTAGGTGTTAACAAATTAGAGAGGTCAGAAATGGAGCAATCAAGTGACAAGGTGGGAGTTTAGTTGGCAAGGCAAGGAAAAGAGTCTTTAGTTATTATAACACAGACATTATTAGCTTTTGGCTGAGACAAAGAAAAACACAGCAGTTGAGGATCCATTTCCTTCATGACTATGGAACTGTGTCTCAGCCTAAACTGAATTAGCAAGTCTTATGTTGTCATCTCATCATAAAAAAACCAAACCTGAGTATAAAATTTAGGATCACACGTGCTCATAAATTAGATATGGTGAAAGACAATAACTTCCACCAGCAGCTATTTCTCTTCTCCCCCCAACCCAAAATTGTTGCTTTTTCAGTCTACTAGGACATAAGTTTACCTGTTGTGCATTTGTCTTGCCTGTCTGTTATTGGTCTGGACAGTGGTGCTTATTGTTCTTTGTCTCATTCACCTGAGGACTTCCTTTAAGAAAAGTTTCTGTTTGCTAGTAATATTTAACATTAAGATGTTGGTAGCACCTAGAGGTCTCAGTCAGGTCAGGCCTCCCCTCATTCTAGGCAGTATATATGCTATAAAGACCCCTTCCCAGAAGAACCTGATGTCCTGTTTCAACTTTATTGATCCATAAACTGGGAATTCAGAGCAGCTGGGGATTTTGGATACTGAAAAAGAGAAGAACTGCTCCTGGCTAGCTCTGAAAAAATGTGTTGTTATTATTTGTATTACAGTTGTGTCTAGAGGCCCCATCTGCCATCAGGTCCCATTGTGCTAGGTGCTGTACCTACATGTTATAAAAGGTACTTCCTTTCCTGAAGAGCTTAGAATCTAAATGTACAGACAAAGGAAGTATTATTAGTCCCATTTTACAGGTAGGGAACTGAGCCACAGAAACTTTAAATGATTTGCACAAGATCTCACAAGAAATCTGTGGTCAAGACAGGATATGTACCCATGACTTCCGAGTTCTAGGGCCTGAGCTACAAGATCATCTTTCCCTCCCACAACTGTCCTTATAAGGCTTAAAATTACAGCAACAACAACAAGATCTTTAACCACAGAGCAAGAAAAACCCAGGTTTTTCATTTGGTTTAAGAGATGACAGAAGGAAACAAAACAGCCACAGCAGATTAGACTTCCACAAAATCCATAAATCAAAGCAAATAAAAAACAGACCCACCTACAAAAGTTGTTCAAATATACTGAACTGAGTATCATTCTGTTCAAATGAAGATATGTAACATAGCCTGGAGGACGGCAAATTGCAGAAGAAGTTACAGTTAGAGATGGAATCTTCAGCAATTCCAAGAGAGAGAACATCTCAACAAACAGGGCATGCATTATCTTGTTTCATGACATCAAAAAGGAATGAGTGTTCAGGCTTTGAGAACTGATCCCCGTTTTTTAAGAGGTGGAACAAGTAGTTAAGAGGATGACAAAAGAAAAACATCTGGAGAAAACTGCATTGCAAATATTATCACATTTGCAAGAGAAGATCCACAACAGTAGCTGAACTGTAAACTGTTTATAGTGTCAAAAATAAAAATCATGACTGAAAGAGTGAATAATTCAAAACCAAGAAAGCAAGCATGACACACATGTAATAGCAAAGTATAGACCTATCAGGGGTCTACAAAGTATCAAACAACTCTACTCACTACAGTGTTGGGTTTGAGTAGCTACCATCATCAAGAAGAAGAGTAATTTTTACAATATGCCACCTTTGTGGGCCACATGAACCACTGGTGAAGATCATATAACCTACAAGTATGTATCACATTCAACTGAGAACAAGCTTTAAACTCAATGGAAAAGGATTAAGAGCTCTGCAGATCCAAAGCATAGATCAACCTTGTATTCAGCTTCTGGGAAATTTACAAATACGAGACTGCTTCTACAAATGCAAGCACCAAAAAGAGGGAGAAGAAAGAGCAATCAGGAAGACAAAAGAACACTACTGTCTCAAGTGCTTTGAGATCTACTGATGAAAAGCACTATATAAGAGCTAGGTATTGTTGTTGTTATCAGAAAAATGCCTTAAGTTTATACGTAAAATACCATTTTCTTTATAACTCTGTGAAGAGCTAAAATGATTGCGCACCTGAAAAGGATTACTTCTGGCCCCATTACCCTGTTGACAGGGTAGGCATCTACTTGCCAAAAATTGACAAAGGTATTCCAACATAAAATGTGGGAACTTTACTATACTGAAAATGGATCCACGGGAAACATACATTATGCTAAATGTGGGATGGAGATGGAAAGCCGGTGAAAGAATCAACACGGCTATTGAAAATAAATAAACCCCTTTAATAAAAAGATGTGGCTCAAACTCCTGGCCATTCATTAAAGAACTGGAGAAAGTTCCCATTGCACATAAATGCTAGGTCTATACTGCACACTACTGGCACTGGCATTTCAGGCACATGTAGGTACTCTTGGCCATCCAGCATCTTGACAGATAAAAGGAGACACAAAGTCAGTCCATCAGTGGTGCTTAGCAATGATATGGGAAAAGAGCCTGATGCGTGAGCAGCAAACCTTTCCACTACAGGTGTGGCTACAGCTCCACTCGCCAGATGGAGGTTGAAGCACACTCTGCTTCCTGGCTCACCTGCAGGCCTCAGCCTGGGCTCTCTGGTGGCTCTCCACGGTGACTGCACCAACCCGAACCCGGCTTCTCCGAACTGAGCAATTGTGGGCAGCATTTTCCCAGTTGTCAGTGGGAATGCTGAATTTCTTGAGACTTTGCTTGACCTTCTCACTGTATCAGAGATTTGGCCTTCCTCTGCGTCGCAGGCAATTCTTGCGTTGGCCATAGAGCACAGCCTTCAGCAGATGATCTCGAGACATGCGCTCAATGTGTCCCAACCAGCAAAGCCTGAGAATGTCCAGCATAGTCTGCATATACTGTAGGCCAGTTCGCCCAAAGATCTCGGTATTGGTGATCCATTGATCCCAAAAAACTCCAAGGATTTTTCTAAGACATCAGAGGTGGAAACTCTTCAATCTCCACTTCTGCTTGGAGTCCATAACCCAGCTTGCAAAAACGTAAAGAAGAGTACTAAGGACAAAAGCCAGATCCTTTGTGTTCAGGATAAGCAATTTGTTGTTCCAAACACATGAAGTATGTTTGCCAAAAGTGACAGAAGCTTTGCCGATTCTTGCATTGAGTTCCCTATCAAGGTTAAATGAGCTGGTAAGAATTGACCCGAGATAGCAGAAGTGACCCACATTATTCAAAGCTTCATTATTGACTTAGATTTCAGGTGGAATGATGGTACCTTCTGACAGGACAACTGTTTTCTTGATACTGATTACCATGTCAAACTTGGTGCATGCATCAGAAAACTTGTTCATTACAACCTGCAATTAATCGGGTGAATTAGAAACGAATGCAGCAGCATCTGTAAAAAGCAGATCCCAAATAGTAAGCTGGGTGACATGCCTTCTGCTCTGGAATCGTCTGATGTTAAACATGTAGCTACATGCCACAGTGAAAAGCAGGCTACATCCACACTATGGTGTGTAACTACACGTGTTAGTGAAAGGCTCTGGGAAGGGGGAGGCAGTGAGGAAGGCAGCTGCCGTACCCTGTTGCCTCTCCCCTGCCAGAGCTTTTCCTCACTGCTGGAAGCCATTCCCTCCTGCAGGGAAAGATTTCAGCAGCAGGGAGGCAGCAGGTTTACAATTTTTATTAAAGTTAATGTTTAAAATTAAATATACACAAGTTAAGAGGGAAGGTACTGTACATCTGGGGTCCGACTTGAGTTATGAGGGATTATGGGTATCGGTTACAAGGATGACATATCACATAACCAGCATAGACCCAGATTGGGGTGCGGGAGTTTTTAGAGCATCAGTGGATAAGTGGGCTCGGGTACTCCACCCATGGAATGTATTAAGAGTCCAAGTCAGTATCGGTGTAGCGAATAAGTACATGGGTTGGATGCGTCCCTTGGTTCGTCAGGGAAGGAAGTGGGTTATTTCCCTGGTCTGCAGTCTCAATTACTCAATGTGGTATTGGTGGTGTCCTGTAATGTGTTCCGTTTAAATGTCTCTGGACCACCTGATGGTGTCGGACACCATGAGTTGTCTCCTGAGCCAGGCGTAGCGTTGACCAACTCCACACGCTCTCAGTATTGGTTCATTGTGGGGGTCCCACGAGCCCAGAGCTCCCATGATCAGGGCGTGTGTCTGGACCTCATAGCCCTGGGCTCTCAGGGTGTGAGCCAGTGGGGTGTACTTTACTACACTACTAACAATAACAGTGTAGATGGGGGAGGCACTTTATGGGCATGAAGAACGCTGTGTAGGGTACATACCCTAAGGGTTCAGGTGAGTCTCTACTCACCTAAACAATGCTTCACCTTCTATACTGCTGTTTGTACCCATTCTGGAGTGTGTGTAGTATATGTACTCTACACACTGCCATAAGGAGTGAGCAGTGTAGACGTACCAATATAAGGAGTAGGTAATGACAGGAGAGGTGTTCATGGGACAGGACATAATCAATGATAACTAAGGTCCTAGAACACAAGACATATATCGTAGTAAGCAGTTGCACGTGAAAAAGATGCGAGTCTTGTAGTGCATGTCTGACACTTAATGGTCAAGTCAAAGCAAGGAATGCAGGGTGCAACCTTATATTTGTAATACCTGGTATCAGCCTAGATTCTGAGGACTCTGGTTAGAAAACTTTGGTAACTCCAACCAGCAGACAGATATCAGATAAGGATACTGACAGCAAACTTTTGGCTACAATGGTTTCCACAGAAATATTGAGCTTCAGGGATTGGAAATGCCACAAGGATTACCTAATTTTTTTTAAATAGTTGCTTGTTTTTATTGATCTGCTTTGACTTGTCCTCTTTATCCTCTCCCTTTTCTTTTGATAGAATCATTCCTTAGTGACAGCTCGAGGCAACATCAGTCCTGCAGCTTCCTGCCCAGAGCAGCACGCTTACCACACAATACACCCTAATTTTCTTATATCGGGATGCACCAAGCCCACAGGCAGGGCCGGGCCCTAGCTCATGAGGCCACTCTCCACCTCACCAGGGACCGGTTGGTGCCTACTGCTCCAGCTCTAGTCCAAGCGATGTGAAGCAGGAGCAGCCTTATTTTGACTCCATGGTGGTGATAACTTGAGCCCCCTGGGAAACCCAGAAGTCCTTCCCCCTTTATTGTGAGCCTAGATGGGCTCATGCAGGCTCCCCCCCCCCTCCATCCACTAATCCCCTAGTTTCCTACATAAACACTTAAGCTCTGTTTCCCTATTGTGAGACCAGATCCCCAGCAGGCATAGCAGAGCGGTTTGGGGCAGGTGCAGGAGAAGAAAGGAGATCAACACACTGTCTTGAGCCTTACTGCAGGGGGTAAAGAGGGCAACTGAATAGTTTTGCAGGGTGTCCCAGATTTGCCTGAGCAGGCCCTGCAGGCAGGGCTGGGTTGACACTACAACATAAGATTGCTAAACTATCACCCTTCTACTGTTTGATCTTCAGTGTGCATCTGACCTGGTCCCTGACTGGAGCCTACCATCAGGGACACTGTAGCCCCTAGTAATCAAAACTGCCCAAGTAAGCTGAAAATTTGGCACCACTAAAGTGGCTGTTGACGGGGGAGGGGGATGTGCTGACTGCCAGCTCCTATGGCTTCGAAGGCTGCGTTCCCTAGCAGAGAACCAGCACTACTGGTTACCCTCTCCCAGGTTGAAGTCACCTCAGAGCACAGCCGCCCGAGCTGGTACAGAGAGGAGTACAGGCCAGTGAGTCAATGCCGATGAGTACGGGTTTGTGAGATCCGGAACAGGCCTCAGTTATCCTAAGGAGTGACTAGAACAGCATTTAAAAGCTGCACTGGATGATGGGACATCTGGTTTCAATGAGGATGTTGAATATCACTCCTGTTCATATACAGCTAGATTGGGCGTTACAATGTAGGGGGAGCACAATGCCTCAGGGGGGCCCTCTCCCCCACATGTACCCACTGTGCACTAGCCAGTTGCTCCGCTAGGTGCCCAGCACCACTCCTTGAACCTGTGGGGTGATTTGCTCTGAATAACAAGGGCCAAGCAGTCCTTGTTATTCTGATCAGCTCTTGCAAGGGCAATATAAGCTAGGGGCCCCCTCTTTTTCTGTGGTCCCTGTGCACAAAAGCCAATTGCAACATGGCCCAAATGGTGCAGATGGACAAGACAACAAAGGTGTCATATATAGCGTGCAATGCAGCACTCCGATACCTCAGTGTTAAGTGCTTCATAAATGCCTATATATACAGAGCTACCCAGAGATCATTTCCGAGTGCTGTACACCACACATCCCATTCACAAATAAAAGCGCTCATTAGAAAAATTGAATTGCTGCCGTTTTAAGCCTCTGTCAGATGAAGGAGCAATTTACAAATGTACATGAGCAAGGATGCTTCTGTTACTATGGAGAGTCACGTGCTGGCATGATTGCTGATGCGGGAGACAGAGTTAACCTTCTTCTTACTTCACAAGTCAGTAGGCAAGGGAAAGGCAGATTCTCTGAGACAATGCTACTTTTCCTGCCAGTAGTTATCTATTTGTGGAAATGGGTCAACCTCCTCGTGGTGGACATGTTAGTGTGCGAGTGCCTAGCAGCGCTGCTTACAATTTTCTGTCCATTACACAAGCAGTGGAACGGCTGCACATAACTACTTCTGGCAGCCAAGTGTTTCATGAATTGCAGCAAGTTAACCACAAGGAGAGGATGACATTTTGAGACAGGGCACGATAAATTCCAACTCCCAGACAAAAGGCATCTTTAAAAATAACCACGCAAATAGGAACACAAAGCTATGCAACCCATACAGGTAAAAGCTACAGATGTGAGTTCTGGCGCTAAGTCACCCCAGTACTGCCAAGGTCAGCAATGTCATATGCTTTGCAATGAGATGAGTTAAGGACAGATTGCCCGGGAGTGAGGATGGAGTTCAACCATTAACTGGCTTTCCCTGAGTCACAGCTTTAATACTATTTGACACTGTTTTTTAATCTGGTAACTTCCCTTATTCTGCTGCTTGGAAAGTGTATTGGAAATGGTTGTGTCAATTTAAGCCCATTGGCTACTAGCCCTTTTCTCCTTTCCTGCTGCCCTCCAGAGAACCTGCACCCAAGGCAGGCCTAAGGCAGAAAGATGCCCTGGGAAGCTGGGACAGCAATAATAGGCCCCAGAGGAGGTGAATCTGAGGGAGGTATGGGCAGAGTCATGAGCTCCACACCGTCTCGCTGCTCACCAGCAGGAGAGCATTGGTTACACCTTCTCACTGGTAGCAGGAGCCGTTGGTCACTGTGCTCTGCCCAGTGCCTCCTAGGGCATTAATCCAAAGGTATGAAAGACACCAGACACTTAGGTCGTGCATTCCTCAGCCCTCATTGCCACAAAGGCATAATTATCCCTTCGCCTTTTACAGGCCCACTATTACCTGCTACACCATAGCGACACCTCTACTAAATCTCAGCCTGTTTTAATGGCCACGCCCCCCACAGTCCCCATTCACTGGGCATGGCAGGACTGCATTTTGAGTTACAGTTCCTGTCGCTTCATTAGATCGCTGTGCAATTCGATCCTCTGCTTTATCTGATCAAGCGCCTCCAGAGGAACCAAATCATTTACATTGCAACAAGCATAGTTTATATCCCTTGTTTTGATTGCTTTTGACAAGTGTAAGTGGATAATTCCATCAAGAGCCATAGAAAATTGCTTTTTAATCAATAGAGAGTTTTCCCTCCTAGGGGACATCTCATAACAGTGAAAGGTCTCTTTGGAAGAGAGGCCAAAAGTATTAATGAGATTGAAAGAGAAAGAGTTGAGAGATGCAAGGCAATGGGATGCAAATTTCTAAAGATGACACCAAATCTGGGGGCCCAGCTTAAACATCTATGGCCTGATTTTTAGAAGTACCCATAACTCCCAGTGCAAGTCTAAAAGGAAGGCATGAGCTCAACACCTCTGAAAAAAATCAGGCATTAGGTGTCTCAAGCTGGTTACCCAAAAACTGAGGCACTCAAAATTAGTGGACAATGAACATCTGGCCTGCGGAGACTCAGATCACATTCTTGGTGGCAGTGTTTGAAACCTGGGCATTTTTTAATCTTCTATTCACAGACTTGGATAAAATTACAGAAGATTTTAAAACAGGTATTCTGCTCGGGTCTTACATTTAAAATTTCAGCCCAGGGCAAGTTCCCATGGTTATCATGAAGGATTGTAGCCCATGTTCTACAATGCTAGAACTATTGCCATGTAAAATACAGCAGCACCAAAAAATTAATGTTTCTTCTACAGCACTTTGACGAGAAAGTGCTAAATATTATTAGAATAAGCATATTAGATTTGAAGCTTGAGCCAACCTCAGATCCAACAACTTCACGTTTGGATCCAGGCCTCTAGTTTGGCCCATTCTAAAGAAAGAGGCTTTTGTGGAAATAGGATCCCGATCTGGGTTCAGATTTCACTGCCCTTGCCATATAATTCATGTGGATGAAAGAGAGAGTGCGCAAGAGAGCGGAGTCTGATTTGAGTCCCTCTCCAAAGAAAATTTTACTGTAAAAATTAACTTTTGGGATTCCATCAGAGCTATAGAAAAATGTCTGTTTCTTCAGTGTGTGGCAGGTGGTCACTAAGGTACCTTAAATAATCCATATCCCTTGTTTCTGCCGGACCTTGCCTACCCTACCTCGTTTTGGTCTCTCAGCCCTCATTAATGCACCCTAGGAAATGTATATAATGATTGCAATACTCCGATAACAACAAAGGACTTTGGCCCTAAAGAGAGCAGAATGGGTAGAGGGAGAAAGAAGTACAGGAAGGCTGCACATAAGATCAATACCAACCCGCAGGGAATAGCTCTTTAAGCGATGTTTCTTTGCCACCATTTTAAATGTAATATATTGTCCCTTCTAGGTAAATACGTGAACATTTACAACTGGGAATCGGTAAGACTAGTGATCTTTCCACCCCCTCGTCCTCAGAGATAATTCTTCTTCCATTGAAGAGCATAGCAGTGATGAATTATTACAGCAGAGACATTAATCAATAGCCTAATTGCCAAATGCACAGATTTCCTATAGACCTTTCTGACCACTCTGTTTTTTTAGAAAGTTGACCTAGCTAGAGCTGGTAGCCAACTGGAATAAAGCGCAGGACACACAGGAAACAGCAAGACAAACTGAGGAGCAGTTTATGCACCCAGAACAAACAACTTCAGTGGGAGCTGAGCGTGAACCTCTCAGGAGAAAATTTGGCCCTTCGGAGAAAAATGAAAAGCCCTCATGTCTCGTATGCAATGAGATTTTGTCCCCATCTCATCCATCAATTGCTAGTGTGTTTGCACCAGTACAAACCTCTAGTGTGGACAAGGAAAACCACAATTTGCGTTTACCCTTGTTTCAAGCAGAGTTAAACTGGACTGGTGAAAATCACAGCTGCCCTTGTCTTCACTAGTGATTTACACCATTGCAGCACACTGGTGATTGGTCACCAATGGCTGGTGGTGGGAAAAGTCCCACACAGAGACAAGGCAGAATTGTTCTACACTGGCACCAGTGTCAGCTGTGCAGAATCCCAGATGTGCACACAAATCCTATGGAAGCCAATTGTCTTATGCTTTCAACTGTTATTGGATAACAGCAATAAGGGTTGGATCTAGAGTCTGCTAAAGTCAATAGAAATACTCTGACTTCAGCAGTCTTTGGATCAGTCCCTGAGAGTCTAATTTCCCACATACCTTACAGTTAACAAGCACACGCACAGGTAAGCAGCAATATGAAATATCATTTACAGTCAGGCCAAACAGATTTCTACCTGGCTTTTTACAGAATATCCAGAGATGTGGTCGATTTTATACACGCTTCTAGTAAATTTGAGATCATCACTTATCTTTATTACCATTATTACTGCTGTTGTCAGTAGTTAGTCACTGAGCTCTGGATACTCCTCTGATAAAAGGCCTACTAAGATCCCCTTGCACCACAGAAGCGATACGCTTTAAAGGAAAGAGAATGGGAGGCAAGAAAAGGGAAAGTGGGACAATGTTCTTTCTCATGGCTACTAAAATTAGCCTGAATTTACCTGGAGAATCTATCATTTCACGTACATCTTCTCACCTTGGGCCTGATCCTCGGTCCATTGAAGTCAACAGGAGGATGGACAGTGGACGCTAGATTATGCTCTTGTGCTCACTCCCACTTCTATAGGCTTGTAGGAGAAAGGGAAGGCAAGGCTGTGGTTTAAACCCTGTTCTCTTGTACAGACCTCCTTCAAATCTAATTTGTTGTGTGAGAGATGAGTTGAATGGCCTCCAAGTGCTTGACTCTTTCGCAAAACCACCATCCAATGAAATCATTCTGCTTAATACATAGGAAAGCATGATCCCCACACAAAACCTGAGTACGCTTACTCCACGTCCTATCTTAGGCTCCTAGAGCTAAGAAACCACGTAGGGAATGTTTTCTGTCTGAGTAGCTGGGGAATGGGCAGCCTGGGCATATTTTAGTTTGCCTAGTGCCACAAAAAATTAAAACCTAGCGCCAGTGCTCCTCTGCAACGAGACCCTGAGGAAGAAAGTGAACTCCACTCCCTTCCTTTTATGTCTATCAACCTTCATATTTTCCCCTTTCTTTTTATCCAAGGGAGAAAAATCAATCCAAAAATGTAAAGAAATTTGAATCCCACCTTCTTGTGCTTATGGTACAAGAATCACCAAATGGAACAAATGGACAGAATACATGATGCAAACTGTTTCTGTCTCAGCTCAACCCAGACTGGACTTTCTGCATTCTTTATGTTCACCTGTCTCGCTCTTCCACATTGCAGCAGTCTTACCAGAATTGCAGCACACAGTCCTGAGAGTGCCTCAGTGCCAGACTTCTTGCTGCCAATCAAAGGTTGCCAGATAAGAGGCTGCATTTGCATATGTATTCACAAGCTTTTCCAAAGGCACAGGGCCTTTGCTGAATACCGATGCCATTGGAGAATGATAACTATGCAAGTCATTTTACAGCTTCACTACCTAACTCATCAGATGAGGTTTACGGGCATCCGTATGTGGATTATTACAGAGTGTAGATTATATCTGCCCACTAGCAGACATGAAACTATACAAGTTCCTGGTAAAAAGTCAGTGTCAACATTTCTCAAAGAGACCATCCTAAGTGTTTCAAGTCGGGCATCCATTAAACAGAGGAACCTAAACCTGTCACCACTTCTGAAAAGTTTTCCCTAAGTCCACATTGCAACTTCCTACACAAAACCCCAACCCAGGCCGCCCCACACCTTACACACATGAGATCCTACCAAACCTAATAGTCCCGTCTCCTCTACGGGGGTTATTTACACTCAGAGAAATGGAAACTGAATTTCAACACAGAGTTTTCTTGAATTTATCCCATCAGGGCAAAGTTCCACATACACACCCCACGGGAGAGAGCCCAAGGGGTACATCCCCTGAACCCAGGCCTTCCTCACCCTGTCCGATACCAAATATCCTGAGAGAACCTCTGGAAGTAAAAGGTATCTATTCTGTGTCTCCTTGCTGCTACACCGCAAGGCACTCACCTCTTTACAGTTCATGTAGCCCCTGCACATTCCATGCAGTCCAAAGTTTCCCCAGCTACCAGCATCAGAAGGAGGGGGTGAGGCAGCATATGTAGTGCAGAGTAGATGCACAGCGCAGAGTGAGAAACTAGGCAAGTTATCACACAAACTGCCGTAACTTGTGTCAATGACCCTGGCAAGTGGAGAATCTAGCACAGTGGTTTTCAGCCTGTGGTCTGCAGACCTCTGGGCATCTGCTGACTATGTCTAAGGGGTCTGCAAAAGGTAGTTGTTACCATAGAACAGTGGTTTTAATCTGCGGTCCACTGACCCCTGGGGGTCTGTGGATTATGTCTACGATTTCCAAAGGGGGCAGCACTTCCATTTGAAAATTTGTAGGGGTTCACAAATGAAAAAAGGTTGAAAACCACTGATCTAGCAGCTCTGGCTCATGCACCCCATAGCACTGGACACTAGTGGGGAGTTGGAAGGGAACTTTAGAGATGGGAGGGTTGGAGAGAATGGCATGCAGAGGTAGCACTCCCCACTTCCATGCCCAACTTGGCCCTGCAGTTGCAGACTTTCCTTTTCTTGTGTAAGCAGAGGGAGGCAACTGAATTCTATCTAATGTTTTTCTACGGTGCCCATCATCATGGCATCAGGGCCTTCCAGGAAGAATATTTTTATGCTTTGCATTAGCAAATAATCCAATTCATGAAAACATCTGGTTACCATAAATGGGCTAAATTCAGCCCTGGTGTCACTCTACTGAAGTTAGTGACTTTGTGACCCTCCTCCCACAAAGAAAGAATTGAGAATTATAATGGGGCTTTCTTTGCACAATGCACATCAGCAAAGCATCTGAAATGCAAACAGCAAGACTTTATAAAATAAGATCTACAATTCTGCTTTGAAGACATTTTAAAATTCTGCTTCAACTTCATGAGATGTATCAAAGGGGTAGCCGTGTTAGTCTGGATCTGTAAAAGCAGCAAAGAGTCTTGTGGCACCTTATAGACTAACAGACGTTTTGGAGCATGAGCTTTCGTGGGTGAAGCTTTCACCCACGAAAGCTCATGCTCCAAAACGTCTGTTAGTCTATAAGGTGCCACAGGACTCTTTGCTGCTTTCATGAGATGGTAAAGTAGCGGGAGAAGCAAATTACTTTTAAGATGCTGAGTATGTCCTGCAACATCTGAGGACAGCACCAGCCTCTAAACCAGCATTCCCTGCCCTGAGTTAAATGGGTGTAATGTGTTCAACTATTGCAGGGGAAAGGCAGCTATTGCAAGGGAACTCGGAGCACAGCAAGTTAGTGAAGGATAACACTCTTCAGAATTGGGCTGATAAGTGCTGAGTGACCTCAAGTCCCACTCACGTTCTCTGGGGCCCTGAGGCTTACCCATAGAACATCAGGACCTTGCCATGTCCTCTGCTCCCTCCACCACTCCTAAAACCCCTTCAGTTTTAAGGGACAGTTACTTGGCAACTCTGCGAAGTCACTCTATCTGCCCCATCCTGTGGTTTTCCCATTGGAGGGGATGATCTACATCTACCCCTTTGTAAATGTAACATTCTCACATTTGGAACATGACAAGTTGACATCATCAGTCAGAACCAACTTCCCCGCTCCTCCCTTCTGACATTCCACTCAGCCTTTGCTGTTGCAAGCTGGTGGTGTGAGGCTGCAGTTTCTAAGCTTGGAGAAGGAGGATGCTGTAGTTTATACCCTGTTTACCACAGAATATTCCAATCTGATTTGGATATTCTGGTGGAAAGTGGCTTGAAGAAGCTGAAACTCTAGCTGTTGTGTATGAGCCCAGTTTGCTTCCTATTGGTTCTTCTCATTTGAATTGCACCCTTAGAAGTTCTTCCTGTCAAATTTGAAATCCTCTTGCATCCCAGACTTCTTTCCCCACAAATCTGGATTTTAAGGACATTCTGGGGATATGCTGGTAATAATATTATTATCAATATTAGTATTATTACTATTTTACAGCCAGCTCAATATAGACTCTACTGGGAATTTGCCTGCCTGAGAAGAGCAGGATGACGCCTGTCATCATTCCATGTTGGGATTTTTCTAATTGTGACCACACAGTTGTATCAAGTATAAGTACAGTTTCAGTTATAGACTGATCCCTGCCCCTCTGATTATTTCACAAGAGGAAAGGGGGGAAGCAAAAGAGTTAAGCTAATTCCTACAGTCTTTAGCTACTAGGCATTGCTCAGTTTCAGACAGTCTGCCAGTGAAAGCCCCATGGAGTTAACAGGTGATGCTTTTATCCATTAGCTGGCAGATGAGGACTGTAATAATTCCAACATCCCAACTATGCTTTTATCAAGCTCATCAAACTATCAGGCAAGCAGAGAAGATTAAACAAAACACTAATGGGAAAAATCAATGTTTATTTAATTCAGAAAACACATAGTCAATTTGCCTGCCAGGACTTAAAACAAAAAATAAAAGACCATCCCACAGCCCACTCCATTAATAATGCATCTGATGAGCATTTAACAATAGTGTAACTACATCAGAACTGCTCCACTATGAACTAGTTATCAGATTAACAGGTTTAATAAAACCACAGAGAAATGCACAGGGTGCATTTCGCATTTCCCAGAAGATCACCTGCTGTATTTATTATCATACAATTACTACTCCTTATAATAAATGATAACATGCATTCCCATGGACTCTTCCGGATGGATGCACTGTCCAAAGGTCAATGCACTAACCCTCACAACGCCTCCTTAAGACAGGCATCTCCATTACACGGGTGGCAAAGTGGAGGCAGAGTGGTTACAGTGACTTGCCCAAGTTCAGACAGGAAATCGGTGGCAGAGCTAAGCACAGAACCCATGTCACCTCACCCCAGTTGTGTAAACACTAGACAGCACTTCCTCAAACAGAACTAGAGAGAGGGAGGAAGTGGGGGAACAGACTTACCATTGAGACCATTGGGGATACTCCTGTGGTGAAGGGGTGCAGACAAGTCATCCATAGATCTCCTTATTCCTCCAGCCTTATTCTCGACAGGTTTGTGATGGTGGAGGTGATGGTGATGATGATCTGGGCTCCCTGCGCTCCCAGTGCTGGAGGTGCTACTCCCATCCCCCACATCCCTGGTGCCAGAGCTCCCATTCAAATTGGTCAAACTGGCCTGGCTGTCTATAGAGCTCCTAGAGCCAGCTCCATTCCTCTCTTCATCTAGCATGATGACTATCTCCTTCAGCTCCATGTTCTCCCTCATGAGGGACTCCTGCTTTGTTTCCAGCTCCTTCAGCTTCTGTTGATACATCCCAACTTCTTTCCACATCACACTGGCCGTGTGCCTCCCAAACCTCTGCCATTCCCGGGACAGTTTTTTGCCTTTCTGCCGGTCATCATCCAAGAAGCAGCAGAGCTCTCTCAGTTCCTGGTTATCGTCCTGTAATTTCTGATTCACCTCCTTCAGCCCCCTGATCTCATGCAGATGAACCTGCAGCCTCCTGTTTACATCCTTCATTAAGTTGCCATGTTCCACCATTAAGTTCATTTTTTCATTTTCTACTTTCCTCAATCTTTTCACCAGCTCTTCCTTGCTCCATCTCATCATCTCCTCTTCTGAAATTTTGTTCAGGTCTTCCTTAGACCCTTCCAGAGAATTTTTTGCCATATCTGAGTCTAGATATTGTTTCTTTTGAAATAATAAAGTGTTTTCTGGAACTAAAATTTACTGTAACATGTTGGGCAGGGAGAAAATTATAGTTCTTCAGAGAGGATGGGGCCAGGAAAAAAACAGCAAATTCACCTTGAAAGATTTGTCCCCCATATCAAAAACCAAAAAAAGGGGAGATCCGATTCAAAGCTTTAGAATTCTTTTAATTGTCTCCAAAGTGAATCAATCGACTTACCCTAGGAGAACACAACACTAAGTGGAGGCTAATCAGCAACGGTCAATCTTCTTCGATTTGTTCATTTCACTTGTTCCTCTATAAAAATCCCAAACCCACCGATTTCCAATAAACAGTACAAATAAAATAATAAGGGCACCATTAATTCCTCCAGTTCAGAGGCAGCTTTCCCGATCCGATCCCTGTCCACATCACAGCTGCTGAGCTAGGGAGCTGGTTTTTTAAATAACACGTGAAATAGAAACCTGTCCCTCCGGTTGTTTGTTTTGCGTTAATTCCGAGGCTGCTCTCCGGATGATGTCAATGCCTTTGTAAACTGCACGTAAAAAAATTCATGACAAGAGGTGGTGAGCGCAGGAGCATTCCTCTAATGGCACAGTCATCAGAAAGCAGGAGCTCAGCTACAGAGCTTGAACTAGTCCCACCTACTTCTGGGGAGGAGAGCGGAGGTGGGGCCCCCCTCCAGTATTGCAAGAGAGAGCACAGCACAGATCTACTAAACAAGAGGCTTCCCCCACCTCTTACCCGGCTGCTGCCGAGCACAGACAGTTTTTTGCTCCGGGAGAAGAGGATTACAGAGGCAGGGACCTCCCCCCGCAGCCTGATTGGGTGTCAGAGGCTGGGGGCAGGGACCTTGCCATGCTCCAGACTTTTCAGGTTGCATTCGCGCTGCGCCTCGGGTCAGGTTACTGGGGAGAAGTGGTGGCTCCCCCTAGCCAATGCGAGGGCTGCAAAGCGCTTTCAAAAAGCAGGTACAAAGGGAAAGGTAGGGCAGCGTCGGCTCTTAAAGGGGCCGCGCTCTCCCCAGCAGCGCCACAGACACACACACGCAGCCTAGGAGCGCCTGTGCCCCGCGATCTGCCTTTGCCAGCGTCTCTCGGGCTAACCCAGCCGCCATGTGTCACCGCCAGGCTGTGTCTGAAGGGAGCACAGGGGATGCAGAGCCTCTGCTGCCTTATTGTATGTCTGTAAATGCCCCCCCCCCCCTCTTGCTCTCTCCGCAGCAGTTGCTGGTGAATTCGTTTTATTTGTGCGTTAGGTTTGCTGCCTGGGTTCCATTATGAGATGTTCATTCTTATTTATTTATTATTGGTTTGTTTTATCCCCGTTTCTTACCAGGATCCATGTGGGACAAGGGATGTGGTGTAAGAACCCTTCCCCCCCTCTTGATGCAGGTGGGGTATGTGGGGAGGGAGGTCAGGTGCCCTTTATTCCAGCAGCAGAGATTTCCCAGTTCTGGGGCTATTCCTTTTGTTGTGATGGTGCCTCGGTAACCACGGTGAATGGGAAACGTGGTGCTTGACCCCGGGATTGCTGGCACAAGCAGGCAGTGTCACAACAGCTGCAAAAACAACCCATGGCTCGTTGTTCGGAGGGTTTCCACTGGTCAATCTGAAACATGTGTCTTGGTCGCCTACCAAAGTGGCACCACCAAAGCTGAGGTCCTGCGGTAGATCACTTGGGTGGCTTTCTATCATTTTGTAGGGCTCCGTGACATCACAGGGATGGGTGCATTGTATCTAGAGAGCTAAATAACCAGAGAAGGGGAAGCAGCCCCTCCTCTAACTCCTGCCCACATGCAGCTGAGGCTACTCTACTCTGTGTAAGTCTCCTCTCACAGCCTCCATTCTGCTAGCCCTTAGCCTGTGCAGTCCAGCCCACTGTTACGTAACATGCAGCCCCCTCCTCAGCCCCATTACATTAGATAGTAAGGTCACTTCTCCAGCCACTCTCCCCCTAGAAAGCCTTCATCCTTCTCTGACCCAGTCTGTGTCGGCGTTTGGCCACACCACAATACAGCTTTGGAACCAAGTCAGTTTTCAGTGTATGTCCTAGTGCCGCCAGTCCTCTGATTCCCACTCCTGTGGCTGCTCCTCTATCTGCAGCTGGGCAGCAGCCTCCTGTGACCTAAGCCTCAGCTACCGTAGTTCACTGGTGAGCGTGTAAAACATTGCCCTCAGTGCCTTCTCAACAGGATAGGGGTCTGTTAGAGTCCCCAGTTGGTATGGCTTGGCTTGTAAACTCAAGATATCATGGTTTATGCTTTTAGTTCTGGAGGCCCCTGGTTCAATCCTTGGTGTGTCAGCCAAGATTGTGGCCATCACACCACCACTATGGCTGCCTCAAGGGTGAGGTGGGTTTTCTTACCATACAAGCTAAGGCCCTTCCTGCTGCTACACCGCTCACCGCAATGAGGGGAAGGGAGACCAGTACTTGTGGCACACAGGGCCTTTGGCTAACCTTAGACGTTTCTTTGACCGGCCTTTACTGAAGGATTACTCAGTACTGGCCAGAGGGATCTGGCAATACTGGTAGGCATACTCAGCTGCTGTCTAGAGCCGTGGCCCAAATAGCAGAGTGTGTGGGGACTGGATTGGACTGCTTCTCAAGTGGGCAAGGAGTGGGCTAGGTCAGCCTCAGATGTTTGCATCTTCTCAGCCCACTACCCGATAGGCTACAGTAGGGGAGTTGGCTGTGCACCAGAAGAGACATCCCTTCCCCTTTCATAGCAATACCTCTTCACAGGGACCCTCTTTCCATCCACAGCCTGTGGGGTGCTCAGCTACATCCCCCAACAATGGAGGATGTTCATGAGTGTCTGCAGCAGCGGCTGAATTGCACGATTCCTAATTGCCCATAGTTTTAAAGGGAAAAATACAGAAAGGGCATTTTCTCCTACAGAGCCCACTATTCCTGACATACTGCTGGTTAGGAAGAATGAGCTGGAAGCCAAGAAGAAGCTGGTCATAGCCGGTAACAGAAGAACTGCTTAGCTGCAATATATTGAGTGCTTTTGGAGGAGCAAGGATAGCCTTGGAAGGCAAGTGAGCAACAAGCTTTGGCTTGGAGTCTTCCCTATAGCTAGGCCTGACAATTTTCAGCATCCTGCTAATGGCGTTTCCATTGTCCCTGAACCCAAGCATGAGAATGAGGAAAAACAGGTAAGCCGGGCGCATTCACAGAGTGCAGTGGTCAGCACAGGGCCCAGGCTTGCTGTAAGGGAAAGGTTAGCTCCATGTTGCTGGAGAAAGGGTGGACAGTAGGCGAGATGCAAACTCCAGCAATACAGGAGGGAAGGGTCTGGGTAGGGAGCTGCAGAGGTGTCATTGGACTACGTTGATTGAAGAGCTGCTGAATATATCTGGGAGGGGTGTAATATTTGCATAGTGCCAAGCAAGTGCTAGGCAGTTTTGTGATGGTTGTAGGATATCTCATATAGGCTACATGATAATAAATAAGTATGCTTTGCACTTATGTGTCACTTCTCATCCACAGATTTTAAAGGAGGGTAAGTATTGTATTACGAGACCAATTTACAGATGGAGAAATTGAGGCATAGAGAGCAGGGCATTAAGTCAGTAGCCGTGGCCAGGGAGAGAACATAGGTCACCCGACTTTTAGTTCTGTGCCCTATCTTCTAGACTACACCACTTCTCTACACCCATAATTTTAAATCTGCTTTTGCCATGTACTGTTGTAAAAGGAAAAATGCACCAACAATTAGTTGTGGTGGTGCTGCCAGCCATTTCCTTTGTGACCTTAAGCTGTCTTAGAATGTCCCTACTGGGAAATCATCACCTTCCTTATCCAAAGGGAACTTCAGTCAATGAGTCATTTGACCTCCAGGTTAACTTTGTGCACTCTCAGTCTTTTGGCCACATTGGAAAGCTGGTAAGGGCCTGTGGCCTTGATGCCCTTCTGGCAAAAAGCAACTTCAAATCTGATGCATGAGAGCATGGTCACAGAGCAGTGGCCCAAGGAATTCCAGTTGCTTCCCTTTGGTGTTAGATTGTTAAGTTTAATTCAATAAATTTGCAGCCTCTTGGACATTTTTCTGTGTAAGTTAGTCTGGGATCATTGGTTCCTGCCTCTGGCAATGTCCTCTGTAAGTAAAGACAATTCCCTACTCCTCACTGGAGCAGAAGAGAGGGATTTACCTGCCTCTGGTGGAGCACATTCCTCTCCATGGATGCTGCTAAACCATCCCTTAGCCAGGCTAACTTTTATCCCTGGCTCCTAAAGAATGTAGGATAACAGCAGTCTGAGATGGAAGACACCTGCTACATCTCCGAGTGTGGGATATGCAGGTGGTCCCCAGTGTTAGATATTTAACCTGATCAATCTACTTCTGAAGAACAAAATTTCTGGCTTGTACGTTGTAACCTGATTGCACCAAGTGGCAGGATACCTTGGGCTCCAATACAAGGATTTTATCCCCTAGTGGCAAATGACTAAATCCAAGCACTGCCCTACACTTTGCCTGGAGCAAGCTCATACTGGTTTCATGTTAGGGTGTCCTGCTGTACAATTCTTGTTCATAAGCAGGCACTCATGTTGTCAAAACAGCAATTGTGTAAGATCAACATAAGCACGTAAGAACGGCTATCCTGGGTCAGACCAAAGGTCCATCCAGCCCAGTATCCTGTCTTCCAACAGTGGCCATTGCCAGGTGCTCCAGAGAGAATGAACAGAACAGGTAATCATCAAGTGATTCATCCCCTGTTGCCCATTCCCAATTTCTGGCAAACAGAGGCTAGGGACACCATCCCTGCCCATCCTGGCTAATTGCCAGGATGGCAATGTAGTCAAGAAGATACAATTTCAAAAATAAGAGGTTCTAGGCCATATCTTATCATTACACTAAGTACAAAATAACCCCTGGCTTGATGAAGAGTGGGATTGTAGAACGCCTGAAGGTTTGGAACTAGATTCTGGCTGGATCCCACATGGCCATGCAGGAGAGTCAGATTACATCCCCCTGCACAGCTGTGCAGGATGAACCCACATCTGGGGAAGAGCAGCAGTTGTGAGTCTGATACAGCTCCCCCATCAGAAAGGGGAGCCAGGAGAGTTGGTGGAGCCAGGGCTTTTCCCCCATGTGCCTGTCAGCACAATTGGCTGCATGTGGTGAGGGAGTATGTATGCTGCATCTAGTAATTAACTGATACTGCATAGTTATAAAGAGGCGCTCCAGGAGAAATGTGTCCCATAGGGGATCACTGAGGCACAATGCTTACGGGATCTTCCTGGCGCAGCTCAGCTATATGCTGCTCCTGACTCCAGGTTGAATCTAAAGGCTCAGGCTAGCCCTTTATTTTTAGTTAGCCTGCGGTAGTGTCTCCCTTACCGCTCTTTGCTTCTCATCTTCTTGCATGAATAATAACAACACTGGTCTAACTCCTGTGGCTTTTCACTGGCAGATCTCAGCATGCAAGTAAAACCATTGCCCTTTCGGAGAAGCCAAGGTGTAGAGTAGCAAAGTGACTTGGCCAGCAACTCGATGCAGAGCAGAGAATTGAAACCAAGTCCCCCGCTGCCCAGTCCACTGGCCCACATTGCTATGCAAATACAATGATTTGTTTTGTAACATCTCTGGGTTGCTTCATGTCTCGGGCATCGGAACGTTTTCTGGGGCAAGCCCTTTATTTACATGGCTTTAATCACATCCTCTCTTATAGGAAATAAAAAGTGCTTGTCCCAGGCCCTCCCAGGTCTGTTGTTTCAGGCGTGCTCCATCCTCACTTGTAAAATTACCTCCAATTTTCTGGGAGGGAAAGGAGGAAGGAGGGGTGAAGGCAGAGGGAGTTGTTTGGAGGTGTCGTTCCACAACATCACTAGGAGGAGAAGGCCGTGATTATTGCGTGATGCAATCTGGACGTGGCTGGACTGGGCAGCATATTACCAGGGCTGCCCTTGATATGCAGCACAGAAGTTAACTTTGTGGCGTCAGAGTTGACCTTGTTCCCCAGAGAAGCTGTTTTTTCTGGATTTTTTTTTTCTCCCCTGGAGGAAACTCTGGATGAATCTGCTCTAGAGCTGGCTTTGCAAAGAATTAGCCTAGTGGACAAAATGGCTCCAAGGGTGAAAGTATTAATATACACTAAGAAGACAGATCATTGTGATGATTAATACTTAGTATATAAGGATACAGACATCCACTCGCAGCAAATAGACATGAATGACTTGTATTTGGTGGGGAGAACTCTCACCCAGACGTCTTTCTTTAAACATGGGTATCGTAATGCTTTTTAAGTAGACGAAAGCATTGTCAGCTTGGGAAGGTGCTGAGGGAATGTGTTGTCTACTTAGGGTAGAGGGCTCAGAGTCAGGACTCCTGCCTCTTTTCCCAATTTTGTCACTGATTCTGAATCATGTTGTGAGGCGTGTCTGGAACCTCTGTCCGATTTTTGGAGGGAAGTGACTACATCAATGCAAGATATTATTATCAACAATACATGTTAAGGTATTCAAATAGGTTTATTGCTTTTATCTCAACAAACAACACACATCCTGGGATATTTTTGAAAGGCTTGTGCTTTCTACATCCAGCTAACAAAGCTAGTTCCTCTATGTGGTTCAGCTGGAATTATGGCTCTGCTAGGCCAATTTCAGATGGAAAACTCAGAGGAATTCATAAAGAACACACCAAACATTTGATTTGTTACATTTAGCCTCAGGGCCTTCAGCAAGCTGTGAACGAAAAGTCCTTTTAATATGCATGTCATCACGAGCTTTTTATGCCCAAGTAATACTGCATCAAAGCCTATCACTTGCACTGAATTTAAAATAACATTTCTTTTTTAACTTTATTTGGGGATTAATTTATTAAGCCATCGTGTAACACAACAAGAATTTTCGGAAAAAGTTACTAGGCCAAATTCATCCCAGGTGTCACCCCATTGAATTGAGGGGGTGACGCCAGGGGTGAATTTGGTGCCTGGTGTTGGAAATTACACATCGCATCACTTAAGTCTTACTGAAGCATTCCCTCTACAGGGCTGAGTCAGTATTACAAAAAACACTTCTAACGCTCTGATCCAGGGTAATGCTTCTCCCCCTGAGAGTCTATGGCTCTGGAAACCTGTATCTCAGAGTCAGGTTTTAGGAGGCAGAGATCCCAGGGGGGCTCTAAAAATGGCTTTCCACATTTACCATGCAGCACAAGAAGCACTAAGCACATGTACTGGAGCTGCCAGCATCTCTTCCTATTCCTCCAAACAGCCTGGAGTGGGGAATGAGAGGAGAAATTAGACCAAACTCACCTCTGGCACATTGATGTCAGTGGATTTGTCCCTGCTTACATCCAAGATGAATTTGACCCATTGTATCGGATGAACTTGCAGTGAATCTTTTCCCAAATAACCATGGTACAGTGCACTGTGATGTGTCTGACTATCCTGTGTGCTGATTAAATCTTAGGATGCAGTATCATGACACAAGCATTGCAACAGGGTGCCCCGATATCACTCCATTGCTTTGTGACTCCCTGTGAATACATTTGCTGACAAAGTGACTCTCCTGCTCTGCCAGGTTGAAGATTGCTTATCTAGACTACCTAATGCTACAAACCCGGATCAGAATGAAACCTTTGCTATCTAATGGAAGGGGCCAGATCCTCAACTCAGTGGCGCTACGCCAATTCACACCAGCTAACGATGTGACCCTTAGAGTCTAAACTCCATTAATCACTTACCCAAGTTATAAATCTTCATCCCTATTAGTCTTTTCTCACAAATCAGCGCCAATGACTAATCTTTGATTAATGTTTTTAAATGCTCAATCCAGGTTATGACAGTGAAAGTTTCTGCTACATGATAATACAAACTGTGCTACATTCCTAATTTGTGCAAATGAGATTTGTCCATTGCTCCAACTCTAATTAAATAGTAATTTGAGCTTGAGCATTTTAGACCTCACTGTCGTGTTTAATTCTTTCTTCTTGTATTTGTTACCCACTATATAATCAGGACCAGATCCACTGGAAAGCCCCATGAAAGGGGGCTGTCATCCCATTAGCCCCTCTAGCTGAGATACAACATAAAGGCAAGATCCTGGCAGAATATGCAGCTAAGTACCTAAGTACTGAGTTCAGCTATTATAACTAGGTCAAATATTTCCTTCATTCTGCTTGTGAAACTCTACCTGACATCAATAGGGAGTTTCATCGTAAGAGGTGAGAACATCCATTTGCTTTATCATTCAGGAGCTAATAAACTGATAAAATGTACCAGCAAAACAAAAATATCCTACTTTAGATTAAGGGAACAGTTAAGATTGTGATCGACCACCGTAGGCAAACTCTTCATCAGTCCAAAAGTCAGGTCCTAAAAATGCCATTGTATATGTAGCGTGTTGGTTAGATTTGAGATAAATACTTCCTGAGATAGTAGATCAAATTCTGTGGTTCTTGCAATGGTGAATGGGAGGGAAGGTGTCCATTGGACAAATTCTCTATTAAGATGTGGTCTACACTCTGAAAAAAAATCAAGAAGCCCTCTTCTAGAGTTTCCTGCATTCTCTCAGTAACGTTAGTGGGCCCAGATTGGATCCAGGGACCTTTAACAGGGCTGTGGGGGGAATTCCAAGCTAGCTCTCTTTTTTGTTTCACTAAGTGTTAAGAGTTTTAACCATGGTAAGTGGTGGTGAGTTTCATGGACATTTTTCATCAAAATTTCATTTTCATTGAAATTTTCCAGCCACCTCTAGTGAGTGGGTGGGTTTTTTCACCAACTCTTTGAAGATTTTGTTATATTAATCTTTAGATACGTAAAATAATATAGGAAGTGGGATCTAAATCCTAAAAGGCTCTGGGCACATGCAGAGTTGGGAGTTACAGGTAATCAGCACTTCTCAGAATCTGTCCCTGAATATTTATATTTAACAGTTATAGTAAGAATTTCACTGCTAGCTAAATGCGGGGAGGGTGACTCCTATTTCATGGTATATGTAATCAGAAGACTGCATTTCAGGCCAGTGACATCAAAGCCATTTTTCAAGGGTTGAGAAAATCCCCAAACTGCTCATAACATTTTTATCAAGAAGATTGCAGTGTACAAATGAACTACAGGCAACATTAGCTGAGTCACCTCATGTGCCAGAATCCAGCAATGAGCTGTGCCATTAAGATCTTGAAATCAAATGTTTAAACAAAATTAAAAATATTTTTTCTCTTACAGAATTTACAAGAAATCAGCAAAAAAGAATATAAAAGTAGCCAGACTGGATCAGACCCTCCTGTATCCGACAGTGGCCTGTACCAGAGTCTTATAAAGACTGTGCAAGAAATCTGCCCAAAGGGTGAGTTTCTTCTTAACCACCATCTGTTACTGGTTGGCTTATGCCCAGAAACATGAAGGTTTACATCTCTTCTACAGATATTTGTAATCCTATCTAACCTAGCAGGGGACTAAAGGGACATTGTTAATATCACATTATTTTTTAAATGTTCTCTTAAAATCTTATGTGATGCATCGAATATGTACAATAAATGACAAATAAGGTTTACCTACATCTCAGGGCTCTGAGGCGATCACAAAGCTTCACTCCTTTAGTTGCCATGACATCATCATATGCCCTTGAGGCCAAACCCTGCCCTTAGATACATGCATAACTCACAGCAGGGGTATCTGAGGAAATGATCTGGTCCACGCTGAGTGTGTAACACCTCAGGGTACTATTCTGCAAGGGGATGAATGTATCTTGTGAGGAGTGAGCACTCAGCTCTCACTGATTTCTGTGAGAGATGAAGGCATTTAGCATCTCTTAAGATGCACTCAGCACTTCACAAGACAGGGCCGACACAGCTCAAAAGGCCTGATCTGGCACAGTCCAAGTCAATGTGAGTTTTGCCATTGGCTTTACTAGGTGTGTGAGCAAACCACATACAAGAATCACCCTCTATGTGCCTTTGTCTGCATCTCTCCCTGTGCTTCACCATCAGAAGTCATTATTGATAAAGATTCCAGAGGGAAAGGATGGTCCAGTGAGTAGGCCACTGGCTGAGCCCCTGGAGTTCCCAGGTTCAGTTCTGCCATGTCCCAGTTCTGCACTCTTCCTGTTTGACCTTGAGGAAATCTCTCTGTGCCGCCGTTTGCTATCTGTAAAATAAGGTTAATAACGCTTCCCTCCTTCACAGATATTGTGACGATAAATACATTAAAAGAACGGGAAGCTGTAGCAGGGTGGTTACCCACTCCTGCCCTGCGGGGCTTGAAACAGCCTAGGAGAGGGCTGGGGCTGGGGCAAGAAGCCTGGGCTCACTGGGGAAAGTAGGCTCAGCTGTGGCCATGCCCCAATCAGGCCCAGCTGGCCCCTATAAGAGGCTGTGAGCCAGACACCCAGGCAGTCTCCCTCTGCTTGTAGAGGGAGAAGGGCCTGGCTGCAGGGACCCAAGCAAGACACCTAGATTGGGAGCAGGGCTGGGGAAGGGCTAGAAGAGCTGGGAGCTCCGGCCTGGAAAGCCCCAGCTGCAGGCCTGACTATAGGCTGAATAGGTGCAGGGTTGCAATGGGGCAGCCCATAGGTAGGTAGAGGCAGCAGGTCCGACCCCCTTTGCCTGTGATGAGTGGCTTATACTGCAGGCTGCCCCAGTGAATGGGGGCTAGATGGAGACTGAGCAGTAGCCAATACTGAGGCAAAGTGGGGATAGTGGGTGGGGGGTTCCCCTGGGAGGGGATGACCCAGAATGGTGGGGATACTGGCAGGGGGTAGCACTCAGTTAAAGGGGCACCAGGATCCTGGGAGTGACACGGGGGCCAGCGGTAAGGCAGATCACTGGCCAGCAGAGGGTTCTCTTGATGCTGGAAGCTAATTCCCAAGGATAACGAGCAGGAGTCTGTGCCCGCTTACAGAAGCACTTTGAGATATACTGATAACAAGTGTTATATAAGAAATAGTTATTATCATGCATGGCTTCAAACTGATATCAGTGGAATAAAAATACAGGACAAAACTTAATACAGGAATTGGAAAATGATAGAGTTGTTTCCATATGACATTGTCTTACTGCCACATACATTCTCAGCATTTATTCTCACACTGCTGGCTTTGCTGTTTTGAGCAGATTCAAATTTAATAGCACCCCACTCTTTAAGAGGAGCCACATACCTCTCAGCTGTGGCCTCATTAAGAGAGATGTCCCTCATGTGAGACCCACATTTACTGTCACCCTTGAGTATTTCCTGCTTTTCATTCCTGATAATTATTGACATCAGAAATCAAAGAATCATAGAAATGTATGGCTAGAAGGGACTTTGAGAGGTCCTCTAGTCCAGCCCCCCACACTGAGACAGGACCAAGTATATGTAGACTGTCCCTGACCTGTGTTTGGAGATTTTTAAAGAACAGGTTACACAATGATGGGGATTCCACAACCTCCCTTGGAAGCCTATTCCAGTACTTAACTGTCCTTGTAGTTAGAAAGTTTTTCCTAATATCTAATCTAAGTCACCCTTGCTGAAGATTTAGCAGATTACTTCTTGTCCTGCCTCCACTGGACCTGGAGAACAAGTGATCACCATCTTCTTTATAGCATCCCTTAACATATTTGAAGACAGTTACCAAGTTCCCCCTCAGTCTTCTTTTTTCAAGACTAAAAACATGCAGTTTTTAACCATTCCTCATAGATCAGGTTTTCTAATCCTTTATCATAATTGTTGTTCTCCTCTGGACTCTCTCCAATTTATCCACATATTTCTTAAAGTGAGACGTTCCACACTGGACACAGTACTCCAGCTGAGGCCTCACCTGGGCCAAGTTGAGTGGGACAGTTACCGCCTGTGTTTTACATACAACACTCCTGTTATACAGCCCAGAATATTAGCCTTTTTTGCAACTGCATCACATTGGTGACTTATATTAATTTTGTGATCCACTGTAAATCCCAGATTCTTTTCACCGATACTACTACCTTTCTAAGCTATTCCCCATTTTGTATTTTTTCATTTGATTTTTTCCTTCCTAAGTGTATATTTTGCACTTGTCTGTATTGAATTTCATCTTGTCGATTTCAGACCTATTCTCCAATTTGTCAAGGTCATTTTGAATTCTAATCCTGTCCTCCAAAATCCTTGCAAACCCTCCCAGCTTGGTGCCATCCGCAGTTTTTATAATCATACTCTCCACTCCCTTATCCAAGTCATTAATTAAAATGCTGAATATTACTAGACCCAGGACAGTCCCCTCCAAGACCCCACTAGATATGTCCTTCCAATTCGACAGTGAGCCACTGGTAACTACTATTGATAATACTCTTTGAGTAGATTAAATCGTGTTAAAATATGTTGAATCGTGAAGCTGAGGTTATAGACAAATGGGGTTGAATCAGAACACATCTGAATGCTAAGACATTCAGAATTAAAGCGCTGGTGAGTGTCCACACCTGCTGAGCAGCGCTGGATCACCAGCGCTGCACTCCTTATACCCCAGCCCGGACGGGTTTTCAGCCAGCGCTGCAACCAGGGAGTTGCAGCGCTGGTTGTGCCCTGCAAGTGTGAACGGGGTGTAATTGCAGCGCTGGAAAGCCTCCACCAGTGCTGCAACTTGTAAGTGTAGCCAAGCCCCTAGAGTCAAATTTTGCAACTGGTCCCAATGTTTACAATAAGCTGAACCAATATTCTCAGACCTGAACACCTTTGGAGTATAGTGTTTGAAATTCAGATCAGAATATAGCAGCTCCAGCTCATGTTTTCTTGTTAATGCTAAATAAACTAATCCCATACCATTTAAAGCTTCTTGTACTATTCTTTGCTTCGTGTCCCTCATTTTAGATCTTTGACCCTCATTGTGGCTGACATTTGGGCCTCAGCAGACTTGAGAGGTATCAGGGGAATGGAAGCCTCGTAAATGTCAACATGCTGCCTGCTGCTCCCAAGGGCACAGTAAGTAGACAGAGAGAGTGTAAACCAGAACATTGCTGGAATGGCTCATTTTAGGCCTCCTTTCTAGTATAAATGTACTAAGCTACTTGACTAAGTAAATCTACCTCATTTGATTTATGATCAGCAGCCACAGCAAGCAATTCTTAGTTTTCAGGTGATTGTGTTCAATCTTCTATAGTGTCTACACGACTCAAATTCACAATAGGACTTGGATACAGTTACAAAGGGCGATGCCATTTGAATACAAATTGGAGAACGAATTCCACTCTTTCAACATTTGAGCCAAGAGAAGCCCCAGGTGGCATTTGGGTAATAGGTTTGTTATTGCAAGGTTCAATGTGACTGTTAGTACAACTTCTGTTCTTTAGCCTGGCAATGCATTTTATTAAATTTCCTGCATGCTTCTCATTTGCATGATTCAGTTTGGCACAGCTTGTCTCGCTCCGTGGTTTAGAACAATGCCAGGTTGGCTTGTGTTTTGTCCTTAAGATAGCAAGTCCCTTTGCCTTGCTTTTGTATTCATCAACCATTTTCTGTTGTATTGTTTTTTCTAAAGAAGGTTCAAATGCTCTGCTCCTAACAGTGTCCATGTCTTATTCTTACATTATTATCTGTAGCAATTTGATTGTTGCCATGCAAGTAAAACTTTGAATGGGTGGAATTAACTGCCTTAGGGTTATGATAGTTTTAACAGCTGGGAGAGAATCTGTCAGTTTCATGACTTGTTCTAGCACTGAACAGTCAGTGCAGCAAAGATTCCTGTGTTTGTGATCTTATTATAAGTCTCTCCCTTTCATTTGCAGAGCAGACATACTTCAAGCTTAGTAGAATTTACATTTTGGATACAATTAGATTTCCTCTCCATAGACATTACTTTAAACCAGGCTGTAGGCTTTTATTTTGATGTTGTGCAGAATTTTAACAGGCTTAATCGATCAACCATGGCTGTGAATTTGAATATATTTAATGTATTCTCCTCCTCCCCTAATTAAAAGTGAATTTAATGCTCATGAAAGGTTCTGAAATTGACAGCCCTGGAAACCAAAGTCCTCTTGGCACAAAACAAGTTGGGTAAAGCCAGCAGCGGTGTAAGCTTATCCATACCAGTGTGCCCCAATTCAGACATAAGTAGGTAGCAACCCAGGGTGGTAAGCGATTCAGTCCCCGTGCCCATTCAGTCCTTTGTCTCTCTGCTGGGAATGCCAGCAAGGATGCCAGTTAGTGCCAACTGTGAGTTGTTTTTGTGTTCTGAACACTTGCCTACTAAGATGTGGACTGACACAAACAGCCTGTTATACATTTACCACCGTGCACTTGTGGCCTATAGGTCACTATTGATTGGCAGAACTGGACTGCTGCTAAGCTGAGCCAGCTTCAAACAAATGACCCAGAGGTAAAAGACACTATGGTCCAGAGCCTTAGCTGGTGTAAATCAGTGCAATGTTGTGTCATTAATGAAGTTACACTGATTACACCAGCAGAGGATCTGGCCCATTTATCCATTAACATGTCCTAAGCCATCCAGTACTATTTTTAACATTCTTGGTTTTGAGTGTTTTGTAATAGGAAAGTTTCTGAGCTATTAGTTTTTGTGTCAAGAAAAATGTGAGTTGTTTCTGTACTGAATAATTTGCCTTTTTTTGAGGCTCTGTGGCGCCCACCCCTGTAGGAGGCCTTGTGGAGACACATCAAGCCCAGCACTGTGCCTGAAGAGCAGGGACAGCTTTTGGACTCGTCATTATAGTTGGATGTCCAAATACTCATGCAGCAAAACACCCACTAATGTGCAACTGGGCAAAAGAGTCTGATTTATCTTATCCAGCCCAGAATCACCCACAATGAGCCATGCAGTCCTGAACTCGAGGCTTGATTATTTCCAAGCATTGTATCTAGGAATGAAGCTACATACCCTGGAAAAGCTTCTTGGTACTAAACACCTATCTGCTTAGCAACACAAGTCCACACGAATACACGTCCTCCCTAGAATTCTGGGTGTCTGCATTGGCTCGCTGCGGAGTCCAGAGTACAGTTCAAGGTCTCTGGCCAGGTAGTCAAAGTCCTTCAAGGGACTGGTCCTAGCTACCTAAGAAGAGATCACCTCTTCCTTCATGACCATGATCTTCCACAGCAACTATGTTCCATTCAACTCTTTGGATCACTAGGGGGAGATTCATGAATGGGGGAGACAGAACTGCCCCAGGAGCTGGGTTGGCCTATAGAACCCACTCCCACAGCAGATGAGAATGAGACCAGAACTAACCCCTTTCAGAACTAAATGCGACACTCATTTCTCCAACGATTATATATACCATTCCACAGTAGTAATTATGAAATTAGCACCCAGAGAAGTGAAATTCAAAGAAAATAGTGCAGAGTAATTTACACCAGTCACAAATTATGAGCCTCCTGTCCCTGTGCCAGTTCAGATGCAATGATGGGTGAGTTGGAGGAGTGGAGTCAAAATGCTACTGACTTTCCCTCCCACACACACCCTGTTACCTGCTGGTGAGGTAGGGAGAGGGAGTAAATGGATGTGCAGCACTTGCGTGCTTTTGAATACTTGGACCCATGCTCCAGGTAGCCCAAGTCCCAGACTAGTCATTAATGTGTTGCTATTTCTGATAAAATTCTAGAATTGTCCTTCCTCTTCCATTTTACTGTTTCGTTCAATCTTCTGTGCTTGAGAGAAATCACCTCTCCTCAGTTGTGAATCTATTACTGAGGCTGGCCTGGACGGACTTCTTCACATGAAGACCGAGGCCTTGATTAGGGAATCTGCATTGATCCCAGTGCACACAGGGCCCAAAGCTCTAACACAATTGTACTAGGAAACCTTGGCCGTTATTTATGGCAAGAGAACGCTTATTGAGAGTGAGCCTTAGTGCAGGGTTCTTTGCAGCATCTGTAAAATCAGGAGGGGCATTAATCTCCTTACTATCTGCTCAGTATCTTGTGGTTAAAGTATCAGCAGTTGTTTCCCCCTTTATCAACAATAAATCACTGGATAAATGGCAGATAATGCTGTTTACTGTACAATAGGCTTCAGAAGCGCCGCCAGCTTTTTTGCCGTCCTAGGCAGTGAAAGGTCCCGCCCCCGAAATACCGCCCCCCAACTGAGGCGGCCGAAGATGCAGTCGCTGTCCCCCAAATGTTAGTGCCCTAGGCAACCGCCTAGGTCGCCTAATGGGTTGCGCTGGCCCCGATAGGCTTACTGTTGGTGTTATGTGGTTCAAATAGGTGATACGAAGTGATAGATTCTCTGCGTAAATTTGGTATGCCAGAGAGATGAACTAATAGCGGCAGGGACCATGGCTTTTTTGTTTTGTTTTTTCTGTGTTTGTACAGTGCCAAGTACAGGGAGGTCCTGATCGATGATTGGGGTCCTAGATGAGACTACAAAGCAAATAACAGTAATAATAACACACACTGAAGTCTTTTCATGCTTTAGGATACAGGGCCAGTTACACCTCTTTAGTGACGTCAGTGGGATTACCTCAGATTTACAACGGTGTAAATTAGATCAGAATCTGGTTCACAACACTGGAGAAAATATATTCCATATGGACAGCATGCACTCTGAGTAACTGGTGGCAAAGGGGAGCTAAGCTGTTTAAAACAGTGTTGATAAATTGGTTTCCTTCTCCCCCTTCCTGCAAACAATTGCACTTTTATTCTTTTAACTCTCCTGACCTGACCAACTGGAAAAGCTTCTTGCAGCGTGGGAGCAGGTTTTCATTCAAACATTTTACTGCCACAGGGACTCCCGTAAATGACTGGCTGCCCTATACAAAAGCCTGTCTTCCAAGGGCAAGAACTTGGGGTGTTGTCACTTATCAAGCAGTTCCACAGAGCAGAAAAGCATCCTGTTTGGCAATACAGTTTCCTATGCTGCAGGTGCTTAATTGGCAGTGAGACTCTTACTGCAATTGGCTTTTCTCTAATCAGCAGAGCTCTGAAGACTTACCAGTTATTTGGGGGGGGTATTTTTTTATTTTTTTTCATTTTATGAGGGCACATACTCTTCCCAGGCAATGATTTATTTCCATTTCCATTTTGGTAGCATGCTTTCTTAAACACTATTCCTGCAAAAATCTCCTAGGACTAGCCTGTACAACTGTAAGTGTTAGCAGGATCGGGCTTCTGACAAGTAGGTGCCAACCCAAGCTGTCCTTGGCTGCTGGTATTTCATTCCTTTTATGTATCTTCTCAGAAGCTGATTATTTTGCAATACTGTATTTATCAGTTACATTAGACGGCAGCGTCTGTGTCATTTTAGCTTCACTGACAGAGCCTCCTGGGGAAACAAGATGAGCCAAAATCTCTGTTGGAGTAAATGGGAGCAGCTCTCCTGGCTAATGGTGTTTTGCCCATCAGCAGATAATTTGTCCCAATAGCTCTTTCTCAGCTACATTGACTGGCCCTCCTTAAAGATCTTAATATAATAAATAAGCTAAGTGACCTTTCCATTTGAAAATGCATTGTGTAATTGTTCAGTGAAACCCAGGTGGATGATATGTATTTAAGAGACATAAACAAAGGTACCTCTCTGACTGCATGACAGTTAGAACAGCATTAAGCAGCCAGAATGGCTTTAGGGATTGTCTACTCAGAGATGTGTAAAGCCAGTATTTCACTTGCATTTTAGTGTTTTGAATCATAACCTTCTGGATTTATGGTACCACTTATTAAAATGCTGCATCCACTAAAATCAATAGGAGCTTTGCTATGTCAATGGGTGCAATATCATACTTTTAATGCTGTGGAGCTAATACTTTACAAACATTTATTCGGCCCATATTTTTAGATACAACTGCCTCTGTTTTGACACTCACATATGAGACATCTGCTGCTGGGGAACTGGATGGCTCAGGGGATTGGTACTAATAAGAGAGGTGTCTCTTGTGTCTAAGTTACTGGTTCAAACCCAGGCAAGGTTGGCAGTGACTGAAAGTCATTACCATCTGAAAGCTGTTATGTGGCAATATGAAATGAGTTGGTGTCCTTGGTCAGTTTCCTGGTGGACAGATGTCAATATCACCCCAATTAGCAATCATATCCAAGAAGATAGTGATTGAATAGTCTTGGAGGTAGAGTAATTACTCTATCATCCCATGAGAGGGGAAGTGTCTTTTCAGGTCAGGGTTGGGGCACACAGCCAGGGAAGAAACTTGTCCTGGCACTATCCATGCAATAACTGTCCTTAGGATAAACAGAAGATTTCAGCCTCCAGGGCTGTTAAGCCAGCACTTTTCACTAGCTTCCTACAATCACTATTATTAATATTGTTATTTATTTGTACTGTGGTGGTGCCTAAAGACCCCAGCTCCATTGTTCTAAGCAAACTATAAAAGGATGGCCCCTGCCCACAAACAGTTTATAATGCATGTATAAGCCAGAAGAAGACAACAGGCGGATACAAGAAACCGATGGAGAAAGTGCAGGTGAACAATAAGCCCATTATGAATCTGCGCTCCAGCACACACCATTACAAATATTTAAAAATTAAACTAATGGGTTTATTTTTTAAAATAGGTTAAATCCCTCAGTAGCCCAGTGGCCATACACATTTTCTTAACAAATTCAACACTAAGGGCCTGAAACAAAGCCCACTGGGGTCAATGGGAGTTTAGGCCTTAAGTATGGTGATAATGTCATTTTCAGTTAATAAGAGTAAGACACTTCTATTACTCATAGCATTCTGCATTCCAACCCAGGTGTGTCTTAATTTCAATGGTGGGTGAAGTGATATTTGTTATAGCTAGATAAGTGCTTTCAGATCCTTTGGATGAATAGCACTACATAGATGAAATACATTATTATATAGCAGTAGCATTATTGCTAGATATAGGCCTGATCCTGGTAAGTGCTGATTGCCTGACACTTTCAAACCTTTACTTACAAAGCTTTTTAACTTTGAACTGTGAACCTGACATACAACACAGATAGTTAATGTACAAAAAGTTTGGACAACTAATGAAGCCATTAGTTTTCATTAGACTTTGCCTGTCCATATGTTACTTTAGTAGCATAATTCATCAAGTGAAATCCAGCTTTCACATCAGTCTTCTTCTGTCACCCTAGCACATAACAGTGGTCATTCTTTTCTGAGGAATTGCTGAAAACAGTGTCTCACAGGTGGCACACAGAGTTGATGGATGATATTTAAAAGCCTGCTGCCCTGAGCTGGATGAAAGCAATTCATGATATAAAGGTTGACATCAAATCTCACACACACGGCTGTAGTGGGAATATCTCCTGTCTAATGCAAGACTAATGCTGAACTGCTCAAAGGCAACTTTTAAATCACCCTGTTCTGGAACATAAAGGGAGACATGTTGGCCATGCTACAGAAAGATCAAAGAGCAATGGAGACAGTGACCATTTATAGAACCTTTCTTTCATCCATTTAATGTGTGACTAACATCATAATTCTTATTCATAAGGAGTTGGTAAAGCTTAACCATCATAACATACGGTGACTAGCTCAGGCTAACAAGTTGGTCAAAGGAAATAAGCACTTTTATGGGAGGGAAATATGGATTGAAAGTCTGTGAAATGAAAAGAACACTGGTTATTTTGTGTTTTATGAAACTTGAAGTGCAGTCTTTTAGACTTTCTTGAACTGAACAAGATGCAAATCTCCTACTACTGTTGGAAAACAGCTTCCTAAACTAAAAGTTACAGGGTCACTGTCAGGTCAAACTTGGCCCCAAGTTCAGATTTTGTAAAAAAAAATAACCTAAGACCAATAGAAAAGTTTCATATTTTTATTTATTAGTTTGTTTTTAAACTCCACTGCAGATTATTTTTAATTGCAAATTCATTGAGAAAGTTAACAAGCATGTGGACAAGGATGATCCAGAGCATATAATATACTTAGATTTTCTTCAGAAAATCCCTTACCAAAGACTCTTCAGGAAACAAAGTAGCCATGTAATATAATCAGAACTATGTGATTTTTATTTACTTAAATAGCACATAGAATCATAGAAACATAGAAATGTAGGACTGCAAGAGACCTAAGTAGGTGATCTAGTTCAGTCTCCTGCACTGAGGCAGGACTAAGTATTATCTAGAAGACCATCTCTGACAGGTGTTTGTCTAACTTGTTCTTAAAAACCTCCAATGATGGAGATTCCACAATCTCCATGGGCAATTTGTTCCAGTGCTTAACTACCCTGACAGTTAGGAAGTTTTTCCTAATGTCCAACCTACTCTGTCTTTGCTGCAATTTAAACCCATTACTTGTGTTGTCCTCAACAGATAAGGACAATAATTTATCACCTTCCTCTTTATAAAGTCCTTTTACTTACTTGAAGACTGATATCATGTCTCCTTCAATCTTCTCTACTCCAGACTAAACAAACCCAATTTTTCAACCTTTCCCCATAGGCCATGTTTTCTAGACCTTTAATAATTTGTGTTGATCTCCTCTGGACTTTCTCCAATTTGCCCAACACTGGACATAGTACTCATAAGAACATAGGAATGGCCATACTGGGTCAGACCAAAGGTCCATCTAGCCCAGCATCTGTCTTCCAACATTAAAAGACTCTGCAATCATTAAGTGATGCATCCCCTGTCACCCATTCCCAGCTTCTGGCAAATGGAGGTTAGGGACACCATCCCTGACCATTCTGGCTAATAGCCATTGATGGGCCTATCCTCCATGAATTTATCTAGGGTGGGTTTTTGTTTTTGTTTGTTTTGTTTTGAAACCCTGTTATGGTCTTGGCCTTCAGAACATCCTCTAGCAAAGAGTTCCACAGGTTGACTCTGCATTGTGTCAAGAAATACTTCCTTCTATTTGTTTTAAGCCTGCTGCCTATTAATTTCATTTGATGACCCCAAGTTTTTGCATTATGAGATATGTATAATACTATGAGAGAGTATGAGAAATACTTCCTTATTTACTTCCTCCACACAGGGCCGGCTCTGGCTTTTTTGCCACCCCAAGCAAAAAAAAAGAAGGGGGGGTCCGCGGAGTGGCAAAGCAGGGGGAAAAAAAAACAGCGCGGCCAGAGCGGCAAAGCGGGGGGGGGGGAGGGGGGAAATGCAGCAAAGCCAGAGCAGCAAAGCAGGGGAAAAAAAAAAACAACAACAAAAAAGCACAGTGCGGCCGGAGCGGTAAAGCAGGGTGTTGGGGGGGACAAAAAAACAGCGTGGCTGAAACGGCAAAGCAGGGGGAAAAAAAGAAACCTGCAGCACAGCCGGAGCGGTAAAGCAGGGTGGAAAAAAAACAAAAAACACTGCACGGCTGGAGCCGCAAAGCAGGTGAAAAAAACAACAACCTGCGGAGCGGTTGGAGCGGCAAAGCAGGGTGTGGGGGGGAACGGCGCGGCCGGCAAAGCAGGGGAAAAAACAAAACAAAACAAAACCCTGCAGGGCGGCTGGAGCCAGGGGACTCCCTGTGCTGCAGTGCGCGCCTGGTCTAATGGGGAGGGAGCGGGGAGCAGAGAGAGAAGGGGGTGGCCAGGGCTTCAGCGGGGCGCTCACCCCGTGGCCCCGATCACCGCACCGCCTGCCGGGCGGGCTCCGTGCTGCTCCAATCGCGGGGAGGGAAGGACGTGGGCTGCCCTGCCGAGTTTGCTGCAGGGCGCTCCCCTCCTCCGCACCGCCGCCCCCTACAGGGCGGCCAGAGCAGGAAACAATGTGCCGCCCTAGCTTTGGGCGGAATGCCGCCCCATAGAATCTGCCGCCCCAAGCAAGCTCTGGCTTAGCTGGTGCCTGGAGCCGGCCCTGCCTCCACACCAGTCATGATTTTATAGATCTCTATCATATCCCCCCCCTTAGTTGTCTCTTTTCCAAGGTGAAAAGTCTTATTAATTTCTCATATGGAAGCTGTTCCATACCCATAATTATTTTTGTTGCGCGTTTCCAATTCCAGTATATCTTTTTAGATGGGGTGACTTCATCTGCACGCAGTATTCAAGATGTGGGCATGCCATAGAAAATATCATATTGCCTCTATATAAATCTATCTTATTATCTATCCTTTCCTAATGATTCCCAACATTCTGTTTGCTTTTTTGATTGCCGCTGAACATTGAGTGGATATTTTCAGATCACTATCCACAATGACTCCAAGATCCCTTTCCTGAGTGTTAACAGTTAATTTAGTTTATAATCCAGTTTATAATTCCTTATAAAGCATACTTATGTCTAACAACATAAGAACATAGATCTGAACAGGACCTCTGAGCCATCAAGTCCAGTCCCTTGCTATCACAGGCAACCATGTCATATAATCCCTTTTGTATAAATATAAAACAATGTTGGTAATTGGGTACATCTGATAAAAAACTTTACTCAGCTACACTGTAAACACTATAATAAACAGTATATTTACAGTTGAAATGATATGCTATCAGAACTCACATCTGGGCCCTGTTTCTTTCTGAAAGTCTCTTGATGTCCTCTAAGTTGGTAATAAGTTCTCATGGGATACATGCATTCATACTCTTGATCTATTCTGACTTTAAAGGGCCAGTTTCTTTTATCCTGTGTCTCATTGCACAAGTTCTTGCTACTGAGAATGCACTCCCATCCTTTTTCACTGATGTCTGTTTAATATAATGTCTGTTACATTTAGAGTGACCACACAGCAAGTGTGAAAAATCAGGACAGGGGGTGGTGGGGTAATAGGAGCCTATATAAGAAAAAGACCCAAAAATCTGGACTGTCCCTATAAAATTGGGACATCTGGTCACCCTGTTTACATTATTTAAAATGCAAACATATGAATTAAATAAATCAAACACAGCTAACAAAGCTTACATATGCTTGACAACTTTTGACCAAAATATTGCAAGCTTTCTACATGTACAGGTCCTGTGTATAAAATCCCGAGGTCCCAACGCTTAACTACATTAGGGCCCCTTGGTGACACTGCACCCGAGCAAACAGTCCTAAAGCCAGTGTACCTGGTCCTTGGAGAATGACCCCCCTGTAGACAGATTTTCCAGTGACCTAGACCATAGGAGCATAATTGCAGGGGGAGGGAGGGAGGAGGTGTGATTAGGGATGTCCTACACCTCAGAAATCTCCAACTGTCATAACCAGGGCCGGCTCCAGACCCCAGCGCGCCAAGCGCGTGCTTGGGGCGGCATGCCGCGGGGGGCGCTCTGCCTGTCGCCGGGAGGGCAGCAGGCGGCTCTGGTGGACGTCCCGCAGGCATGCCTGCGGAGGGTCCGCTGGTCCCGCGGCTTTGGTGGAGCATCCGCAGGCATGCCTGCGGGAGGTCCACCGGAGCCGTGGGACCAGCGGACCCTCCGCAGGCATGTCTGCAGGAGGTCCACCGGAGCCGCGGGACCGGCGACCGCCAGAGCGCCCCCTGCGGCGTGCCACCATGCTTGGGGCGGCGAAATTCCTAGAGCCGCCCCTGGTCATAACAGATCCTTGGCGTCATTGGAGCTAGCATTCGTTAGCTCAGCCCTCAGGCTGGCCCAGGTTCAATGGAATGAAAACATTGCTTCATACCACCTGCGCTCTTCCTCTTCTCCTTGCCTCCCAACATATGTGCTCTTCGGCCATAGCCAAAGATCTAGGCTGTGTCTCTATTTTCCATTCTGTGCATCACTTTGAAACAGAGCCATAGATCATAATCTTTTGTTTTGGAGTGATATATAATCTTTGCTTAAAATTAAATAATATCAGTCCAGGTTTATGGTTATAGTTACAAATGTAACTCAATCATCATTCTTCCCTGTATTCATCTGTATTTAATAGTGCATTCCATCTCTGTTGATGTTTGAAAGTATCCCTCATGGCTACTCATCAGAAAACCTAGATGTGAGAAATTAGGAAGTCTTTTAGATGGTAGAGCTTCTTGGAATATTAATAATTCTACTTACCGAAATAATTAGTAGAGGCTTTATCAGTTTATTTCCAAAAACTGTACAAATAATGTCTGAGTGATACAAATTGGCAGAAATTAACATATGAACCAAAATTTCCAAACTTGGGTGCCTGAAGTTAAATGCCCAAGTCAATATTTAGGCACTGAAATAAGTGGCTACATACTCCACATGCATAGCTCCTATGGACTTTAATAATATGATCCTTTTGGCCATGGTTTTTTATTCTATCAATGTGCCTAAAATTTGGATACTCTTTGATTGCAGATAGGTGAATTAACACAGTGTTAGATTGTTCTGACAATTTGGGCCTTTTTTTAATGTTTTGATTAATTTTATTTGTAGTTGAGACTGTGGGATAAACACACTAGCCAGATGTTTCTGCTAAAGTAGAGAAATAGGAGTGGTATTTTGTTGTTTTATTTCAGATGGACAAGACAATTCAGATAAAATAAGAAACAACTAAAAAGTCAAAAAACAAAAGAACAACAATGATGGTGATTTATCTGTCAGTGCTTAACAAATGTGCTCAGAGCTGTACAAGATACAAAATAGAAATCATAGAAATGCTTGGAAGAACTTGCAGTCTAAGCAAGACAGATACAGAGCAGACAGAATGTTCTAGGAAACCAAGAGAATGGAATAGTTCAGATTCTTTTCAGTTTGTATCATTTACTCACTTCTTGGGAAAGGAAGTGGATCTTCAGAAGGGATTTGATTGGTTTATGCTAGCCTGCCTGATCTCATGCAAAGGCGTATGTTGGTGTCAAGAGGGTTATAGCTGGGACTTTGAATGTGGCTGCACCAATGATTGGGTAGTCTATTAATGCCTAGATAGTCAGATCAGGAAAAAGCATTAGGCCTGGTCTACATTACAGAGCTAGGTTGATGCAAGGCAGCTTATACTGACCTAACTATGTAAGTGGCCACACTAAAATTATTAATAACTCCACCTCCATGAGAGTCAATGTCGATGATGTAATTAGGTCGATGCAGTGTCAGTGTAGGCACTGCATTGCTTACATTGACTACTATGGTTTTCAAAAGCTGTCCCACAATGCCTCACAGTGATGGTACAATTGGTACAAGTGCTCCAGGTGAGGACATGCACGGTTGACACAAGGAGCGTAGTGTGGACACGCAAAAGCAATGTAATAACTGCGGCGGCTGTATGTCGTGGTAAGTTGGATCGACATAATTTTGTAGTCTCAACGTACCCTTAAATCAGAGGTGGGCAAACTACAGCCGTGGGACTGTCCTGCCCAGCCCCTGAGCTCCTGGCCAGGGAGGCTAGGCCCCGGTCCCTCCCCTGCTGTCCCCCCCTCCCCTGCAGCCTCAGCTTGCCACGCTGCCAGCGCTCTGGGAAGCGGGGCTGTGAGCTCCTGCCAGACAGTGCGGCAACATGACTGGCTCCAGCCGGTAAGGGGGTGAGGGAGCAGGGGGGTTGGATAAGGGACAGGGGATCCTGGGGGGCCTGTCAGGGGGTGGGAGTGTGGATAGGGGTCAGGGCAGTCAGGGGAAAGGGAGCAGGGGCGGATGGATGGGGCGGAGGTTCGGGGGGGGGTTAGAGGACAGGGAACCGGGGGGGTTGATAGGCGTGGGAGTCCTGGGGGGCCTGTCAGGGGGTGGGGGTGTGGATAGGGGTCAGGGCAGTCAGGGGACAGGGAACGAGGGGGGTTGGATGGAGTCTCCAGGGGGAGCGGTTAGGGGCAGGGGGTCCTGGGAAGGGGTGCTCAGGGGACAAGGAGCGGGGGGGTTGAATGGGTCAGGGGTTCTGAGGGGGGCAGTCAGAGTGTGAGAAGTGAGGGGGGTTCGGATAGGGGGCAGGGGCCAGGGTGTTTGGGGAGGCACAGCCTTCCCTACCTGGCCCTCCATACAGTTTTGCAACCCTGATGTGGCCCTCCGGCCAAAAAGTTTGCCCACCCCGCCTTAGATGCTCGCAGATAAGGTCCCATCCACACTACCAGCTGCAACTATGTAGTGCCTGAATCTCTTGTGTCATAATTGTATTTGCAATGTAGAAAGACCATTAGTCTTTTGAATTGTGTGTCTGTTATCTTGTCGACCACATTTTACTCCACGTGCCAGCATGTTGCTCTCTGCTGCTTCTGTGTGCTGCAACTTCATAAGTAAGCTTCTGCGAGGAAGGCTTGGGGCCTCTGTGGATGGCGGTGGCAGCCAGCAGCAGTATCACGTGTCCTGTATTTCAGGGAGTCATGGAAGACCTGCTGCTTTGTTGGTTGTCATGGTCCTTTTTGTTTGTTTGTTCATTTTTTTTCACTGCTGGTTACACTAAGGGATCCGAAGTCATTCTCTATCTTCTGTAATGTAAAATGGGAATAAAAATCCAATTTTGAGTAAGCTGGTATGGGCATTTTCTGATGTTCTCAGTCTCTGCTGGCCCAGGGATAGGAAATACTAATTGCCTCTGAACTGATGACTCCACTCTGTGAATTGCTAGAGCTGCCAGCCAGGCTGGTGGGACAGCTCTGTGCCCTCTTTCATTGTGGGAAAATCTGCAATCTGTATTGCATTTTCCATTCCGCCCAGTGGCATCCCAATCAGACTAATCAGTGTTCTGTTTAGCACTTACCAGGGGTATAGCTCTGCACTCCTCTGACATTCCGCATGAGTTGATACAACCTAGAGGTTGCATTGTTGTAGGCATTTCACTGCACTCCAATTGCAAAGGCTTTTCAGAATTACGGTCCTTAAGGAGCATTTATTTAAAATTTCACAGAGTGGTCCTATAGTTTAAGGCCAGAAGGAACCTTTAGATCATAGTCTGACCCTCTGTGTATCACAGGTCATTAAATTCCACCCAGATATCCCTGTGTTCAGCCCAATAACTTCAGTTAAATTAAAGCATTTTAGCTCTTAGGTGACTAAGCTGTCATGAGCCACAGGCAGAAAAAAGGAGAGCAAGGTGCCATCAGTGCCCAAGGCCCCTGCAATGGCAGGGGTTTTCCTCAGGTGAGATGTTTCTTTAACTGCTTCTCTCTTTGACTCTTTACCCACACTGCAAATGTTACAAATATTTATTTGTGCTGCAGTAGCATCTAGGATCCCTAATGAGGGATCAGGTCCCCACTGTGAGGTGCTGTATGAACATATAAAGAAAAGATGGTCCGTGCCCCAAAGAGTTTGCAGTCCAAATGATCATGACCGCTTAGCTTCCTGGTGCCCAAATGTGGGGCAGAGACTCAACATCAGAGACAAAAGATCTTTCAGTTTAGCTTAATGTACTTTGGACTAGATCCAGGGTTTTCAAACTTGCCTCATCCTGTGGACTATATAGTAACGGAGAGTCTTATGGACCATCAACTTTCCTCTTGATTACTACAGTGATTCCTTGCGTTAAGAACTAATGTTTATAATTGTAGCTTCCTTTAATGCAATATGAGGCTTGCAGTAAAAGGAGCAGAAGCACCTGGAAAAAAGGAGGGCCCAATAACATGTCATGCCAGTAGTCCACAAAGCATAGTTTGAGAACCGCTGGGCTAAATTCAATCTGGCTGATGTGGGGAGGTGGAAATTGTCCCATCTAGGCCTGCTGAACTCCAGAAGGGATTTAGGCTCTGGGGAAGGCATTTGGTGACTGTAGAGATTATCCCAGGGAAGGGTAGCTTTCCACTGGGAGCTGCTGAGGGGATGCCTCCTCCCCCCACAGTCTTCTGCCTGTGCTCCCTCCCTGGCCAGTGTTGCCAATACTTTGGGCTGAGCTAGTCCCCTGCAGGCCCCTAGCGAGGTTGTGGCTGCTTTGCACCATTACAACCTCCTGTCTAGCTAACCTCCTTCCACCATGGGCCCTGCAATCCTGTTTGACACCGGAATAGGCAACTCACGGGAGGAACACAAAGGGGGGCACCAGCTAAAAGGGAGGCACATGATGTCCCCACGTGACTCCTCCCTGCCCCCAATCCGGGGCCTCTGTGCTTTCCCTGTTCCCTCCCCATCTCAAGTATCAGAGGGGCCGGTAGGGTGTCTCTGTGTCTCATCAAAAGCAATAAGTCTGCCTTATAGACTAACAGACGTTAGAAGCACAGTAGTTGTACTCACTTCTACTTCTCTTCTGCTTTCGAAGAAGTGGGTATTCACCCACGAAAGCTCATGCTGCAGCACGTCTGTTAGTCTATAAGGTGCCACAGGATTCTTTGTTACTCCCCATCTCAAGTTACCCGGGGGAAGGGGGGTGTCTCTGGCCTCCCACTGCACCAGATACCAGTTTCAGGCAAAAGGAGCAGAACGTGGGGCCACCAGGCAACCCCACGCCAGCTGCTCCACCCGGCATGGCTGTACTGCCCACAGTCCTGTCCTCTGATGGGACTGTACCGTCCCCAGGAGATGTAGCCGCGTGGAAGGGCTGGAGGCGGGGCTGGGGTGGTAGTGGTACAGCTGTGCTGGAGGAGCTGCCAGCACGGGGCGCTAGCTCCTGGGAGCGGCGACCCCACATTCTGCTCCTTTCACTGCAGCGGTTCCCTGCTGAATGTGCCTCCCCCAGGCATCTGGGGAGGGGCACGTGACCCTTCTTGCCCCTCCCAGGTGTCACCTTTCCACAAGGATGCCCTGAAATCCCCCACATGTCTGGGGACATCCACATGCTCTGAGATCCTTCCTGTCCTGCAAGCAAAGGAAGGCAGAAGGTTCTAGAAGTGAACCGCTGGCTAGGTAAATGGTGGAGGGGTTTGGGTTTTGTGGAACATTGGTCCACTTTCTATGCGGAGAGGGTCTGTATAGTTTGGATGGCCTCCCACCTCAGTAGAAGGGGAACCAATCTCTTCAGGGACATGCTGGCTAGAGTAGTCAAGAGGGCATTAAATTAATAACAAAAGGGGAGAATAAAAAGAAGGAGGATATGAGGCCTCATTTAGCAGAGAATCAAAATGCTGAGAACAAATTTAATCAAGGAATCAAAGGACACGAAGACAAGAAATTCTTTAATTGCGTGTACACCAGTGCTTGGAGCCTGGGTAACAAACAAGAGGAATTGGACTTGCTCAGTTATGAGCATACATTCAAGCTAGTTTGGTATTACTGAAACCTGGTGGGATGAGTCACATAACTGGAATGTTAAAATCAATGGTTATAACCTATTTAGGAAGGATCAAGCAGGAAAAAGGATGGGAGGAATGGCACTCTGTGTCAACAATGGCGTTGCCTGTTTCTGAGTCACTGATAACTCAATAGACAATGATCTGGAATGCTCGCGGATCAGTGTCCATAAAGCATAAAATGAGGTATTAGTGGGTGTCTGCTACAGACCACTAAATCCTACTAGGGAAGAGTTTCTTATGATAAAGTTGGATATCTGTAACGCAGTCACATGGGTAATTTATCATCACTTTTCATCATGTATTTTGATGGGAGGGTATGGTATAGTTCTCTTTGGAGGGCCTATGGAGCTCAGCATTTTCCCCACAATACGTCTGGTTGTCAGGCGGAGGATGTCATTTGGGTTGGGATCATAAGGATAAGGAGGCACAAGCTCTAGTGGAGGGATGGGTGTGGTGCAGTGATTATGTCTTTGATCTGTAAAGCATGCTACAATTTCCACTGCTTGGCTCAGAGAGAGAATCATCCAGGGTGAAATCCTGGCCCCCTTGAAGTCTATGAGAGTTTTGCCATTTATTTAAATGGGGCCCAGATGTTGCCCCCTCTGACCAATAGGAAACTGTTCTAAATTCTCATGATTATCTAGATTTGGATTTTCATTTTGGGCCCTTAATGAGAGACAATTGTAAAATATATTGGGTTAGATTATAAAATCTTCCCATGAGTCTAAAATGTATTTACAACAATTTAAACCATACCAATAGCATAGTGGATTCCTGTATCTGGTCTCCTGGACAACGATGTATTTTGGTTATAGTGAATAGCCAGCATGGTAGCTTGACATACGTTATTTGACAATGTCCTAATATTAGAAATGTCTGGTCAACTATTATAAATGTTATAGAGATCTTATGGAATCAGAAACCACTGAATGCATCAAAATTATATTTGCCACCTGTTTTAATTTGGTCCATGGGGCTACAAAGTCTTTTAAATCACCCTTGGTTGTATAAAGAGCTTGATCCTGAGAAGGTGGAAAATCTCCTATGTCCCAATTTTAAAAGCTTGGTACTATAAGATGGCAGAAATTGCTTCATATGAGCATCTCACTTACAGGATTAATGGGGGGAAAGAATTCCTCTTATATGAGAGGAATTTCTCTCTCATATAAAGGAAATCACATACACCTCTACCCTGATATAACACTGTCCTCAGGAGCCAAAAAATCTTACCGCATTATAGGTGAAACCACACTATATCAAACTTGCTTTGATCCACTGGAGCATGCAGCCCTGTTCCTCCCCCCCCAGAGCACTGCTTTACCGCGTTATATCCAAATGCGTGTTATATCGGGTCCTGTTATATTGGGGTAGAGGTGTATTTGCAAACAAGAAGGATATGAGATTGATAGGAAGACATCATGGGAAGGCGAATGATGAGTGTGTAATTTTGTAGCATTGTTTTAAAACCAATAGACATAATATAAAATAATCAAAGCATATTTTGTATTACTGATGCTCTGTTAAGCTGGTCACTGTGCAGACAACATAGTGATGAGCTTGGTATAAATGCCTAGATAGTCACAGTAACAAATGGCTGCATTTCATACATTCAGATGTATTCTGCAATATTAGCTAAAATGGACAGAAGCCCAGCCATCATCATATACCAACATATAAAGTAATCTCAGTGCAGCACTAACAAAACAAATAGTAATTGTAAGGCATGAGTTGTTTGGGTTTGCATTTAGTACATCTTGATTTGATAGTAACCATTTTAAAGTCTGGAAGAATTTTGCACTCACTAGCTGATTTTACAAGAAAAGAGAAGGGCTTATCAGCAAAGGTTAATGTAGCTGTCAGTGCATGAGAACCCTATGGGTAGAAAGAGTCTCATCTGGCTGGTTTTTAAAGGGCAATGGGCATCACTGTAAAAAAGGATTTTTTTTCCCCATTTCTAGAAGCCTTTCACATGGTCCAAGCGAGTTTCATGGCACGTCACTGGCTGCTATTTGTAATTACATTTACTACATTTTCATGATTGTAAATGCTTTGTTTCTCCTTGATTGCACTTTTAAAATGTATAAACTGTTGGTATCCAAACTGAATAATCCACATTTTATTTCAGTGTAAGAGAAATCTATCTATCTTTGGTACTTACCTGGCCCCTATTATCGGAGTATCTGAGCACCTCATTATCTTTAATGTATTTATCTTCACAATGCCCTGTGTAGTATGGGAGAGTTGTTATCCACATTTTACAAATGGGACACAGAGGTGCAGAGAGGCTACATGACTTGACCAGGGTCCCAAAAGAAGTCTGGGGCACAACAGGGACTTGAATCTCAGGTCTCTGTAGTTTTCAAACTAGTACCCTAACCTCTGGCCCATCCTTAGTAAACCAAAGCTAGAAGTTCATATGGTTACATGTATAAACCAATGTACAACAATTCTGATAAAGGCTTGCATACATCAGACTTTCTTCCTTAAAACCAACCTTCCCTTGCTACCACTCATACAGCTCCATGTCTCACAGCAACAGCAGGAACACTGGAGGAGACAGGTCAGCAGTGTCTTTACCACAATATCATCTACAACCGCTCTGCACAGAGTTAATTGCACAGCAATGAAAACACTGGAGGCTGCTCTACACCAGTGCTCCCACCATCAGTACCACCAGTGGAGCTATATGGTTGGAAGCAGCTGTGGGAAATGTTATTTAAAAAAAAAAAGTCTAGTGTAGATGCAGCCTTATAGGCCAGATTAAGTTCTGGGCTAGCTGGGGTTCAAACCCTCTCTCCCCAGTGGTGGAAATCTGTTTTGAGGGGGGTTGTAGTGACAGAACACATCCTCAGTCACCTCTCTACCAGGACCTGTTGTTGGCTAGTAGAACTCTCATTATTAGTGATGGGAATGTAGCTTGAGTAGCCAGGGGATACCCAGGAATATGATATATGAAACAGGTCACCAAGGAAAAGATTAAATCTGATCCAAAATTATAACAGATTTCCAGGTAATGTCCATGCTTTATTTCCCATTGGTTGCAAGGAGATGGAGTAGTCCAGTGGTTCTCAAACTTTTGTACTGGTGACCCCTTTCATATAGCAAGCCTCTGAGTGCAACCCCCATCTTATAAATTAAAAACACTTTTTAAAATATATTTAACACCATTATAAATGCTGGAGGCAAAACGGGTTTTGGAGTGGACGCTGACAGCTCGTGACCCCCCATGTAATAACTTTATGACCCCCTGAGGGGTCCCGACCCCCAGTTTAAGAACCTCTGGAGTAGTCCAATGTAAAGTATTATTGCAGACTATATTTTGTTCATGCTTAGGATCTCTAATTTAGAAATTTAATTAAGTTTTTCCAGAGTTTCCAGAACACAAAGCATTTCATTCCATATGTTTTGGTAAAAAGATATGTAGTGATAGAAACACTAACTGGCTTGTTGTGGTGATGGTTTCAGTGATAAGGAAACCTGTCAACTAGAAACTGGAAGGGAGGACATTAAATCATTTGATACAGTCCACAAAATGGGCTTCAAATTGCAACAGCTCTTATTCACTACTGAAGTGGACAGATTTGAGCCAAAGACTCAAAGGCAAACGTCAAACTTAGTTACTATGGTGAATGGAATCTTAGAAGTACCTTGGATAGACAGACTGGGTAGGTTCCACATTGCACAACAGAGAGAGAGGGCTTGTCTGGGCTAGGCTCCAGCCCCTTTGCACTGCCACCCAGGGGCTGGAAAGCCAGCATTTATCTTTTTGGGGATTCCCCTGGTATGGCAGACTCCAGCTGACATAAAGCCAAAGTAGGTAGTTTCCATGACACCCCCATGCAGCACCCAGGCTAGGGGTGTATTTGGAATGAGGGGGAATGTAGAGTGACTGGTGCACTTTGGTAGTTCCCAGCTAGCCTGTCAAATGGCTGTTGGCCCTTTAAAAGGAGATGAGTTTCAGCCCCACCTGTGACACAGCTAGGGTAACCAGATAGCAACTGTGAAAAAACGGGACATGGAGTGCCGGGGTAATAGGCACCTATATAAGAAAAAGTCCCCAAAAATGGGACTGTCCCTATAAAAACAGGACATCTGGTCACCCTAGACACAGGCAACTGTCCTCCCCAGATGGGGAAAATGAGGGGCATGTGATGTGACTGACAGGTCATATGACTCACTCAGCCCTCTAGGGTAGATAGGAAGAGGGCTGGGGAGGAATAGGCAGTGGTGGTGGAGCTGCTACCATTCCCTATCAAGAACAAGTGTGTGCCTGTAGGACACCTTGGTAGGGGAAGTCTGTTTCCCTGTGGTGTGATCTGATCTCCAAACTGTGGAGGGATGCGGGAAGACTACACTGCAGCAAAGATGCTGTGGAGGAAGAACTATTAAAAAGATTTTGTTTTGAGTCTCACTTGTTTGAAAACACTTTGTTGCCAGTCTGGGTGGAATGAGATGAGAATAACTGGAGGGCCACTTGAAACTGTATAAGGACTTAATAAATTAGACCACAGAAGGGGAATCTTGTTTTTGTGAATACCTTGAACTGTGTGGAGTTCTTAAGGAGCCCTGAGCAGAAGGAAACGGAGATGGGGTGCTCTAGGACTGTCCCAGGCTACAAGGGGGTAACTCTGGAGGCGTTATATGAACAGCTGGCACACTTTAGAGCAACCCCCGGGCCAAGATAGAAGAAATGCTCCTTTCGTAGAATCATAGAACTGGAAGGGACCTTGAGAGGTCATCTAGTCCAGTCCCCTACACTCAAAGCAGGACTATGTATTATCTAGACTATCCCTGACAGGAATTTGTCCAACCTGCTCTTAAAAGTCCCCAATGATGGAGATTCCACAACCTCCCTAGGCAATTTATTCCAGTGCTTAACCACTCTGACAGTAGGGAAGTTTTTCCTAATGTCCAACCTAAACCACCCTTGTTGCAATTTAAGTTCATTGCTTCTTGTCCTATCCTCAGAGGTTAAGAAGAACAATTTTTCTCCCTCCTTCTTGTAACAACCTTTTATGTACTTGAAAACCGTTATCCTGTCCCCTCTCAGTCTTCTCTTCTCCAGACTAAACAAACCCAATTTTACCTCATAGGTCATGTTTTCAAGACCTTTTCTCATTGTTGTTTCTCCAATTTGTCCGCATCTTTTCAGGAATGTGGCGCCCAGAACTGTACACTGGGGAATTTTTTTCAAGTTTAGGTTTTACTAACTATATCTTCTATTTTCAGCTAATGGAAAACATCTGAACAAGAGGCCTGCAGTTCCTTATCTTTATAGCAAAGGAGGAGTAATGGCAGCACTGGTTGATACTTGTTTTATTCCATTTGAAAATTTCTTGTTAGTGTTGTGTGAGTTTTTTTGTTGTTTTTTTTGTTAATGTACACTTGGCAAAAAAAAGTGCCTTACTCACCGTTTAACTAGAGCTGTGGCTGAACTACACCCCTGGATGTGATCACATCAAATTTTGGCAAACTTTTGTGACAGCTCTACCAGGGAGCATCAGTATCAGTGCTACGGCCATCAGTGATAGCTCTCGTGGATGCCATAGCTGAGCACTGTGCACCAGCGTTGGCAAGGAGTAGCCACACTCGACTTGTTGATGTCCAACTTAATCTTTGACAATGTGAATTCAACCCTGATGAAGCGTGGAAAGCTGAATGGAGTTCACAAGAAGTCACAAACAAACCGACCCGATGCAGAAGATCCCTGGCTTTGAGCTTCCGTGAAACTTATAGGTGACCTTAAACTGCATTGGCACAAACCATGGCAAATGCAGATACTTGCTGCACAAATGGAAAATTTAAAAACTTTCCAGTGTGCAACTGTGGTCACCCAGAACAGACCATGGAGCATATAATGACTTAATGCCCGATACACAAATACGAAGGAGGCATCAGTGATACACCCTGCTACTCCTGATGCAATTATCTGGCTTACCCACCTAAATGTAAAATTATAGTTATTGCTCTACATCTACATCAGCCATACAAAGAAGAATTATAGACGCTATTTGTTCTGGTAAATGAGCTTTTTCACCTTCCACCTTTATTCCTCTTATTATTCCTCTTACATAGTAAGGCCTATCTTATTTTGTTGTAGATCATTGTTAGGCAGGGGAAAGTTTGTTTGCACAGTTCAGTGAGCATGTATTTTGGTCTATTTCTTGTTATAGAAAAACTTTATAGTTATACATAATTAGGCTTGGAAAGATTAGATTTTTATTGGTAAATGTCAGTAAACCTCAATTTCTCCCTCCATATACAAACCGACAAATATTTCTATTGACTAATAATAGAAATTTACAGATGGGCAAAGCAAGAAAAATGCTGTTTTGAGAACTTATTAGAGTTTGATTTAAGGAAAATTACTGTGTATATTTTGACAATATATTGAGAATTTGTATTTTGAAAGGTTAAAGCTTTAACTTTTTGCATCTCGTCTGTCACTAAGTAGCTATTGTGGTCCCCACCATAACTTCCTGCAACTGTAAAAATTTAAATTGACATTATCCATCAGAATGACAAAAAAATTGAATTTTGCCAAGAAAGCAGTCATACGTGACATAAAATCACTAAGCCACTTTTTAAAAGACTTGCACTTTAATCTCTTTGTTTTTTACTTGCAAACAGACTAACTAAAACCCCCACATGTCCCCTCTCAGTCTTCTCTTCTCCAGAGTAAACAAACCCAATTTTCCCTCATAGGCTGTTTTCTTCACCTTTAGTCATTTTTGTTGATTGCAATAGACAATATAATTAATAGGGGGGTTATGTATTATTCCATTCCTTTTAGCTGGGGGGGGGGATGCCACTCATTGTGCACATCTCCATACATTTTTGTCACTGTCTGAGCTGATAAGAGAATAACATTGCTATATAGGCATTACCTGCAAGGAATATTATCCCCCACATGTGCTCCTCAGGCCTCATGTCTGGAAAGTCCTCTTATGGAGGTGGCAATTTATGTGAAGCAAAAAGATACTGAAGATCTGCAAAACTATGGTCTCTGTCCTGCCAGAACATATGCAGAAGCATAAGAATGGCAGGTACGAAAGTGGATAATCAGGCCACAAGCATACACCAGGCAGGAATGTTGGATTCCCTGCCATGATACACAGGAATACACAAGAGCTATACTGATTTACACCAGCTAGATGTCTGTCCCAGTGTCTTGTACAAAAATGTACTGTGACCCAGAGCACAGAAATATGCTACCGGAAGGGTTTTGCTAAAGCAGTCGGAGCTGCATCATAACAGAGTTGCAGACATGGCTGACACACACAGCTCCACTAGCAATGAGCACTCTGGTCATGAACACAACAGCAGTAAATAGCATCTGCAGCATAATGAACCATTTCACCATACCTTGAGACAGCAGGATTCCTCTTTCACTGAACCCTCTGTCAGAGCACCTGTGCTGGATTTTGGGCCTATTGCCAAGATTTGGCCCTTGCTCTTTTTCCTTAAAAATCAAAATAGACATTAATATCAGGCTTTTTTAACACATAGCACTCTTAATCAGTAGCTCTAAAAGTGCTTCACAAGGGAGGTCAGTATCATTATCCCCATTTTACAGATATAATTCTTTCTTCTTAAAGATTCAAGATGCCATAAGAGTGTCAGTAGTGTATATTCCACCCTCTTCATTTAGGCCCTGAGTCAACAATGCTCTTATGCAGCTCCTTAACTTCAGTGGGACTACTCGTGTGTTTAAAGCCGGGTGGATAAAAATCAACAATTTTTTTTTTAAATAAAAAATCATTTTTTTATTGGATTGTTTTGATAAAATGCTTTTTGAGGGAAAAAACCTATCTAAAGATAGTTTTAATTAAGATACCTTATAGCTAAAAGATATCTCATCATGGAATAGGGATTATAAATTCTAATTATATAGTATGAGACAATGTATTCACGTAATGTTTAGGAAAAGTTTTGTAAACAAGTTCCAATAGTTCATGGATTAGGGACCCCAATTTTATGGGATTTCAGGGGCTTCTGTATAGATTATTCAGGTTAATCTTTCTATCCACTCAATGGGACTCAGTGCTCAGTATAGAAGATACCATCAGAGATGCTTAGTTTTGCAGTTCTCAAACTGTGGATTTGTGTCTCCAGAGGTAACATGCTTGTTAACAGCAAAACATTTTTTTAAATAAATAAATATACAGAGGTGAGAAATAACAGACCTCAACCCTATTGTCCCTCTGCAAATTTGTGTACAGAGTCAATCCCCTACCTCTCTCTAAAAGTGCAAAGTTTCAAAAAGTTCAATGAATAGAAGATTGTTGGGAGTGGAATAGATCTGGACAAGGAGAAGAAGTCTGGAGATAAATGTGAGAAGGGAGGGATAGGCAGTAGAAACAAAACTGAAACAGTTTGAGTAGCATATTCCAAGAAGTCTTGAGGTCTTTCTGAGTGTAGCCTTCATTGATTTGAGATCTACCATACCATTCTCTCACTAGAAGGGAAACCAGTTTAGGAATATTTTAATAAAGTTACTCTACCTGTGGGTAAGACAGGCATGCATGCAAAATGCAAATAGTGCAACAAAGAAATGCAAGGCCTGGTTGCCCAAATGAAACATCATCATGAGAAGTGTTCCTTCTCAGGAGGAAGCTGCATTGAAGATGATGAAAGGAACATGGCTGAACATGCAGGATCTTCAGGTTGGTAAACTTTTTTTATTTCATACTTCTTTCTTAAGGACTGCCTGTCTTCCTTCTGGACTATTCTTGAATTTTCATGTTTGAGCAAAAAATATAGTTGTTACTCTATGGTATTATCATTTTAGATGTAGTTGTGATAAAAAATAAATATCTGAAATAGGCAGATCTTCCTTTTACAATTTCACCTCTAACGTAGTACTGAGTGTCAGTGAATGCAATTAGTAATACTGAATGAGCAGTATGGTAATAACTAAATAATTGCATTGACTTATTTTGTTTAGGAGAATCCATCCTCAACATACAGGATTCTGAAGACTATCCACCTTCAAGATCACCATCATTTTCTATAGTTTCAGAGTTATCTGTCAATGATAGTGTTTCAGTCACATCGTGCATGTCACATAGCTACAGTATATCACCCGTAGTAGCGCAAAAACAAACAAACAAACAACAACAAAAACCTCCATCATCCAGAAACAACCATAGGTAAGTTTGTGATAAGAACTAGCAGATTACAAAAAGAGATAGTTGATGAAAAAATTGCCCAGTTTGTTTATGCAACAAACTCTCCTTTTCATATGATTGAGAACCCACACTTCATTAACATGGTTCAGTCATTAAGACCAGGATACAGTCCACCCAACAGAGCAGATGTTGCAGGCAAATATAAATATACAGAGCGTATGAAAGAGAAAATTGAGAAGTGTGCAAAAGGTCTACAGGGTGAAATTGTTAACCTGAATCTTGATGGGTGGAGCAGTATCCACAATGATCCTGTTGTATGTGCTTGTGTGACAACAGAAGAAGGGAATGTCTTCCTTACAGAAATGATACATCAGGAAATGTACACACAGCAGAATACTTACAAGAAGTAGCAGTAAAAGCTATAACAAACTGTGGGAGAAAAAATGCAAATGTCTAGTACGCAGCTTGGTCACAGACAATGCTGCAAATGTATCCAAGATGAGAAGAAATTATTTAGAAGAGAGTGAAAAGAGGCCCAAGCTAATTACATACATTGCAGTGCTCATTTGATGCACCTCCTAGCAAAAGACTTCATGTTCCAGAAATAAAGGCTAATGTTGAAATTACGAAATACTTCGGCAACAACCACTTTGCAGCAGCTGCTCTGAAAAAAGTGGGAGGAACCAAGCTAACTCTCCCACAAGACGTGTGATGGACCTCAGTAGTGGACTGTTTTGAGCACTATATCAAGAACTGGCCTAATCTGATGACAGTTTGTGAACAAAATTGTGAAAAAATAGATGGCACTGTCACAGCCCAAGTTCTCAACATTGGGTTTAAGAGAAATGTTGAACACATGCCGAGTTCCCTGAAGCCCATTTCTGTAGCCTTGAACATAATGCAGGGAAATAGCTGTTTTATTGCTGATGCTGTTGAAATTTGGAAGGAACTGAGTGAGATCTTAAAAAAGAGAAATATGCAATAACAGAGTTAAACTACAAGCATTAAAAAAATGAATGGGACAAGCACTATCTCCAGCTCATTTTCTTGTAAATATTCTCAATACTTGGTACCAGGGTCAAACCTTAGCCAACTCCTCTTCTTCAGCAGTTATGACATGGACATCCAGCAATCATCCCTCCATAATGCCAACTATAATAAACTTCAGAGCTAAGGCTGAACCATTCAAGGAATATATGTTTGCTGATGATGTTTTAAAGAAAGTCACACTGGTGGAAGTCACTTAAGCACTTGGACTGCTGAAGTGGTGATCTCACTTTTAACAGCAGTAGTTTCTTCTGTAGATATAGAAAGAATATTTTCATCCTTTGGACTAATTCATTCCAAACTGAGAAATCGTTTGGGACCTGAAAAAGCAGGAAAGCTTGTTTTCTTTTACAGATTATAAACAAACAGGAAAATGAAGGTGAAGATGGCTGAGTTAGCTGCAGAAGCCAATATTTTAAGTTTCTCACACAGTTGATTTAATTTTTTTAAAATATTTCATTTAACTATATTAGTTCAAAACAATTTTAACAAAAACAAACCTCATTTAAAAATATATTGAATATTTAAATTAAAAAATTAATATGCTTGTTTTGTTAAAATATTATGTATGTTGTTGAAGAAAAATTCCAGAATACATACTGTTGTTTTAGTTAAATAAAACTATTTAAATGTCTGTCTGGTGCTGTTCTCTTCCTAATACAGCATGGCAAGAAAATCCTCCAAATATTAATGATTAACCTGTTGAATTGGAGATAGTTCACCTCCCAATGACTTCATAAATATCTGCTTCAATAACCTTTGGTAAACGAAATAACCGAACAATCATTCATTTTCTAACATAGCTGTAAAACTAATCTGAAAAGTTTTCAAAATAAATCATTTAAAAATGTATAGCATGAAAATGAAACCTACATCTATCTGAGTTGTGAAGAATATGTATTAAGTTATAACAACCAAGAATGCACTTTTATATAGAAATCCATGATTAAATCAAATCCACCCTGATTTAAAGTGAACAGGACTTCAGCTCCTGCTTAAAGTTAAGTGCCTAAATGTGTTGCTGAATCGAGCCCCGGGTGATGCTTAAAGAAGAAGAAATCTGTTCATTGTAGGCAGTTTTGCAACACTTTTCAAGCATCTTTTCAGGGACTTCTTATGTCTTTTCAGTTGTTTATGTAGACTGCTAAAATCTAACAAGATCCCTGTGGTATGATGGAATAAATGACCAACTTCTATGTTGTCCAATCACATTAGACCAAAATTAATCCTTTGCCTCATTCTCATTTGTATGTTTTTATAAATATTGCCTTACCTTAGAAACAAAGGAAACATAATGCTCAGGAAATAAATGACAGCAGGGGTTAGAGAGATCAGACATAGTGTGAGCAGGCAGGGCTTAATCTTCCACAAGAATTTGTGTCAATGTATTTAATTCCTGACTGTTATCTATTCCAGTGCTGGGGTTTACAGTCTGGCTGCTAATACTGGATAAATATCTACTGGAAACGCTCATTTTCTTTTGATCTAAGCCACACTGTGAACATTGAGGTACCAAGCAAATTCAGGTCCCATTCAATTTTGAGCGCTGTAAATGCACTGTGAATGTGGGCCAATATTCCATCCGCCCACTGAACTGTAATTTTTTTTAACACATTCAAAAGTGGCCACTTGGTTACAGTCACACACAAGGCTACAGCAGGGCTGCCAATAAAACCTAGCTATGTTGACTCCAAGTCATGTGGTTTATCCATTAGACCACGTTTCCATTAAACCAAAATGTCTTCATTTAAAAATAAATAATTCAGAACAGAGCTCTTCCCTAATCTAGATTATGCCATTTTGCAATGCTGAACAAACACCCACAATACTTAACATTTGGAAATTAGCTGCTGACTATGCACCGCATTTCATTTTCGTTACACGTTCGGTATGTTGCATAGCGGCCATAATAAGCCACGTGCTGTCATAAATCTTGTTACTATACAGTAAGCTTTGTTACTGCAACCCTTTAGTTGCATATTAAGTGTTTTTATTATACTAATTTACATTACGACAGTAACTAATGTGTTTTTTAAAAAGCTATTAAAACCTGAAACACGAACCCAATTTTTAACCACAAAATGGAAAAAATGGATGCAAATCAGTTGTGCTTCCAAAACCTGGGACTGGATAATTGCATATCTAATTACTCATTTATACATGCAAATAAAAGGTTTTGCAGGTATGATGGATGAGATGGCGTGTTTGTCATGGATGAAAACTTGTCTTTAAAACACAAACATAACTGCACAACAGCAAGAGAATTCTGAGTTAAGACTACCACACATTACTGTTGTCCACACACATGCATAGCTCTCATTGGCATTAGCAATAGTTACACACATATGGAGAAGGGACAAAATCTCATTAAACGCTGTAGTGCATATGGTCTTCTGACAGGGTCTCTCAAACCAAGCAGCGATCTTATACTCCGTATGCACTATACACCAATATTTTGGTATCAAAGTGGGAGTTAAAAATAGCATGGCAGCTTATCTCCAAATTCTTTTGTTTTTATGGTTTTTCTAGATTTTAATATTAACTTATCACTCTGAAATGTGGATAATAGTATTGAACAGCTAAAATTACAATGCACCTTGGGGGACAAACAATATATTATGATGTACAAAAATTGCTATCTAAATATTGTACTTAACCCAATCTCTGAAGTAAATATTTCCAAGTACTACATATCAAATGCCTATAGGTGGGAAGTGTGAGACTGGACCCTATGGGTCAGAATCTTTTTTCCACAATGGTGGTGCAAAACCGCTGGAAAGCTGGTGTAACTAGCTACCTTGGGATTCCCTTGCATATGGGGAATCCCTGGGTAGCATACAGCTGGAACCTCACCTTTGGTGCAGTATAATTAGGGAAAAGAGCATGTCAAAGGTGCTATCCCTGGCTGTCTGAAAAGGCCCTTTGGACCACAGATAGGCATGCTAAGTTAGAGCAGTCTTCAGGCAGGGTCCAAACCAAATCAATCAATGGCTGGTCCCTGTATGTGGGAGCCACAAACATATGGTGTAAAAGGCACCTTGATCACCATCTCAGCAGCATCTAGTGCTGCACAAAGCTAGGCCAGATCAGAGTTTGACCTTATAATACCAAAGAATGTAGAAGTTAGTTACAGTAAAAACAGTAGCTGCATTTATCCTGAATTTTCTTGCTTTTAAATACGTCTCACTCTTAACATGGCCTGTAAGCAAGTCACATCAATGCTGATTATTATTATATATTGTTCACTCTGAGTCTTCGCTGATTACACCGAATGAAGCTGAAGTCATAAATCTAAATAACTTCTTTCCAAATTACATTACTGATTTATTCTTTTTGTGACTGAAGTTTTATATTACTAACAGAATAAAAAACTCACCTTCACCAGTTTAAATAGTTGACCAAATAAGTTATGCTGCAACTATGCACTTTAGACAACAGTTTAGATTAGAAAATGTTAAGGAAATATATTAAAGATTTGGAATTAAGATGAGCACTCACAATGGTCTGTTTATGGTATCAGTTTGGCAGTCCTGATGCAATTTTGTAGAAAAGTACCCTAATTTCCATTTAAAATTTTTATATTTCTTATCAATTTCAATATAAAGCAACACAATACTTTTATCTTTATACTGTATGTGTATGTAGTTAGCAGGTTGCAGTACAGCTGGAACCAGACTCAAGCGTTTCCATCACTTTTCCAAAATGTTCATTATACTGTAAATACATATATATAATTATTTCAACAGGACATGGTCTATTCAAATCATATCTTCTGAATGGTTCTTACGAAAGGCCCCAGTCCCCTCAAAGTGAAGGTTGCACATAGCTTCCCATTATTAGCCCAATTTTCAAAACCCCACTGCTAACTATACCAAAATCAAACCAGTCTTCCTAGAATTTCTCATATTACACGTAAGAGGAACATTTTTTGGATCAAATTGAGAAGAATCCCATGAGAGTTTTAAAAATATAGTGCTTCCAAAATTTTCCTGCCCTTCATTTTTGGAATTTGCTCTCGCTCTTGCGCTCTCTCTCTCTGTTTAGTCTATAGTAGAGTTGATTGACAAATGCTCATTATTTTTAATGGGAAATTTCAGAAAAAAGAACTTTTTAAGATTTCCCATAAATTTTTTTTGGTTTTGCAATTAAAACAATTTTTTCCTGCTTTTGAAAACCAAAAATTTTAACTGAAAAAAGTTTATTGAAAAATATATATGGAAAATTTCAAACTAAAATGAAACTTTTTGTTTTGACCCAAAAGCCATTATTCACTGGAAAAAAAAGTTTCAGCAAAAACATTCCCACCAGCTCCAGGTGGAATGCAGCAAGGGGGGCAATTGCCTACCACCCTAGACTTTTCAAAAGTCTATATCAGAAGTTCTCATACTGTGGTCCAAGCTCCATTCAGGTGGACCATGGATAGTTCCCTCTAAGGTCCACATACAAGAGAATGAAGGGCCACCCATCTAATTAGTGGAGCCGCACAGGCGTGGCTCCACTAATTAGGTGCCTGGACCCTGGAGAAGATGCATGTGTAAGGTGAAGAGGTGGCCATGGGGGGGAATAGGGGGTAGGTGGGAGGGAGCAGTGGGATGAGAAGAGGGGGTGGGGGGAATTTGGGACACGCAGGGCTGTGGCGGCCAGAGAATGAGGTGACTTTCCCCAGCTCCAGTGTAGACAGAACTTATGCTAACAGGAGGGATTCTTCCATCTGCTTAGGTAATCCACCTCCCCAAGAGGCAGTAGCTAGGTTGACAGAATTCTCCTGTTGACCTAATGCTGTCTACACTGGGGACTTAGATCAACTTAACTGCGTCACTTGGGAGTGTGGATTTTTCTGCACTATGGCTGCAGTTCCTAGCCAATGGGAGCTGTGGAGCCAGCGCTCTGGGTGGGGGCAGCACGTAGAGCCTCTCTGATTGCCCCTGTGCCTAGAGACATGCCAGCTGCTTCAGGGAGCCACGTGGAACCTGCCTTAGCTCCACTGCGCTACCAAGTGGACTTTTGGCCTATTAAAATCTCCCACATTTTCTGGGAGATTGAGGCTGATTCCAGGAGATTCCCAGCCAATCTGAGAGGGTTGGCAACCTGTGGCATAGACACTTGCTTCAGCAACAGAAGGGCTTTTTCCATCACTGTAGTTAATCAAAGAATATCAGGGTTGGAAGAGACCTCAGGAGGTCATCTAGTCCAACCCCCCTCCTCAAAGCAGGGCCAATCCCCAACTAAATCAGAAAGATTTTTGCCCCAGATCCCTAAATGGCCCCCTCAATGCTTGAGCTCACAACACTGAGTTTAGGGGGCCAATGCTCAAACCACTGAGCTATCTCTCCCCCTTTGTCTCTGTGAGGCAGTAGCTGGAATTCTTCCATCCACCTAGTGGTGTCTACACTGGGGGTTAAGTTGACCTAAATACGTCTCTGGGCTGGACAATACTAAAAACTCTGTTGCACAGGGGTGTGAAAAATCCCCATGTAGCTAAGCTGACTGAGTCCCTGGTGTAGACAGCGGGAGTGAGGAATTCTAGCCATGGCCAGTTGTGGAGGTGGCGTTGGGCGCACCCCTCCGGTGGCTGTAGTATCTGAAGTGCCACCGCAGCACCTATGTCACCGTGGGGTTTTATGTGTCGTCATGCGCAGGGCCGGCTTTAGGCCTATTCCACCAATTCTCCCGAATCGGGCCCCGCACCTAAGAGGGCCCAGCGCCCAGTGAGAATCCCTTCCCTGGCTACAGGCGCCTTTTTAATTTTTACTTACCTGGAGGCGCTCCGGGTCTTTGGTGGCACTTCAGTGGCGGGTCCTTCGCTTGGTCTGGGTCTTCAGTGGCGGGTCCTTCAGTGCCGCCAAAGACCTGGAGCGAGTGAAGGACCCATCGCCGAAGTGCTGCCGAAGACTCAGAGCACTGTCCAGTGAGTACAAGCCCGACATGTTTTATACATGTGGGTTTTTTTTGTTTTTTTTTTAGTCATCCCTGCCAGGGCCCTCGAAACTGTTCGAATTGGGCCCCGCACTGCCTAAAGCCGGCCCTGCGCCATGGGCTCGGGGGGTGAACGGCTCAAAGCCCCGAGCTCTGCGGAGTTAGTCTCCCCCCTCCCTCCCGCGCCGAGCCGCAGCCCAGAATTTCTTCGCCAAAGTTGCTTCTTCCACATGCGCTTCCTTCCCTGCAGCTGCTCTTGGCTCTGCCCAGGGCCGGGGCGGCGCTTCAGCCTGACTCCGGGGCCCCCCGGCCCTAAGGAACCATTAGCAGCAGAGAGCGGGACCCGCCAGCTCCCGCCACGGCGGCCGGGGACTCGCCTCTGCTGGCCCGCTGGGTTCCGGTGCGGCCAGGCTGCCCCCAGCGCCGGAGGGGTGGGAGCGGCCGGGCAAGGTGCAGCCAAAGGGGCGGCCCGGGGATTGCATAACCCGAGCCCGCCCTGGAGCGGCGTGTGAGCGCGCGGGGGCCGCACTGAGCCCAGCGCCCAGCATGGCACATGGCAAGGCGGCGCCGGCGTCGGGTCCCCGGGGGGCCAGGCCGGGGCAGCGGCCCCCGCTCCTGGCGCTGCTGCTGCTGCTGCTGGCCGGGCTGGGCCAGGTGCGCCCGCACCCGCAGTGCCTGGACTTCAAGCCGCCCTTCAGGCCGCCGCAGCCGCTGGACTTCTGCGTGCAGTACTCGGACTTCGGCTGCTGCGACGCGGAGCAGGACCGGGCGCTGATGGAGCGGTACTACAGCATCAGCGGCCGCCTGGCCCAGCCAGTGCACGCCGCCTGCGCCAGCCACCTGCAGGACCTGCTCTGCCAGGTGACACTGCCCCTGCTACCCTCCCTCCCTCCCTGCGGGGCCGGGTCTGCCCTGCTCTGCCAGGTGACACTGCCCCTGCTACCCTCCCTCCCTCCCTGCGGGGCCGGGTCTGCCCTGCTCTGCCAGGTGACACTGCCCCCTGCTACCCTCCCTCCCTCCCTGCGGGGCCGGGTCTGCCCTGCTCTGTCAGGTGACACTGCCCCTGCTACCCTCCCTCCCTGCGGGGCCGGGTCTGTCCTGCTCTGCCAGGTGACACTGCCCCCTGCTACCCTCCCTCCCTCCCTGCGGGGCCGGGTCTGCCCTGCTCTGTCAGGTGACACTGCCCCTGCTACCCTCCCTCCCTGCGGGGCCGGGTCTGTCCTGCTCTGCCAGGTGACACTGCCCCTGCTACCCTCCCTCCCTCCCTGCGGGGCCGGGTCTGTCCTGCTCTGCCAGGTGACACTGCCACCTGCTACCCTCCCTCCCTGCGGGGCCGCTTCTGTCCTGCTCTGCCAGGTGACACTGCCCCTGCTACCCTCCCTCCCTCCCTGCGGGGCCGGGTCTGCCCTGCTCTGCCAGGTGACACTGCCCCCTGCTACCCTCCCTCCCTGCGGGGCCGCGTCTGTCCTGCTCTGCCAGGTGACACTGCCCCTGCTACCCTCCCTCCCTCCCTGCGGGGCCAGGTCTGTCCTGCTCTGCCAGGTGACACTGCCCCTGCTACCCTCCCTGCGGGGCCGGGTCTGTCCTGCTCTGCCAGGTGACACTGCCCCTGCTACCCTCCCTGCGGGGCCGGGTCTGTCCTGCTCTGCCAGGTGACACTGCCCCTGCTACCCTCCCTCCCGGCGGGGCCGGGTCTGCCCTGCTACCCTCCCTCCCTGCGGGGCCGGGTCTGCCCTGCTCTGCCAGGTGACACTGCCCCCTGCTACCCTCCCTCCCTCCCTGCGGGGCCTGCTCTGCCCTGTGCTTACAGGTGACACTGCACCCTGCTACCCTCCCTCCCTGCGGGGCCTGCTGTGCTCTGTCCTGCCAGGTGACACTGCACCCTGCTACCCTCCCTCCCTGCGTGGCCTGCTCTGCCCTGCTCTGCTCTGCTAGGTGACACTGCCCCGTGCTACCCTCCCTCCCTGCGGGGCCGGGTCTGTCCTGCTCTGCCAGGTGACACTGCCCCCTGCTACCCTCCCTCCCTGCGCGGCCTGCTCTGCCCTGTGCTTACAGGTGACACTGCACCCTGCTACCCTCCCTCCCTGCAGGGCCTGCTCTGCTCTGCCAGGTGACACTGCCCCCTGCTACCCTCCCTTCTTGCAGGATGTGCTCTGCCCTGCTGTATTGAAACTAAAATATTGGTGTATGGTACATACGGAGTGTAAGATGACTGCCTGGTTTGAGATATCCTGTCAGAGAACCATATGTACTACAACATTTAATATGAGTCTGTTTTCTTCTCCATATGTGTGTGGAACTCCATTGATGTCAATGTGAGTTATGCATGTGTGGCCAATAAGAATGCTATAAGCTTTAAGTTGGAATTCTCTTGCTGTTTTGTGATGAAAACCTTGTCTGTGTCTTGGGAACCTTGAGGTAAAAAATTATCTAAGTTGTATCTGTTCTTATCAGTTTAATATCTGTTTGGTCCTTTATTTGAGGTTTGACTTTTAAGACCAGATTTTCAGTCATGGCCACAACAAATGCACCAGGAAATATGCCAGCTTATCTGCTTTGCCTTGCACACTTTTATATTTGCATAAGTGAATTGGTGTGCAGTTACTCAATCTGTGTATGCAGTTTTGGTGTTTTGTCTCATTCAATCTCCTTTTGTTCACATTAATTGCTGTTCTTTTGAAGGGCAGTCAGCATAATAACCTTCATTTCACAATGAATAGGCTGACATAATAAGAAATCTTATTTTACACACTAATCAGATCTGTTACATAGTCCCTTGCTTTATTATGGGAGATGCCAGAACTGTTAAAAAAAATGAAATATTGTGTGTATTACTATTGTGTATATTTACCAGCTAATTTAAATATAGGTATCTTGGATGTTTTTTTCTTTTCATCATTGACTAATGACCTAAACTGTATGTTGTTGTTGTTGTTGTTTTGGTTTTTTTATTAAGCCTATTTTGCTTAGGAGAAGTGTGGCCCTATAATTAAAGCACAAATTTATTCAAGAGAGTTGGTTTCTTTTCCCAGCTATACCACAGACTTGCTTGGTGATGTGTGATAAATCATTGATCCTCTCTTTTTCTCAATTTACTTATCTATCACTTGAAAATAAAAATCCTTACCAACTGAGGCTTATTGCATTGTTATAGAGCACTTTAATATCTTTGGCTGGAAGGTGTATTAGAAGTGGAAAGTAATATATTATTACTTAACAAGAAAAAAGCACCTGAAAACCAAGAGAACTGGATGTTTTCGTCAGTTTGTAAGAGACAAGTAGTTTTCTGGATTTAAGTGACTTATAGATTGGCAGAGGCCCTGGAGGTTTTTTGCCTTCCTCTGCAGCATGGGGCACGGGTCACTTTCTGGCGGATTCTCTGCAGCTTGAGGTCTTCAAACCGCAATTTGGGGACTTGAATAACTCAGACATAGGCTAGGGGTTTGTTATAGAAGTGTATGGGTGGGATTCTGTGGCCTGCATTGTGCAGGAGGTCAGACTAGATGATCATAATGGTCCCTTCTGACCTTAAAGTCTATGAGTCTATGAGTCTATGTCAAGAAAATGTGCTTGTGACAGATAACCCTTATATGAATTTGATTCAGTTCTTAGGCAGGGTATCTTCATATACTGCTGTTTATTTGTGTTGCGGTAGCTACCAAAGGGCCCAGTCTGGATTGGAACGCTTTCATGATGGGCACTGTAACATCTCATAGCTGGGGCCCTACCAAATTCACGGTCCATTTTGGTCAATTTCACAGTCATAGGATTTTAAAAATCATAAATTTCATGATTTCAGCTATTTAAATCTGAAATTTCACTATGTTGTAATTGCAAGGGTCCTGACCCAAAAAAGAGTTTGAAGGGGGCAAGGTTATTGTATGGGGGTTGTAGTACTGTTACCCTTACTTCTGCACTGTTGCTGGCGGCAGTTCTACCTTCAGAGCTAGGCAGCTGGAGAGCGGCAGCTGCTGGCCAGGAGCCCAGCTCTGAAGCCAGAGCCGCCGCCAGCAGCAGCACAGAAGTAAGGATGGCCTGGTATGGTATTGCAACCCTTACTTCTGTGCTGCTGCCTGCACTGCTGGGTCTTCAGTCAGCAGCCGCCACTCTCCAGCCGCCCAGCTCAGAAGGCAGCAGTGCAGAAGTAAGAGTGGCATGGTGTGGTATTGCCACCTTTCCTTCTGCACTCCTGCTGGTGGGATGCTGCCTTCAGAGCTTGGATCCTGGCCAACAGTTGCCGCTTTCTGGCCGCCCAGCTCTGAAAGCCGTGCAGAAGTGAGGATGGTAATACCGCAACCCTCCTAAAATAACCTTGTGATCCCCCTGCAACTCCCTTTTGGGTCAGGAGCCCCAGTTTGAGAAATGCTGGTCTCCCCTGTGAAATCTGTATAGATTAGGGTAAAAGCACACAAAAGACCAGATTTCAGGGGGGGAGACCAGATTTCACAGACCGTGATATGTTTTTCAAGGCCGTGAATTTGGTAGGGTCCTACTCATAGCATGAATAGTCTCTACCCTAAATGTTTACAATCTAGTTTAACGGTCTCAAGGTGCATTTGCATTTGCTAGTTAGGTAGTTGGGTAATCAAATGTAGTTTGTGCTCACAGACCTGTGGCCCTCACTCTGTTGCTGGCACAGCAGTGCATGCCTTTATCAGTTGAAGAGGAATGGAAGCTACAGAAAGCTATGGCTCAGTTGCTACTTCTTTCAATGTGGAAATTTTGAGACCTGATTCTTCAGTGTTTGGTCTAGTTTTATAGTTACAGATGTAACTCCATGATTTCAATGCAGGTGCTCCAGCATTAAGCTGGAGTAAAGCAATGGTGACTCTCTATCTTTGGATAATAGAGCCTGTAACACAAAACTTCACTTTTCCTCTGTTAGGACATGGGCGTGATGTACACTAAGCATACCCATGAGCCTGGGTCCAGTTTTTATGTGTTGGCACTCAGGCTTGAATACCTGAATCCACATTTGAGAACTCTCATTGAAACCTGGCTCCCACCATCTCTATTTAAGGTTATTACCTCAATTGTTGGGATGAATCATTTTCAGAGGTCTGAGATCTTTATATATGTAAATATATTTGCATAGTGAGTCACATGCATGTTGTTGTGATAAGGTAAATTTTCGTATTTTGGTGACATTTTTTCAGCCACATTGTGAAGTGACTGAGGTTTCCTCTCTTTCTGTAGGAATGCTCCCCCTATGCTGCTCACTTGTATGATGCTGAGGATCCTTCCACTCCCTTGCGGACAGTGGCAGGACTTTGCCAAGAATACTGTGAGCAGATGTGGCAAAAATGCAGGTCCATGTTTCGCTATCTCTCTACGGACAAAGAATTATTAGCCCTGGAAAACAATATGGCAAAGTTCTGCCGCTATTTGTCACTTGATGATGTGGACTATTGTTTCCCTCGCCTGCTGGTAAATCAGAATCTTAATCAAAACCTTGGGTTAGTGACTGCCGACTCAGAGGGCTGTCTCCAGTTGTGCCTATTAGAGGTAGCTAATGGTCTGCGGAATCCTGTTGCTATGGTGCATGCAAATGATGGAACTCACAGATTTTTCATTGCCGAACAAGTTGGTTTAGTTTGGACCTACCTCCCAGATCGGTCAAGGCTGGAAAAGCCATTTCTGAACATCAGTGAAGCCGTACTTACCTCACCTTGGGAAGGAGACGAGAGAGGTTTTCTAGGTATTGTCTTCCATCCTAAATTCAAATTTAATGGTAAAGTGTATGTCTACTATTCAGTTGAAGTTCATTTTGAAGAGAGAATCCGAATAAGTGAGTTCAGAATTTCTCCTGATGACATGAATACTTTGGACCATAGTTCTGAAAGGTATTGTATGCACATTTATCTGTCAAATTTATTTAAGATTTCAAAGAAAAATTCATGCATTTTTAAAGGCCTGCTAACATAATAAATAAGATTAATTTGGCTTAATATTGCTCTTTCATTCTAATTTTATATGAAGTAAGTCTATTTATGCTGTAACTTTAAAGGGGAAAAAGGACATTAATTCATAATTAAGATTTTATTTTAATATACAAAGATCAGAAAATTCAAAACCCTTCCCCCAAGAGTAATTGTACCTGCTGCATTTTGCACAGGTATGTATTTAGGTATAAAAGATACATGTTCAATGTGGATGAATTACAGTTGCCCTGGAATAAAACATTTGACTTTCCTAACTGTTCAACATCTAAAGATTTAACTGTAATGTTTCTTAAAGTTTTTTGCATTTAATTTCCTTGGTTTGACTACTGCATAAGAAAGAAAAAGGAGAGAGAGAAACCTTGACCGCACATTCAAGTATACTTTTGCACTGTGTGAGTCAAATTCATCCCTACTGGAATGTCACTGAAGTCAATATAAATGAAGTCAGCGATGTTACACCAAAGATTAATTTGACCCAGTATACTTAGCTGAGTGATGGTGCATTCCTATGGTGTGTGCATTCAAATAAATGTGTATATTTTGGAATGAAATAAATACAGTTGCATTTATTTGAATTTGCCTTGCTCTTCCTATAATCACACTGTTATGAGCACATTTTGGGCTCATCAACTCAGCACATTTAAAGTTACTAGAAAATAATAATTTAATTCATCACTCTTAAAGCAGAAGCTCTGAAAACCACCTTACTTGCCACTTCATATGCTCATCTGTCATACACTTCCTTTCCTTCCCTCCCCACAATCTCACACACATTGATATGAAAGGGCTTTCTCCTGTGCTAGTGCCCTCATAGACAGCCTCTCTATATCTCTGTTTTGTCTGTATCTGTTTTGACTATCCATCTCTTTTAAAATGTCCTCCTAAAATCTCTTCTCAGTGCTTGTCAGTATCTTCAGCTACCCTGAAGTGTTGTATAATTCTGCAGCTATAGTATCTGTTATTATTTATTACTCTTATAGGCACAACATTCAGAGAAAGGATGGTTCATGGGTACTAGATTAGGGCTTGGGAGAGCTCATTTCAAGTCTCTGCTCTGCCACCGACTTCCTGTGTGACCTTGGACAGATCACTTAGCCTCTCTGTGCCTCAGTTTCCCATCTGTAAAATAGGAATTAATACCACATTTCTACCTCACAGGGTGTTGTGAGGATAAATTAATTAAATATTATGAGGTGCTGAGATACCATGGTAATGGGGGACCCTATAAATACGTAGCTAGATAGAAATGTGTAATAATTATGCAACATCCTGAGATACATTTGTATGAGACACTATATAAGATAACTCTAATTACTATATATGCCAAACCAAAATATGCACAATAAGTTATGAAATGTGTGAAATGCATACAGTATTATTTAAAAAGAATATGTTTTGCATGTAATAATCTTATACGTTTTAAAAGTTTGCATTACAGTGAATTGGAGCATCCTGTTCTTCTAAAACAAGGCATCATTAAAGTCAGTGTAAGGTTTTGGTTTCATAAATGTTGGTGTTTCATTGCTTAATGTACGGAATTAAGGCACAGGCCAAACATATTAACTGCACTATTTTTAAGCATCACTATATTTTTCTTATTTAAAATGTTTTACGGATTCTGAGTTAGCTAATCTAATTCTGCTGTTGATCTGCACCTACAGTGCAAAGATAATTGAAGTTTTGCATGTAGGACAAAGTAGGACTGGTTTATAAAGTTTTTATAATCTGGTGTAGGTCCAGAAAATTACAGTTTTATGAGAGCACTGAATATTATTTATTTTAATACAGAATCATAGACTATCAGGGTTGGAAGGGACCTCAGGAGGTCAGGCTAGCACCCACAGTGTGTTAGGTACTTTCCAAATTTCCAAAAATGAGGATCCTTGCTCCAAAGCAGTCACAATCTAGTGACAGACAGAGGCTAGGGGAAGAGGAACAACAGTTTATATACGTCAACTTAGTTCCCTATAGGCAGAATGCAGAAGTGAGTTTTTAAAAGGAATTTAGATGTGGACAGGAGAAGAGCCTTGAGAAATGAATCAGGCCTAAACCTGCAAACGTTTACTCTCGTGCTGTCCTGTTGAATGAAGGCCCATCAGGCTCTAAGTTTGTAACCTCTTCCATAACTACTACAATGTTCATTACACAAATAGATTCGTGCTGCAACCTGAAAAAAGCAAAGCCTGGTCCTGCTGTCCTTACTTTGGCAAGGCTTCCATTGACTTCAGTGTGAGTATTGTCCAGAGATGGATAGTCAGGCCTGTAACCCTGCGTGGGGTTCCATCAGCAGAATTTATATATTCTGTTTGCCTTCAGGTTTATTAATAACTCAGTTCGTCTTGCTGTACTGCAGAATCCCTTTGCTTTGGGAACAGCTGAACAGAAAGCAGGTTTCTATTGCTTACAGTATCCTTCTTCACTTTTACACGTGGGTAGTGTCTTGATGTGCTGTCGAACAGCTACTCCATTCTAGAGATGATGAAGTTTAGTGGTGGGTGAACTAGCCCTACATGGCTAGTTCATCTGTTTATAGGGCACTTTAGGATCTTTCAGAAGGAGAGGGGACAACATTAATGGAAGATACTGCAATTTGTTATCTGATCAATTATTTTTACACATATTAGAGACTGTCAACTTGAAATATAGGTTTTTTTTAAAATAGGGAAGTAATATTCTTTTCAAGTGTTACACTTGTCCCTGAATCACACTGCTAGAATGTGTATTTTTTTAATCATGTTTTCTTATATTTAACTGTTTGCTATACTTAAAGTGATGCCAAATGCACAAAGTAAGCAAGCTGAAAACAGATTTCTTTCCTCAAATTTCTTTCAGTTAACAAAAATGTTAGCTGTTGCTTTGAACAGTAATCAGAATATTTGTGTTGACAGAGTGTGAATATGTTAAGGATGTCCCTTTAAAAATCATTTAAGTTTGTGGTTCAGTAATTTACAGATTCCAGGAGCAAGTGAAATATGCACCTGTAATTCTCCTTAATAGTTTGTGCCTCAAGCCTTGAGTTTTATTATTATTATTTAATATTTGTAAAGAAGTAGCTCTGAACGCTCTAGTCAGAATTATAGCCATGTTGTGCCAGGCACTTTGCAAATGCACAGGTAGACCTCGGCCCTGCACCTTATAGCTTACAGTCTGATTGCAAACGAGAAGCAACAAACAAAAGGCACGAAGAGAGGGAGGACAGGGGTAACAAAAAAAAATAAGGTCACATGGTTACACAGGTTCCTTACTGCAGAATGTGATGGTTCCATATCATTAAAAGTGTTGTGAATTTATCTAAAATAATAAAATCAACTGTGTCTGCCCTGTTGCACCATTTGGGATTCCAGATGATTAGTGCACAACACTATATGGCTCAAAAAATAGCGTGTCTGAAATCAAAAGCTGGCCCACTGTGGGTAGCATGTAAAAGAAACATCTCTGATTTCTCTAGAGTGAGGACAAAGCAAAATTCTATAACCAGGGTCTGGAGGAAGATTTGTGTTTTTCCTGGTCCACATACAGTTTCATGTCTCAAATGCTGTACTTAGGCTACTGAGCCTTTTGATTATAACTTACCCAATGTTGATAATGCTTCATTCCTGTTTATGATCAGGATAATTCTGGAGGTAGAAGAGCCAGCTTCCAATCACAATGGAGGAGAGCTACTCTTTGGAGATGATGGTTATCTTTACATATTTACTGGGGATGGAGGCATGGCTGGCGATCCTTTTGGGACATTTGGAAATGCTCAAAACAAGTATGAGCCTCTAAATCTGTGTGCAACTTTGTGTGTGTGTAGGGGAGTGGGAGTGAAGTAGAAGAGATAAGCCATGGGGAGAGGAACTGTATTTTTCTAGTTATGTTTATTGTTTCCTTAAATGTGTAATTTCAGTTTCCTCAACAGACATTAAAGCAGCATTCTTGTCTTTTGAAGGTAAAAATTACAGGAATTATAGAAAATGCCTTTGGTTTTAATTTCATGCTATAATGCAATAAAACCTAGATATGTTGACTCCAAGTCCTGTGGCTTATCCATTAGACCATGTTTCCATTAAACCAAAATGTCTTCATTTAAAAATAAATAATTCAGAGCGGAGCTCTTCCCTAATCTAGATTATGCCACTTTGCAATTCTGAACAAACACCCACAATACTTACATTTGGAAATTAGCTGCTGACTATGCACCGCATTTCATTTTCGTTACTCTTTCGGTATGTAGTATAGTTGCCATAATGAGCCAAGTGCTGTCATAAATCTTGTTACTGTATAGGAAGCTGTGTTACTGCAACCTTTTCTTTGCATATTAAGCATTGTTATGATGCTAATTTACATTACAACAGTAACTAATGTGTTTTTTAAAGAGCTATTAAAATCTGAAACACGAACCCAATTTTTAGCCACAATATACTGAACTGAGCCCAGTTTTCTAGGATCTAGATGGGGACTATAGAGCTTTTCACTTCCAAGACACCAGTTTAAATCTGCCACGTTGGTAGTCCCAAAAAGTCATTACTATATGAAGGCTGTTCAGTGGCCCATGCAAAATGAGATAGATGGTCTTGGTCCAGTTGCTTAAGTACAAATATCCAGATAACAAAAAGCTCCACCACAACTGGCACCCTTGTTGGCAGCAAAGAGGCCAATGTCTGATTGGGTAAGGAAACTGCCCTCACCCTGGAGGTGATCCCATTAATCTTCACTGCTGGATCTTGGTGAGGAAGGTTGCGCTGCTGCTGCTACCTATTCTGAGGATAAATAGAGGGTTTCCGTCCATCTGGCATTTTTCATGAGCAATAAATTCACTTAGGCTACAGTCCTGCAAATGCTAACCTGCCAATTGAACTTTTCTCCCATAGCAGTCTCACTGAGGTCTATAGATCTCTTCAGATGCTTAAAGTGAAATGTGTGAATGTTTGCAGAATCAGGGCCTTAATTTTTAACTTAAATCAGTTTTTCTTTTGTATATAAGACTAAATCCTGCCCTCATTAAAGCCCTTGGCAAAGTTCTAGCTTACTTTAAACTGCGTAGGTTGGCTCCCATAAACTTCAACTACATTAATTTTTGATGCACTGAAAGACTTATGTTTTCTGAAATAGAAATTATGAAATATTAGACTGCATTTTTTTAAAAAACTACTTATCTTTGGTTAAGAATATGTGTTTAAGAGAGTGCTGTCTTTTCCCCTCTCTCTCTTTTGAACAAATACAGATCAACATTGCTAGGCAAGGTGTTACGGATCAATGTGGACAATAATGACCGTGGGCCTCTTTATAGAATCCCTCCAGACAACCCTTTTGTTACTGACCCAAAAGCTCGACCTGAAGTCTTTGCATACGGGGTGAGAAATATGTGGCGCTGCTCTTTCGATAGGGGTGAACCCTACACAAAGGAAGGGAAAGGGCGACTTTTCTGCGGAGATGTAGGACAGAATAAATTTGAAGAAGTTGACATTATAGAGAAAGGAAAAAATTATGGCTGGAGAGCAAGGGAAGGATTCAGCTGTTATGATAAGAAACTTTGCACCAATTCCTCACTAGGTAATTATACACTCTAAATAAATGACCTTGATATTGGGTGGTGCCTGCACTTCCATTATTGACTTCTGCTTTCACAGGCTGATTGTGCAGTTGCAAACATATATTTTGGGGTTTAAACTTGGCATATACAGCCTCATCCTGGGAGCAAACTGACTTGGGAAGTTACATTATAAACGTTTGCCATTTCTGAGAAAAATTAACTGAACTTTAATGCCCTGGCTATTCCACTTCTTAGCCAAATATGCTGCTCATTATACCAAACTGTGCCATGGTGGGTCTGTGATTTGGACAAATATGCACGAGCAGGGCCGGCTCCAGGATTTTTGCTGCCCCAAGCACCAGCGCGCCGCTTTCTTCTTCAGCGGCAGGTCCTTCCCTCCGAGAGGGACTAAAGGACCCGCTGCCGAAGAGCCCGACGTGCCACCCTTTCCCCTTGGCCGCCCCAAGCACCTGCTTGCTGAGCTGGTGTCTGGAGCCAGCTCTGTGCACGAGGGACAATTTTCATTTTTGCTACATAAGCAACACTTCTATGCAAGTCTGTGGAAGTCAGAGCTATTTGCTTTGCCCCTGAGATATTGACATTTTACTTATTTATCTCCATAACTTATAAATGGTTTAGTTTCATAAAGAGAGATTCTTCAAGCTATTATTCCCCTACATGGATTGGTCACTCTGCCAGCTTTTAAAAGGCTACTCTGTATGATGATGATGTGATGATTTATTTTTTTTAATCCCAAAAGGAAAACACTCTTAACTTTTTATTTTTAACACTTGGGCTCAGTACACATGCTGTCTGCTACAGTTTGGTCAACATAGTAAATCTCAGGGCATGCCATGCCATAAATGTGTCTGGATTTTGGGCCACAGTTTCAGTGGGAGTAAATTGGCATAGCTTGACTGCAAGCTGTAGCCAATGGAGTGACATCAGTTTACACCAGCCACGCATCTGGCCCATTGTGTTTTTATGTTGTTCAACACCCTACTTTTTTCTTTTTGCCATATAAACATCATCTTCCTATGAATTTAAATATAAGGAAATTGATACATAGGAAAGGATGTTAAGAGCTATAAAATGTGGGTTAATGGGTCAGAAAGGACGTGGCACATTTTAAGTCTGAATTCTCTTCCTTCTGCCACTGAAAAAAATAGCCTTTTAAGTGTCCTTTTAATGCCTTTCTATGTATCAGTTACTTAAGCTACATTAATGGGAACCTCTTTATCAGTGACACGGTGGGTTCAGAACAGTTTCTGATGCTTTCATAGAGTCTTTAAAATAAAAAAAAGTTGAGTTGTCAGAAGTAACTACTTTAGATGGGTATATAAAAATGATACAGCATGGCTTCCCATCTGCCCTGACCCTTACAATACATGAATGCACCATATGGTTAAGGGGAGTCAGAAGAGCTTGGCAGCTCTCAGGATCAGGTCCAGTGTTATGTTGTGTAAACTGCTTTCTTTATGGAAACAGCTCATTAATTTTCTTGTCCTCAACAAGGGATTTCCCATCTGGCCTTCCTCACCCACAGTACCATCATCTTCCCAAGGCAGAGAGTTACATTTGTTGACAGAAGAGGGCTGCCTAGGATTCCCTTCAGGTCTCATCAGTGCCCATTCTATCTCAGCTACGGCAGTCACTTCAGAGAGATGAGGCTCTAGTGCAGCAGGTTGAGTGTCAAGCTGCCATTCAAGGCTCTCCCAGAGCCAATCGCCAGTCGCAGGAGTACTCGCTGAGAGACTGCAGGAAAGTGCTGAGCCCTTTGGATTCCCAGCAAATAGGTGTGGGGAAAACAGGATGGGGAGAGAAATACATTTCCCTTCTCCAATTTCCTAGCTGCTGTGAGGGAGAAGAGGGATAGAGAGGAGAAATGCATGCCCTCTTGCCCCATATACATGTGCCCTCTGTCCCTATATTCAGGAGTTTGGGAGGAGAGAGGGAGGGGAGTGAGGAAACTTTTAAGATGGAGCCCTAGTGAGCCACAAAATGACTCTCTACCCTGGCGATGTTTTGTGGTGATTTCATGAAGATTTTGCATCAACTATGGCAACGCTGTCAGGATGTCTCACTGCAATTATTTTGTGGCTCTTCAAGGTTAAGTTCCTCTGCTTCAGAGTGACATGAGAGTTTCCCTCTGACAGGGTTGTGAATATGCTGTTTCTTTCATGCTTGCAGCCCAGTTCTAGAGGGGAGAGACCAGGCTCAGGAATACAGCTAGGCATCTCCCATGACAGCATGGAGCTAATCACAGAGTCTTTAGGTCCACTGCTAAGTGTACAAAATAATTTAAGTACTGGGTCAGTTCCTTAGTAAGGAGCCCCTAGTTATCACAGCCATTTGGGAGAAGAGACCTGAAAGGCCAAAGTGTAATAAAAATAAATTTGACTCCATTCAGTTGTTGATTTAGCACAGAACAAGAAGCTGGACGGGAACTTGGTAGTACACATCCCTGTCTAGTAACCAGCTATCATTTTATTGATAGAACAGCTATTCTGTATCATACTTAAAACAAAGCAAGACACAATATCTTCTCCCCTCTACAGATGATGTGCTTCCAATTTATGCTTATCCACACAAAATGGGGAAATCTGTTATAGGAGGCTATGTCTATCGGGGTTGTGAGTCTCCAAACCTGAATGGGCTGTACATATTTGGTGATTTTATGAGTGGGTAAGTCCAGTCGCTCAGCAAGCATTAGCCCCAGCTGAAATCCTCCATTTTTGCTCCATACGCCTGCAAGTGCTTCTGCAGTGTAACCCTCGCTGACTTACTGCTCTTTGCTTGGTTTATTCTGAGTACAAACCCTTATTGCTTATTACAAATAACTCACGTAACATGTTTTTATGTAATCATTCTTCCATGTTGTTATGAAGGTATATGATTATCGCAGTAGCAGTAGATGTTGCTGATTCACGTGGTGTCAGTACATGTGAATGCATGTGGCTTTGACACTGATTTAAAACCATAAAAGGAGAGTAAATGACCATTCTGTATTTTGGTGCATCTTTAATGCATTGCACTGTCCAGCCATAGGAGGTATTTCTCGTCACAGGAGGTGCCTAACTCCCATTGAAATTAATGGGAGTTAGGAACCTAAATACCTGTGAGAGTCTGTGCCCATGTATCTTCATGCTTCTGGTCCTATTAAGTGTTCATCCCCTTTCATTTCTATTGAATCTAATGTGAGTGGAGAGCACACATCCATCATAGGATTGGGCACTCTTTTAATTATCCCATTTGGTACTATTAGATCAAAAGTATCTTTCTCAGTTGCCTGATGCAAATTATTTTTTGTCTCACAGACGTTTAATGTCATTGAAAGAGAAGCGTTCTACTGGAGAATGGCAGTACACTGAAATTTGCATGGGAACAGGACAAACTTGCGTGTTCCCTGGGCTTATCAATAATTATTATCAGTACATCATCTCTTTTGCTGAAGATGAGGCAGGTAATCATATAGTATTACACTGAACAGTGCGGTTGTATTTTATCTTCAGAGCAAAACACCTTGGAATGAGAATAACTTTTTAGGTTAAGAAGCACACATTCTGGAGGGTGGTTCAGGTAAGATCCAGAATGTGCCCAAACTTTGAAAAATTGGACTCCCAAGTTCTCGCAGCTACCAAAAAAAAAAAAATTGTCATGCTGTTCAGGCCGTGTTCTATTCCTTAAGTGGCCAGTGTACCATGCAATGAGGAGCCCATCAGCAGTTTTGGGAGAGGGTTGCTTGCCTATTAATGTATTTATTTTTACTGTAGATCCATTTGCATTACCATCTGCCACATTGTCATTTGGAGGGGAGCAAATGCCTGGGGACAAATATGTTAAAACATCACTTAGAGGGAACCTTAATCTCCAATTTGAAAAAGCCGTAGGAAATATACGAGAGTGCATCTACACAGCAATAAAAGAACCACAGCATGATTTGGGGCTGGCCAGGGTCAGCTGACTCAGACTCATGAGGCGTGGGCAGCAGGGCTAAAAAGTGCAGTGTAGATGTTTGGGCTCAGGCTAGAGCCTGGGCTCTGAAATCCTATGAGGGGGAAAGTTCTCAGAGCCTGGGCTAAAGACCAAGCCTGAATGTCTACAATGCTGTTTTTAGCCCCACAGCCCAAGCCCTGCAAGCTCGAATCAATTAACCCCGGGCTCTGAGATTCAACGCCAGGTTTTTTGTTTTTTTTCATTGCAGTGTAGATGCAACTGGGTAGCCACCAGGTTGACGGTAAAAATGAAAGGAGTCCGGTGTTTAATACAACATGCTTATGCTTTTGGCTCACTTAGGGATCTGGACTGGACACTATTAATGTCTGACAAAATTAGACACGAGTGGTGACAGTGAAACCTGCTCATGCTGGCCTTGAATATTGTAAATCTCCTTTTGGAGTGAAACAATGGAAGTTGTACACTGTTTTAGTATTTTGCAATATGTGAATTGCAAACAATTGTATCTTTGCTTTTAAATATATGGAGATATACCTATCTCATAGAACTGGAAGGGACCCTGAAGGGTCATTGAGTCCAACCCCCTGCCTTCACTAGGCAGGGCCAAGTACTGATTTTGCCCCAGATCCCTAAGTGGCCTCAAGGATTGAATTCACAACCCTGGGTTTAGGAGGCCAATATTCAAACCACTGAGCTATCCCTCCCATTGGAGGGAGGGACTTCCACTGGAGTCAATGAGAGTTTTGCTCAGGTAGCAGGTAAAGTATTTGGCCTCATTTTTAAATAATTTTATTTGTAGAAAGGCTTCAGATTAAGCTACTGGCTTTGTATGTTACGAGAGTGATTTCTTATGATATGAAACGGGGGCGGAAGAGGATCTGAAGGGGAAACTTGACATTGGTCAACTGTTAGTACATTCATATTGTTTATTACGTGGGACTGAAGTAAGGATAAGCACACTGTACAATTCATAGCAGTAGACAAATTAGAGTCACTCCACAAATGTTTAGCATGGTTGCCAAGCAGCAGCATGCACTACATTGAAATTTAGGAGTTTGTGCTCTTAGCCATTGTAATGTAAGTCTTGTTGGCTTCTGATCACAATGACTCCTGCCACAATCCCTGAGGTATGGTTTTATAACTCTTTGTTGTTCCTGGACAGTTGAGTAGACGGTGTTTGGTATTAATGCAGGCTGGATGCAATTGAATAACTGAATGTACAATTTTTTCCCTTTTTTATATTTAAAAATAAAGCCCTTTATTGACATAATTAGCCTATTCCCTCCCTAGGCTTCAGAGCCAGCGCTCCAACCCAAACCACAACATCTACACTGCTATTTTTAGCACCACAGCGCAAACCCAAGACTGTAGACCCAGGTTCTGAGACTCACTGCCAGGTTTTTTAAAACACGGTGTGGACATACCCAGTGGAGTGCAAAGTGGATGTAAAATACTACAATTCTGCAGCTTTTTACACTTACATTGCACTGGAATAAGTGACTGTACAAGGTGCAATGGAGTATCAGGTTTATAATCTGTTAACAGGTTTAGTTCTTCCTATGTATTCGTTTCAGTATAATGGAAAGAAAAGGTATCACTAAATTAATATTTTCCTCTACTGAGTTCAGGGTATAATCTTCTCTTGGGCCCTTTTGCTGTCCGGAGATGTTTGTTTATGACTTTACCAGTCAGTTATTTGAGTGGGCCTTCCCTTACTAAAATGCTTGTTTTCAGGATTACTACGTTGACGAGTGGAAAACAGGCTCCTGTGCAATGGCAAACCACAAATCTTTTTCGTGTACTTGTGGTATTTGCATAATATTGAAGAAAGGTCCCAAATCAGCTCTCTGATGCTAGTGTATGGGTGGATATGTTCTGCATGCATAAAAGTCAGGTTATGTGCGTGAGTCCTGTGCACAGTTAACCTTATTAGTAGAGCAGTGACTATTTTCAGATTAAATGTCTGAAAAAAATTTTGATGAGTCATGGCAAAATTTGATTAAAATCCAGGGGCAAATCTTGAGGTTCTCTATGCAGTTGGGATTATACCCAAGCAAAATCAGAGTAAAGACCTCAGGATTTTGCACACAAGGTTTCTCCTTGATTCCCACCCACACCCATGATTTCTTTGATCTCAACTCTCCTGCTGCGGCTTCCCCTTCTCTTCACTACATGCCTAGAGATGCTTTAGGGGGTCTGGCAGGTCAAGGCTTCTCCCAACCAGCAGGTCTGTGCCTGTTTCTCTCTCCCCTTCTCTCTGCACTTTGGGGATGGGGAACCCAGGGAATATCCTCAGCAACAGGCCTGAAGCCAGTCACCGTGAGACAGGGTTGAGGAACCCAAAGTATAGCCTTTCCAGCAGGCAGGCTGGTGAATGAAGTGTGTGGTGGGAGGAGAGGGGTGTGTGTGAAGGAAATCAGTGAGTTTTGACATAAAATTCTCTCTGGCAGGTAGAGCTGTGTGAATAATCTGTAACTAATTTATTTAATCTAATTTGTCCTCATAAAAATCTATTTTCTCCAATTATTTTAATATTTTCATAGAATAATTCTTTGTACGTAGCCTATTCTCTGTCTGTTTGTTGTATTTTAAATTCAATCTTTTCGATTGGATGCATAGGTTACATGACAGGTTTCTCTTCCCAGACAGTAATTCTTACGTGTTTTTCTAAGGAGAACTTTACTTCATGTCTACTGGAGTACCAAGTGCCACCGCTCCTAATGGAGTAGTTTACAAAATAGTAGACACCTCACGGTAAGAAATGCTCTTGTTACAAAATCTACATTTTGGTTCAGTGGACCTGGGTTCAAATGTGATTGATGGTTATGGCTGAAATAAATTGCTCTTGTTTCACCTTGGTCCCTTGTTAAAGAGTAAACCAGTGTAAACAGGGACTGGCTTCATATTAGAGAGTTGTGAGTAAACTTCCTAGTGGATGCTCCAGGTTTCCACAGAGTTGGAGTCTGTATTGGTGGGTGATCCATGGATTTGCTTTGAAGGGGGTTGTATGCCTTACCTGGGTGTGAGGGTTATTCAGTGTCAGCTTGAAAAGCAGGCAGCTGGTTTTGTGGGACTCGAGTCTCAGAGGCTGCGGTATTAGGGGACAATGGAGCCTCACGACTTCTGCCCAAACTGATGCTGCCTTTGTCAAGGTGGTTGATATGTTCCCGACAGGCCCGTCTACTCCCTGTTCCCTCCTGCACGAAGTCCACCTCTACAGAGCGCCTTCTGCAGCTGGCCGACATCTTCTGCAGGGGAGGTGTGAGACCCATGTCCACAGAGGGGCCTCTCTATGTGAATTAAAGGGCGCAGCCCAGCCTGATATCAGCACCACCACTTTCTATAACTAAAACAGAAAAAATAAAATAAAAACTGAATTTACTTTTTGCCATTTATGCTTTTGGTGTAACGATGGACAGTGGCATGAAGACTAGGGCTTCACTTTCGGGATCTTATGTTATTGCATGAAGTTGTTGTATCTGGGACATTAACAATGTAGGAGAATCTTGGGGAGGATTTATAGATTTTAATTTAATTAAAACATGACTATTAAAGGACCAAATAATGCCTTCAGATAAATGTGCCCAGTGGGCTTTTTAAGACGTGCTTATTTAAAATAAACTAAATTTGGGCATCAGCTCTCTGAGCATCTTTTTCAAGTCTGCATGGGAAAACTCCATATTTCCAGAGAATATCTCTACTTTCTGATTGTATATTGGTAACTTCTGAATTCCAGAACTTCACCCTTTTCTTTTTTCCTCTGACTCCTTTGCAGACTAGTACTTTTTCGATTGTATCATTGCCCGTCAGCTGAAACAATTTAGAATATTTCCTGCATATCACAGAATGTATTAAAAAGATGCTTGCAGTTTCCATGGTACAAACCAGCATCTTAAAACCATGGGCATCACTTTTTAAAATACAAAGTACAATGCTTATTAGTATCAAATCACATAGAAACATTTAACATTTTGAAAAACAGAACTCAACAGGCAATCGATAAGTTATAAATGAAGGTCTCCTTAGTAGTACTCATTATAGAGCATAACAGTGGAAAAATAAAGATTTGTATAAGGGTTTACAAAAGTATAGTATCCTCAAGTCAATAAGTGAGAGAGCTAGTCTTCATGTCTGGCTACTGCAGTCTTCTTTCCAGACACAGCAGATGCAAACGACTCTAATTATGTAGGGATTAGTTGCTGCATGTGTGCATGCAAATAGTCAGACTGCATTATCCAACTATTGCACTACTTTGAAAATCCTCAGAAGCCCTGAAATTAACAAACCAAATATTAGAGGAAAAAGTGGCTATCTACTGGGTGTAACGTCTCAAAAGTGAGGGACACTGCTATGGGTAACAAGCTTGAGATAAATGAATGTAGCATTTTAGGAGAATGTTTCTTTAAAAGGGACTCTGAATGTAAAAATCTAATTTGAAGTGAATTGCATCTATGATGCCATTTAAACTGTTAACTTGCTGTCAGGGACAAATTCCAGATTCTTTTTATTTTCCATTTTAAATCATTCTTTCTGGCTCCTTTCTATTGTGTGAATTGTGGTCCAAAGTGAAGTGTATTTTTGTTTTAAATATATAAATGATTGCATGCCATCTTGTTTCTATGGAGATGGCTTGGAAACTTGCATGTGAACATGACATTCATTTCAGCTATCTAACAAACATGTAGCTTTATGCTTTTTTCTGTTCAATTTGATTCATATCTTTCTGTATTGCTTGAACCCACCAATGATTTGTACTTTCATGGATTCAGCAATGATAAAGAAATTGCTATCAAAATATTGCACATGCTTGTGAATATTTGAGATCTCTGCTATACAGAGTGAATAGGATTTTGTGAGGTGGGGTGTAAGAGTTTATTTGGGTCGTTTAAATAGACTTTTTTTCCACAAGTGCAAAATTCATTGAAAAGCAATGGAAACAAAGAATGCTGCTGATACCATTGGAAAGCAATTCATCCTGCATTGTCTGTGCTCCTCTTTCACAGGAGAGCACCCCCAGGAAAATGCCGGGTTGAGCCTTTGTCAGTGAAAGTGAAAAGCAGGCTCATAAAGTTTGTGCCGAAGGAGAGTGAGTATTGTTGTTGCTCCTTATTTTTAATCCGTAAATATAAACTCAAAACCGGCATTGTCTTTTTGGATGTGCAAACCATCCAGAGCCTCAGCCCCAGTCTATAATTAAAATTAATTTCTACCTACTCCTTTTTAATATAAGGAGTGGAAGGATGGTTGGGGCACTAGCCTAGGACTTAAGAGAGGCTGGTTCAATTCCCTCTTGTGCTACAGACTTCCTGTGTAACCTTGGGCAAGTCACTGAAGGCAGGTCTACACTTAAAACGCCGCAGCACTTTAGTGAAGACACTACCTATGCTGATGGGAGGGCTTCTTCTCTCGGCATAGTTAATCCACCTCTATGAGAGGTAGTAGCTATGTAGATCTTCTCCCGTCAACATCGTGCTGTCTACACTGGGAGTTAGGTTGATATAACAGCATTGCTTGGGGTGTGGTTTTTTCACACCCCTGAGCTACGTAGTTATACCAATTTAAGTTTGTGGTATAGACCTCTCCTTAGTCTTTCTGTGCCTCAGTTCCGCGTCAGTAAAACGGGGATAGCAGCGCTCCCCTTCCTCACAGGAGTGTTGTGAGGATAAATACATTCAAGATTGTGAGGCACTCTGATACCGTGGTGGTGGGAAGCCATATAAGTACCTAGGATAGACATACTAAACATTCAGCTTAGACTGTCCCTCCTTACATGACTTTTTCCCATTCCCTCCCATTTTCCTTTTCCGTGGTAGATAGCAATATGGCTGGTTCATTAAGAGCAGTGTGGATTCCCTGTGCCAGGGCTTAAATTCAACCGGAGCCGTTCAGAGCAGAGCTCGGGTAAATATTCCGGTAGGGCAGAAGCACTGAGCCCCGCCCCCTCCTGTGGCTGCGGGGCAGAAGCCCTCAGGCTCTGGGAAATAGTCTGTGAGAATTTAAACCCTGCCTGTTGCCATCTCTGCACTGCAATCTTGAATTCTACAGTGCTTTCCACTAGGAAAACAGTTGATTTTGGAGTACCTCTGAATAGGCAGAAGCACTTCAGGGGGTGAAAAATCTTGTTATTAGAGGACTGGAAAGTAGCTCATTGGGAGAGATTGGATCTGAGCCATTGTTACTTAGAGGACGGGAAAGGAAGAGGAAAATGCTCTCAAAAGATTCAGTTCAGTCAGATAGTCAGCTGAACTTCTGGCTGACGCAAACCTTCCAGTCCCTATTGATTGCCTGTTACTAACTATAGTATTGCATAATGATAGACTTTATGAATTAGTGAGCTCCAGAATTGCTGAGTACATTGCGAGATCAGGCCCTAAATCCAATAATGTGTAAGTTTCCAGAGTGTAATAATCTCTTCTCTGTATTGTCAGTTTCCCCAGTTTATTTTCTGTCTTCAGAAACTGAGCTTTCAGAATAGGGAATGCTTTTCATGCTACAAACAGGGCCCCCCTGCCAACACATGGGATTCTGGGAGGATGTTCCAAAAATTGAGCCCCTCCAAATCTTGGTCAGTCGAGAATGTGGGTTATTTAGGAGAAGTTGGTGTTTTTTGACACTTTTTTCCCTCTGTATATTAAAAAGGATGATGAGTGAAGTTGGAGGGGGAAGTCTGTAGGCTAAACAGCAGAATTTTGACATCTTTGCAAATATACATAACGTTGTGAGAACTCCTTGGCTGATTTATTATTCTGAATAAAGCAACTATCCCTTTGAGTAGCCTATATTTATTTTTAACTTAAAAATAGAATGAATAAGCAAGTCCAGTAATTCCTGGAAGCTGCAACAGTAAAATATGTCCAGCCCTTTGCAGTTCAAGGCTGTTTTAAAAAAAAAACCCACTGTTTTATGTGTTGTCCTGGCAACTCAGCTCTTTTTGCACATTCCAGTTACCAGAGAGAATTGATTGTGAATGTTTGTGATTCCAGCTACACTGAATAAAGTATCTGGCACAGTAGGGAGGCTGGAGCTCTCACAATCTGGTAATGATCCAATCATTAGTAATGAAGAGGACAGCAGAAGTAGAAGCATGGCTTTAAAAATGCTTCCTGCAGGGACAAGAGGTATAGGGAGAGAATTCTGTTTCTTGACAGAAGTCTTCAGCAAGTCTGACTCTTGATGTGTCCACGCATTAAAGTTCTGTCAGTAAACTGTGCATGGAAATTTGGTAATGTTTGCTTTTTTGTCCTATTTATTGGCATTGAACAGTGCAGTCATCTCCAGCAGCCAGACATTCTTAAAAGCACTGGAAACTTTTAGCTGATGCAATGTTGGTTTAACTACTCAACAGGATCAAGAAAGCAAACTCCATTAGAGAAGTTAAATACAGTGGAGCTATAAGTTAGCACTGTTTTTACGTAGTCATTTTAAACTATTGTACTAGCTTTATAGACTCATTATTGTTACCTCTGTTTTTCCCCCAATAAGAACTGATTGTGAAAACACCAACCCAACGGCCTAGATTAAGGACCACCACCAAAGCCCCAAGGAGGGGTAGGCCAACTTCCGAAACACCCCGTGCCACTACTCCAGACTGGGTGGAACAAATCTTGAACCTTCTAAGGAATCAAAATAGAGTGCAGGTGACCTCCAGAACACCAACAACCAAACCCCCGAAGTCCAGGAAAGGGGGGAAGAGTGGGGAAAGGAGAGGGCAGAGAAGGAAAAACAAACCTCCTAGCACTCTGTCTCCCCCACAGCTCGTGAATGGTGCAGTGCGACTGATGAACAGGCAAGCACGAGGAAGGGACCGGGGAAGGGTGGAGATTTACATCAACGGAGAGTGGGGCACTGTATGTGACGACTTGTGGAACTCCAAGGCGGCAGCTGTGGTGTGTCGCCAGTTAGGGTTCCCTTATGTTGTCAGGGCAACCAAGAGAGCAGAGTTTGGGGAAGGACGTTCGCTTCGGATTCTTCTTGATGATGTTGAGTGCACTGGGCAGGAGAAGAACCTGCTGGAATGCACACACGCAGACATCGGCAAAAACAACTGCTCCCACAAAGAAGATGCAGGAGTGATATGTAGCCATGAAGAGGTTATAAACTGAAAACTAATAACAGCACATTGGGAGGGTAAAACTGGACTAAACTCATCTTTCTTTTCCCCCCCTTTTAAACAGTGGATGTACTGAATACAGTATATTTATCCCTGAGGATGCTATATCTGATTTAAGTAAACTTGCAGTCTTGTCCCCATACATCCTGTAATGTGTGTGCTGGGAGGAGAGAGAATGTACAGAACATAATCGCTTGAGCATGTGTGTGATCGGGAATCAGGGTTTTCTTTTTTCCAGGTGGAAACAGAAACATCCTCATGTTAGCAATTATGAAATAGAAAGATGCACCCCTTTGTCATCTCACATGCAACTATAGCACAGCGTTCCCCCAGGTCTGGCAGCGTTCTGCTGAAAAACATTCCCAAATGGCAGTGTTTTAAAGTTTTGTTTATCCAAACATTCACATTGCCTGCTTAACTCTTCTGGCACCTGTACAAAAAACTGAACATTGATCTTTGAGCATCTACGAGTCTGTGTGTTTTGCTGTGGGACATGGAGATAACTTAGTGTTGAATCTCCATGCTCTGGCTTAAAAAGGAAAATGAAGCCGGGGGCCTGATTCTCCTCTCTAGTTGTTTTTATGTTGGTGTAAATGTATTGACTAAAGTGGGAATTACACCTGTTTACATGAGGAAGGAATCCTACCCAGAGTCACTGTAGTGCCTGGAAGAATTATGTGTTAAATTCTACAAATTGATTGAAATTTCAGAGAGTCTTGTCTCATCTCACTTGCACCAGAGTAACCTCATTGACTTCACTGGAGTTACTCCCATTTACACCAGTGTAAGCAAGAGGCAAATCCAGCCCATAGTACATATGGTGGCTCTAATCCAGTTTAACTGCAGTTATGGAGACACTTCAGTCCTGATTGTCCCCTGCCTTGAGTCTTGTGTAGCCACATATCTCTGTGCAAAACAGGTGCAAAATGCTACCAAATCAGAAATGTAGCATTTTACACCCATTTTGCACAGGTATAAATGACTACACAAGGGGCAAATCTATAGCGAACAAGGCCTGTTACACATGTACTATCCTTAAAGGGACACCATCAGCTTCAAAAAATCTCACACTTCTGTCTGAATTTTTTTTTTATTTTTTTTTACAAGTAACACATAAGTAACCCTAACTGAATGAGTGGAGACAAGTTCTCTCTCTCTCTCTCTCTCACTCACTTTTTAAAATAGTTTTTGTGTCCTCATTTTATGTACAGTAATTTTCACTTATATTCAGTGTCCATTTCCTATGTACTGTGTATCTTTCACACAGCAAAATGGGAAAGTTTAAAAAAAGGGAATAATATGTAGTACTTGTAAAGACAGCCAGCAGAATTCAAACATAAGACTTAGAATCTGCAACTATTGACTGATTTTGTTGAAATAGCCCAGAATCCAAGCTGACCGTGTCCTTTCAAATCCAGAACACAACTCCAGATGTTAAATAAATTTGTTTTAAATGATCATGCCTGAAATTTCTTGAAGACCCTATAAATATTCCTTGATGGTAAAGAATGGCATCAGTGTGTAAGCAGAGATGATGAAAGGAGTAGCACAGACTACAACTTTCTGTTCCATGTTAATCAAGTTAAAAGGGGAAAACAAAGAAGTAACGTGCCTTTTGTGGAATGTTATTCTTGTTGCCGCAAAAAACTAAAAAAGTCGTCAAGGCTTTTTTCACAACTATCCAGTAACCAGGTGCAGCTGTTGAAAACTTGGGGATACTCAGTTTGGATGTATCAGATTGTTTTGGGAACAATTAGGGAAGCTCTTTGTAAATTTGTCTATAAAACCATTGGGCCATATACAACAGTTTTTTGGGCGGGTTGGGGGAAAGATAAATTATTTCTCAACATTTGTTTTAAAAAATTCCCCTTCCTTTTTCTTTTTTATAATCCAATTTATAGCTGTTCAGTTTTAAATGGAAATTTGAGAAGGTGTTCTGCTTAAATACTGTGGGTAGGTTCTGGCCAACGTGAACTAAAGCCATCCCAGAATACTCCTGGATGATTTGAGTATCTTTGCCAAAGACAAGGTGGGGAGGAACCTCAACATGGGGAAGAGGTGCAGGTGATTGAGTACTCCTCATATTAAAGTCTTAATTTATTTTACGCCTGCTTTTCGCCAGCTGGAGCCTTTGGCGGCAGAATGTAAGTAAATGCCACCTCATCATCGAGGACTGTCAGTGTTGATCACCAGCATCTCCTAGTTGCTGCTGTTGCCACCTTGTGGCATTCATTCTCTGCTGCGAGAGGAGAATGTATAAATTAAGATGTTTTTATCCTCTATCTGGTAATGTAAATGTATCTCAAAACTAAGCTATTATATGTTCTTTTTAGCCGCTAAGGAGTCCTGGACCACCAAAAGAAAGAGAAATAGTTTGAAAATGAGTTCTGTTTCAGCTCTGTGAAATTTCAGTTTTAGATTTTTAAGAAATATGCAGAGCAGAATTCTGCAGTGAGAACCCTGCCCACTTCCCATGTATCAGCTTGCTGGGTATAAACAGTAGCCCACACATTTCTTACACTACTAAATACAAGCAGGTTTCTAGAAATTTTGGTGGTGCCCAGAATCTACCTCCCCCAAACTCCGTCCCCCACCTACCTAAGGCTCTGGGAGGGAGTTTGGGATACAAGAACTGTCTTTAATTAATATTAAGGCTCTGACTCAAACTCAGGAAATTGAGTATTAGCCCTGCAAGTGACACGCTGTTTTTAACATGTCAAAGAATGGAAGAAAACAAAGACACCAGGGTATGAGTCAGGGACAAAATTTCAGCCTTAATGGCACATTTCCTGGCATTAGCTGGATAGTCACACCCCAAATTAAAGTTATTTAAACTTTATTTTTGGGTGTGTTTGAGATTGAGGGGAAGAAGGGATCACTGAGTGCAAAGTAGTTCTGAAATGCATTGTTCTCTGCACCGAACCACCAGAGAATGGTGTCTGAAGTACTGGGATGCCCTCTCAGAAAAGCTGGATTCCCAGATATTCTCATGAGAATTTTTTTAAACCCAGCAGGCGCCAACCAGCCTGTATTTTATAAATAAAAAACCCAGATTTTAAAATTAATTTTAGAAATTTTTGGATATATTTGAAGAAAACTTTACATCTTCACTTCTGATGTGAGCATTTTGCACGAATGAATGCAGGTGGGTTCGCCTACAAACAAATGTTTTCCTGCATATGTTGTAAAGGACACGCACAAGATTAATAATGGAGAAGCAACTATATAATGCAAGAGTTCCAGTAATGGGGTCTGTTCATGGTGTGTGTACTTATAGTTGGGGAAAATGTTATTTGCTCTTACTCTAACCTAGATAATGTGCACTCTAGTACTATAGTGATGGGTACCATACAAATCTACACAGTAATAATAGTAAAACCCAGCAGATCAGCTGTTAAGAGAGTTGACCATCAGAACACCAAGATGTTTTTTTTTATTGTACTGTTGCATATTTTTATATAAAGTTAGCCTGTTTCTATTTTAAACCTGGGATTATATGCCCTATCTCCAAAGTTATTTTATAAAGCATTGAACTGAGCTGGATGTATCCATGATAATACCACACCGTGCTAGTGCCTTTTGCTTGCTGTGTATCACAATATAAATTGAATATGTTTAAACCTCTAGCACATTTTAAAATCATAGATAAGTGGAGCAGTTTTGCTTTGCCATCACACAGTCAGAAAGCACGAGATTACATGCTCTATATACTAGATTTTAAATTCCTTGGGGGCAGAGACCAGGCCTCTGTCTGTTGTAAACTGTATTTGCTCAATGATTAGTCTATGATGACACTAGACCATTGAACAGACAAGGAAGCACCAACGAGAAAGAAAAGACAAATTTTATATAGTGAGGTTTTGTTTTCAGTGACAGTAAAATCCATTTACCTCACATTAGACAAATGCCTGAGTATTTTCGTTGTCGATCCACACAATCATTTTCTGTCAGAGTAATGTCTGCATTACAGTGTCTAAAAAGTTCTATCACACTATGACGCTATAGATCTTCTATAAACTTTGTTATAAGTGATCTGAATATTCCCACAGGCAGCACAGATTATGGTCCTAATCCTGCAAGCAGTTACTACCGAGAGCATCTATCATCCTCCCAACCCCCATGAGCTATGTGTAAAGGAAGGCTAATGCTTGCACATATTATGGTAACTATATGCTGCAAAAGACCCTATAATAGCAATGTGACGTGCTATTGATGCCAATATAAAATACTAATATACAAGTGTTTATTTCTATTGGCTATGGCACTCTGCTCAAGCATGTTGCTTGCAGAGTCTCTGATCCTGCACTGAGTTCAGGGCTCTGCCCGTATAGTGCTCTGTACAGTTTTGAAGATTTAGATGGTAAACTCTTCAGGAGGGACTGTCTAAATTGTCAACTCCAATGCTGAGCATGCTGATGACACTTAATGACTAGCCACCATGTTCATTTGCATATTTGAGATGGATGCTGTTAAAAAAGAAAACAAAAATCCTCTTATTTGGAAACCTGATTTTATTGACAAATTCAGAACTGTCCCAAAGACCCACCCCTCTACATCCCTCAAACTGGTCAAGTATGTGGTGCAGAGATAGCTAATTGTTTTCAAGTGCAAGCTGCTGTCTTTACTATGCCCGCTACCTCCTCTCATCACTTACAAAACATGTCACCAGCTATCCTGGGACTGGAATAACAGACAACTATATACGAGAACCCCTCTGTAGCACCACTCTTAGCTTCACAGATCCACAAACACATCAAAACATCTGTTATCTACAGCCAGGCCCTCAGATACTGCAGAGTGTGCAGGATATACACCTTAACACACTTAAAACTCCCTTCACCAAACAAGGACACTCCACCAGACATAGACTCATAGACTTTAAGGTCAGAAGGGACCATTATGATCATCTAGTCTGACCTCCTGCACAATGCAGGCCACAGAATCTCACCCATCCACTTCTATAACAGACCCCTAGCCTATGTCTGAGTTATTGAAGTCCTCAAATTGTGGTTTGAAGATCTCAAGCTGCAGAGAATCCTCCAGCAAGTGACCCATGCCCCATGCTGCAGAGGAAGGCGAAAAACCTCCAGGGCCTCTGCCAATCTGCCATGTAGATCGCATCATAGTATTGGCCATCCAAATACCTTGAGAGAACCTGTTTCAATACAGGAAAAAATACCCCCACATCGGCACACCCTACTTGTCACCTCCCACTGCACCCATATGGAACCCATATGGGGATTTGTTAAACTGTTACAACCCATACTTGATGGGGACCACAGCCTGAAAGAAATCTTTCCCAAACCCCTCTTCTGGCCTTCAAACAGCCCCTCCCCCCAACATTCCCATGCTCATCATCAGAAGAAAGCTCCACACAAACCAGGAGGCACCAACACAAACTGGCACCAGACCAACAGATGCAAAACCTGCAGACATCTCCACTGCTACAATGATCGATACCCCCCACAACCCATGGTGATTCACATGGGTCTTACACATGGCTATCGCAACATGCTCATCCAGTGCACTAAATGCCCCAATAACAACTATGTGGGTGAAACCAGACAATCACTATGCTCTCAAATGAACTCACACAGGAAAATGATAAAAGACAAAACAATCACTCCATATCTGATCTATTAGTCCTTATCCTAAAGGAAAGCTGCACAACCCCTTCAAAATATGAGACTAAATCCATAACTTTGGTACACTCTAAAAATCATTGTCTAAGGCAGTGGTTCTCTAACTTTTGTTCTGGTGACCCCTTTCACATAGCAAGCCTCTGAGGCTTTGGCTTGCATTCAAAGCGCTGCGCGGCAGCTGCCGCGGGCGCTTTGGCGCGGCGCTAAGTGTAGTCCCAGCCCCAGAGCAACAGCCCCCAGCGCCCAGCGCTGTCCAGCTCCTCCTCCTGTGAAGCAGTGGACAGCGCTGGGCAGCGCGCAGCAGCGCTGGGCTTTTGACTACACTGGCGCTTTGTGGCGCGCTTTTGCAGCGCTGCAGTGTGTGTTTTCACACCCTGCTGCAGCGCTGCAAATTTGCAAGTGTAGCCAAGCCCTCAGTGTGACCCCCCCCTTATAAATGAAAAACACTTTTTAATATATTTAACAGCATTATAAATGCTGCAGGCAAAATGGGGTTTGGGATAGAGGCTGACAGCTCACAACCCCCCATGTAATAACCTCGTGACCCCCTGAGGGGTCCTGACCCCCAGATTGAGAACCCCTGGTCTAAGGCGATGTCTACACTATCACGTCAGCAAAACTAATGTCATTCAGGGGTGTGAAAACACCCCCGAGCGATATACGTTTTGCTGGCATATGTGGTAGCATGCACAGCACTGTGTCCCCAGGAGACCTTCTCCACATAGCTACGGCCACTCATTGAGGTGTTTTTATTATGTCGTCGCCAGGAGAGCTCTCTCCCATCAGCATAAAGCGGCTACATGAGGGATCTTACAGCGGTACAGCTGCATCAGTACAGTTGTGCCACTATACATTCACTAGTGTAAACATGGCCTTAATACAGACACTAGATTTGTGGCTTATTACAACAATCTATAACCCATAAACGTTCCCTTTTTTGTCCTATGACTGTAGGGGTGTTAATTGACCACTTTCCCTTGAATGGTCCCTTAGAATAGGTGTTAACTACTTATGCTAAATCTGTCCCAACTAGTATTTAGCTATGACAGGCTGAGTACCTTTCCCAGACCTGAAGAAGAGCTCTGTGTAGCTCAAAAGCTTGTCTTTCACTAACTAATACAAGTCCAATAAAAGATAATGCGTCGTCCACCTTGTCACTTTATCTAGCAAATTCTCCAAAGTTCCACTAGGTGGCAGTTTAATACTTCTGTGTTTACTGCTGTCACTGTGTTGTGTCTATTAATCATGCAATATTCATAGCCAAGCAACAAGGAAGATGAGATTCAGTCCTATGCAGACAGGAATAATATGAAGAACTTCTATGATGTTCTGAGGACACGGTTATCAGGAACAGGTCCAATATTGAGTACTGATGGTACTACACTGCTCTGACAAAGAAAAGATACTGCAAAGGCAGAGCACTTTAACAACATTTAACTTCGCAGTAAAAACATTCCAAGGGCGTTGTAATTATCCCAAACCAAGCATAATAAACTAGGAAACTCAGGGTTTAAGGTTACACTTGAAAGAAATGCAAATATGTTCAGGTAAGAAATGCATAGTTAAGAAAACCAGAAAGCCAAAGCTCTGCCTTGTAGTGATGTCATGCAATGATCATATGATTCTGATTAAGACATTTTAGTATTTGTGGTCCTAGATTAGTTTACATGTATTTTTAAAGGCACATTCGATTTTTGCCCTTTGATCTTTGCTGTCCAAGATGTGTGAGATGAATGCCCCAAAAGTCAGTCAACATCATAACAATGAAATATCAAGTGATTGTTTCCCGGTTGCCAACTCTCAAGATTTTATCACAAGCTGCACAGTTTTGAGTGTTTTTTCTCTTAAAGCCCCCGCTCCAGCAGTCTTATGACTTGTGGGAAAATCTCAGATGTTAATTAAAAAGAAAAAACACATTTCTGCTCCTATGCGCTTGCGATGAAAAGCTTGTAAACAAGACCCGAATGTGATCTCAAAGTTCGCACATCAGAAGGCAAATACAAAGAACCCAGAATATATATTTTTAATATGAAGATTTTTTTAAAAAAATCTTGATTTAAAAAATTAAAGCTTTTTAGGCCAAGCTCGGGATGGGGAGGAGGGGGTGTTACTCATGATTTTTGAACCAGGCTGTGTAACCGAAGAGGAGGAAAGTCCTGCGTTTCTGTATAACACGCGAGTTTCACCTCCCTCTGTCCCTCCAGTGGAATTTGCCCTGTGCTGACCGCTCCCTTGGGTGATTATTAACTTTCTGATTTCCCTCGGGTGAGAAGCGCAGCAAGGCTCCCCCCGGGGGGACGTGGGCCGGGTTGGGGCCGGTGTACCGACACATTTCAAAACCCTCCCATTTTGCAACCAGTTGCAGTTTCTGCCGCACAACGTAACCATCTGGGCTCCTGCTCAGGACTTGCTGCCGCCTGATCCATGGGGTTGCAAATCAGGAGGGACAGGGTTTGTGGTCAAAAACACTCACATTCTGCTTCCTCCTGGTTAATGTGCCAAATTGACCTATTGCAGGGTTCTGGGGGTTTCTGCATTTTAATTTAATTTGAAATGAAGTGTTTTAAGCATGTTAAAAAACTTATATACTTTATATACAACAATAGTTTAGTTATATATTATAGCCATAAAAAGAGACCTTCTAAAAATATTAAAATGTTTTACTGGCATGCGAAACCTTAAATCAGAGAGACAAAATGAAGACTTGGCACAGCTCTTCTGAAAGGTTGCTGAACCCTGATCTTTTGGATGCTTGAGGCATGCTCTTTCACTTTTTTATGTGTGAATACGTGAATAGGGAGGTAAGGTTTGTGGGTACAGAGCACTCCCCTGACCCCAAGGTGGTAACCAGAGTGGCCCCATTCATTTTCTCCACTGGCTTCCTCCTTGATTATTTCCAATGACTTGGCTGCCTATGCCCCTGTCACTGGTCCAGGGATGGTTGCAAATCTGGAGGGATGGGGTTTGTGGTCAAAAATGCTCACGATTTGCTTCCTCCTGGCTAATGTGCCAAATTGACCTATTGGATGAATGAGGTGCGCACTTCCACTCATTTGTGTGTGAATACGTGAAAAGGGGAGGTAAGGTTTGTGGGTACAGAGCACGCCCCAGACCCCAAGGTGATAACCAGAGTGGCCCCATTCATTTTTTTCAATGGCTTCCTCCTTGATTCTTTCCAATGACTTGGCTGCCTACGCACCTGTCACTGGTCCGGGGTTGGCTGTGCCCCTGTCACTGGTCCGGGGTTGGCTGTGCCCCTGTCACTGGTCCAGGGATGGTTGCAAATCTGGAGGGATGGGGTTTGTGGTCGAAAACGCTCACGATTTGCTTCCTCCTGGCTAATGTGCCAAATTGACCTATTGGATGAGTGAGGCGCGCACTTTCACTTTTTTGTGTGTGAATACGTGAAAAGGAGAGGTAAGGTTTGGGGGTACAGAGCACTCCCCTGACCCCAAGGTGGTAACCAGAGTGGCCCCATTCATTTTTTCCACTGGCTTCCTCCTTGATTATTTCCAATGACTTGGCTCGCTATGCACATGTCACTGGTCCAGGGATGGTTGTGCACCTGTCACTGTTCCGGGGATGGTTGCAAATCTGGAGGGATGTGCTTTGCGGTCAAAAACGCTCACGATCTGCTTCCTCCTGGCTAATGTGCCAAATTGACCTATTGGATGAGTGAGGCGCGCTCTTTCACTCGTTTGTGTGTGAGTACGTGAAAAGGGAGGTAAGGTTTGGGGGTATACCTAAATGCACTCCCCTTCCCCACTCCCAGCCCTATGCATGCTGGCTTGGGAATATCACTACTGTAGTGTCAGCTTTTAAGAGAGCTTCACATGCAGAGCTGTAACTAGGGATTTTGGGCACACAAGGCAAGGAACAGAGGCAGCATGTCTGGCTCTTCCCTATTGGAGGGAAGGATCCACCAACGAATTTCTGCAAAAGAGCCGTATGCGCCGCCCCTGTCTGTTGAAGACGACCAGCGGCACTTCGGCAACGAGTACCACAGTCCCTCTCAGAGGGAAGGACTTGCTGCCGAATTGCTGCTGAAGGAGAGACTTTCTGAGCCCCTCACTTTCCGTGCCCGAGGCAAGTGCCTCACTCTCCTTGCCCTCGTTATGGCAATAGTCACATGCACCACTTCTGGTATTACAGTAAGTTAAAACAAGCTACAGTACATTGGGACATTAATGCTCTATTACAGTGTTTGCAGTAGCATATTAAAAGCTATAACACTGAACAGACTAGTTAGGGCCGGCTTTAGGAAGTTTGGGGCCCACCCAATTCAAACATTTTTGGCGGGGCCCCAGCAGGGATGACTTTAAAAAAAAGGAAAAAAAGGTGGGGAAAAAAAAGCCTTTCCTTTCTTAGCAACCGGTTCCCTATAAAAAGTTCTGATTTAAGGGATGTGCCAGAATATGTATTTCTGGTACCAATAGGGTTACTATATTTCCAGATTTAAAAATTCCTCCCGGACAGCAATTTAAGAACCAAAAAGTCTGACATGTCCGGGAAAATATGGCTGTATGTTAACACTACCTACAGTTCTTTTTTAAAAAGATGGGACTGAACTAGAAATGAACTCCGCTTCACATGTGTGGGTCCCCGCCACTCCCTGGGAGTGTGGTAGGGTGACCAGATGTCCCGATTTTATAGAGCCAGTCCCAATCTTGGGGTCTTTTTCTTATATAGGATCCTATTAACCTCCACCCCATCCTGATTTTTCACACTTGATGTCTGGTCACCCTAGGGTGTGCACATGGGTACCAGCTGCTCTCTTCTCCCATCATTGAAGCAGGTGTGCAGGGTTACTGCCCAGGGAATTGCAGGGCACCAGTGGACATGGGGCTGGCTGCAGGCAGGACAAGGGGTGCAGCAATGGCTGGAGACAGGGGTGTGTGGGGTGGGGTGGGGTGGGCTGGCTGGCTTCAAGCAGGGCCATAGGGGGGTGCGGCATAGATTGGCAGTGCTGAAGACAGAGGAGTGCAGGAATGGCTGGCTTCAGGCAGGGGGGGTGCAGCAGGGGTTGGCTGGAGACAGGGCATGGGGTGCAGGTACAGGGGGTACAGACCACCCGGTATGGTAAGTGCTCCCTCCTCCTCCTCCCTCCCCCACCAGAGTAGCAGCAGCCACCTGGGGCTCCCCTGCTTCCATAGCCCTGGCCATGTACACAGCTGCCGGAGCCTGGGGAAGCGGCGGGGCTCCAGTGGCTATTTAAAGGGCTGGGGCGATAGAAGCAACGGGAGCCACAGACTTTTTAAGTAGCCCACAGATCCCAACAGCCTACCCCATGGCTCCAGCAGTGTGGCAGTGGCGGCAATTTAAAGGGCCCCCAGGCCCTTTAAATTGTCCCCTGGAGAAGCCGGGCCACCCCGGTACAGTGCACTGACTCTTGCCAATACACCGAACCGGGGCTTGGGCGCGGGACCCTCTTAGGGGCAGGGCCCGATTCAGGGGAATTGGTTGAATTATCCTAAAGCCAGCCCTGCCAGTATATCCAGGACATTAGTAGCACACTTTTCCCCCACCAATACCTAGTAGTTGCACTGTCATCTCCCATAGCTACTTAGGTTGCAGCTTTATTGTTAAACCTAAATTGGGAAGAAAGACGACTGATTCAGAACTTCTTTAATGGTTACTTTATCGCTAAAGGGTGTAGTGGGGTGTAGACTTGGAGAGAGGAAGGTTTCTATGATGTAGGCAAGATCAAGTATTTTATCCAAAACCAGAATACGAATGGCGCTGGTCTTCTTGGTGTCTGACCTTGAGCTATTGTCAAAAGTTTGAGGGTGACTCGTCTCCTTTCTCATATTTTGGTTGAGGATTCCATTGATAAAGGGATTGGCCTCAAATACCTGGTTGTAGGACTCTGCCACGGTGTAGTTTTCATCTTGGGTTGCCTGGTCCTAATTATAGTAAAGCATGTACTTTAGTCTTTGTAATTATCTGTTATAACAATGTGGAACTAGCTGTTTTACGGGATGTCTCGATTTCATTCCTGTAGTAACATAACTGGTGATAGGAAAGCAGGGAGAGAGAGAGGTGTGTGCTCTGCAAGGCTGCTGGCCACAGGGCCAATGGGTGTGGGTGGGCTGGGTAGGATCGCGGGAGTCACGTCTCAGGGATCTGCCCCACTACCCAGCACTGCTCCAGCTCTGAGCTGTCTCCACTGCCTGGGACCTGTGGGGCCCCACCTGCCTCCCTGGGGGAAGAGCCACCTGGGACTGGTGCAGAGGCTGGGCCAGTCTCAGCCACTCACAGGGAACAGTCGGGGAAGGGGGAGGCTCAGCTGGGTCCTGCTCCAGCCTGGCTGCTTCCACCATTCCCAAGAGGCCAGAGTTATCCTGCCCCAGGACTAGTTCTGGCTGCGCTGCTATCTCAGCCTCGCAGCCACAGTCACCTCCCATCAGGGCCGGCTACTGTGGCTGGGGGTTAGGGTGTGGGAGAGTAGGTCTCTAGGGGGTCTGGGTAGGTGCTGGGCACTGGGGGGGGGGAGATCTATGTGTTGGGGGCTGTCAGTGGGGGAGATCTGTGTGTGTGTGGGCGCTGGGAAGTGTGGGGTCTGTGCGGGTTACTGCAGTTGTGGTGGTGGGGGCACTGGACAGTGAGGGGATCTGTAGGGGGCTCTGGGTGGGAAGGTGTGGGGCACTGTGCAGTTGTGGGAGGGCTGTGGGGGTCTTCAGCTGGGGCACTGGTCAGTGAGAGGATCTGTGGGGGTTCTGAGTGGGTGGGGATCTGGGAGTGCACTGGGCAGGGGTTTGTGGGGTCTCTGGATGGTGCAGCACTGGATTTGTGGGGTCTCTGGGTGGTGTGGCACTGGGCATAGGGAGTCAGAGGTGCTGGACAGTGGGTTTGTGGGGTCTCTGGGTGGTGTGGCACTGTCTCTGGGTGGTGTGGCACTGTGCTGGGCAGGGGGTTTGGGGGGTCTCTGGGTGGTGGTGGCACGCTGCGTAGGGAGCTGGAGGGTGCTGGGCAGGGGTTTGTGGGGTCTCTGGGTGGTGAGTCGGAGGGGTGCTGGGCAGGGGTTTGTGGGGTCTCTGGGTGGTGTGGCACTGAGCCAGAGGGGTGCTGGGCTGGGGTAGCATGGTGCAGCATGGGCCCACCGGAAGAAGCACAATGGCAGTGCAGGGCTGGGCTGGACAGCGTGGGTCTGGGCAGCTCCTGGTTTGTAAACAGTGCCCTTGTACTGGGCTGGGTGGAGATTGCCCCAGTCAGCCCCTCGCTCTGAGGACTCTGCCCCATGCCTCATGTCCCCATTTCCCCATGGGCCCACAACAGGTTAATCCGGCCCTGTTTGGGGTGCAGGCTCTGGGATGGAGTTGGGGTGCAGGAGGGTTGCAGGCTGTGTAGAGTTTGAGTGACGGGTGCAGGCTCTGACCTGGGACAGGAGGGGTACAGACATGTGGGCTCTGGGAGGGAGTTACCAAATCAGCACGTTGTATAAGAGAAAGGAGCTGCAGTGATTTCATATAGACATAGAAAATGATAGAAGACACTTTTACATAGTCAAAATGTGAGAGGCAGAGTTTGAGGGAGGGAGGGGGCGTCTGTACAATATTTTCCCGCATTCAGTCTCCTGGCTGGAGCAGTAAGAGCCCTGCAGCACTTGTACAGGATAGAGAGGAGCTGCGGTGTCTGGGCTTTGACAGTCTGGGAATTGGGCTGCCTGTGCCTTTAAGACCCAGCCCCAGGAACCGGCCCCCTGCTCCGGGGCTGACACAAGGCAGAACTGAAAACAGCCTGTGCCCCCCCCCACAACCCCGACACCCCCAGATCTGCGAGCCCAGCAGGTGGCTCATCCCGAGGGGCCACTGTCCCCCTCCCTCCCTAAACGGGGGTTTTGTCCCCGCACAGGGTCTGGCAGCGGCTCCCACCCCCCACCCCCGATTTTTCCCCTTCAGCCTCTCTCCTGCCGCTGCCTACAGCAGCTTGAACCCCTCTGGCCAGTAAATTTCTGTCCCCCGTTCAGACCCTGGCAGCCCCCCGCTGCAATTTGCCCCCTTGAGCATTTTAAACGCCCCCAAAGAGCAGGCAGCAAATCGTGAGTAGAAGTGAGGGCAGAGAGAGGGCAGCGGCGACAGCGGAGGTTACTGGGCATGCTCAGTTCGGACGCGCATGCTGAGTGCAGCCAAAGTAGCGAATCGGGAGCGGTTCCTGTTTCTGTCGGTACACTGAGCGCGGCAGCGACCCCGCCGCCTCTGCCTGCCCGTGCCAGGGGCGAGCCCAGGGAGGCGTGTCAGCCCGGCCCCGGAGCACCGCGCGGCTGCCAGCCCCGGCTCGGCTCCCGCCCACCCAGCCCCGGCGCGGCTCCCTAGGGGGCAGCTGGCAGCTCCCGCCCACCCAGCCCCGGCTCGGGGCCCCCCTCGCGCGGCGGCCCTCTCCCTGCCCGCCTCCCGGAGCCTTTGGGGAGCCTGGCGTCTGCAGCCAGCCCCTCCTCTCACCCAGCCCGGGGGTGGGGTGGGGGGAGGCGCCGGGGTTTTAAACCGGCCCTTTCAGGTGCCTTTGGGAGACAGGGAGGGTCAAATCCGGCCCCGATTTCACTGCACTTTCACCGCCGCTGAATGTGGCCCGTTAGACTTGGGCTGCTCTGCCCGGCGGAGCTGAGAGGAAGGATGGTGCCTCTGGTTAGCTTGCTAGAGTCAGGCGACCCCAGTCAGTTCCCTGCTCCACTACAAACCCATGTGACCCTGGGCAAGCCACTCAGGGCAGATCCTCAGCGGTATTCAGGCACCTAACTCTGATTGAAATGTTAGGTGCCTACATACCTTTGAATATCTGAGTCTCTGCAAAATGAGGCTAATAGCACTTCCCTGCCTTACAGGGTGTTGTGAGGATAAACACAGCAAAGACTGTGGGTTACTCAGATACTACAGTAATGGGGTACTTAGGGTTCTGAGCCAACTCTATGGCACTGCAGTTAAAGGAATTACACTAGCTGTGAATTTGGTCCTCTGCTTTTAACTACACTGCTTTCAATTATTCATAGAGACAGCAAGGAGTAAACACAGTGAGTCTGACTGTGGCCACAGCACCCTAGTATTTCAGTGGACGGAAATGACTAGAGAAGTCAGTGCGCAGTGTTGCTGTAGGGCTGTGCGTCCCAATATATTAGACAGACAAGGTGGGTGAGGTAATATCTTTTATTGGACCAACTTCTTTTTTCTCACCCACAGAAGTCAGTCCAATAAAAGATATTACCTCACCCACCTTGTCTCCCTAGACAAGTCAGTGGTAGTCAAGATCCTTAACTCCAAGGGCATCCTAAAGCTGCCCAGGCCTCCATCCCACTACTTGTTTGCTGCGGTGGTGCCAGCTGAACTCATTGCAGAGTGGCATGAGAAAGTTCCCTATCACAGAGGAAGGAATAAGGCTGCCATCCCTAGAAGCCTTTGGGAGAAGACTGCAGAGTATCTCCATGAAAGTTTTGTCAAGATCTCTGAGGAGAATAAAAGAGACATCCCTATTCACATAAACTGAGTGCTTCACATTCCCATTCCCACCCCCACCCCACCTTGCCTAGCCCAGCAAGGGAATGAAAAGCAGATGCCAGCTCTGCAGGGGGGTCATTTCAGATTTTTGTAGTGGGGGCAACTTTAACCATGATTCCAGGGGCTACTTAAACACCTGAAAACTCTAGGTTTTTTTTGGCAGATAACTTAGAAATTAGTTTTGGAGCCTTAATACAAGAACTAAAAACTTTAATTGGTAAATAAAATTCATTCAGAATATTTGCTCAGTATCGTTGTCCTTACAATATCACACCAATCACCCTCAAACATCCATATACTTTTTAATTTTCATTTCTATTACCATCTGGAAAATTATAAACAAGCAAATATACACACTCTTAATTTGTATATCTCATTTCTCATTAAAAAGTTATGAAGTCTAAAGCAGCTGGGTTTAAACATTCCTCTAAAATATGGAATAACTAACAAATTAGAGAACAAATTCGTTTTGCACTAGCCTAAAAAAAAAGGAAAGACAAAAAGCTTTTAAAGTGATAATTGGAAAGAAAATATTAGAATAGATTGACCAACATGGATTTCCTATCAGATCTAAGACACCTGAAAGTGTATTTCCAGTAGAAATATGTTATCACCTTTTTCCAATGGCAATGTGTTTTCTTTTCCTATTTATTTCTTATTACTGAAGTAATTTAAATCTTAAATATAGTCATCTGTTTACACAATGCATTTGATATTTCTCAGGCACAAATGAAAGCACACTTCAGTTCAAGATACTTAAGGTGTAAAGCTTCAAAACATAAACACAAGTTTAAAAATTGAACTTGCATTTAAGAACAACTGATCTAAAAGCCAGTTTTAGCCTGTGGAAACTGTTCAGCGCTATAAGGTAAAATAGAAATCCTGAGTATCTACAGCCAGGGCCGGCTCCAGACCCCAGCGCGCCAAGTGCGCGCTTGGGGCGGCGTCCCGCGGGAGGGCGGCAGGCGGCTCCGGGGGACTTCCCGCAGGCATGTCTGTGGAGGGTCCGCTGGTCCCGCAGCTCCGGTGGACCTCCCGCAGACATTCCTGCGGAGGGTCCGCTGGTCCCGCAGCTCTGGTGGAGCAGCCGCCGGCGTGCCGGCAGGCGGTCCACGGGAGCCGCGGGACCAGCGGACCCTCCGCAGGCACGTCTGCAGGTCCACGGGAGCCGCGGGACCGGCGACCGCCAGAGCGCCCCCCCGTGGCGTGCCGCCCTGCTTGGGGCGGCGCAAATCCTAGAGCCGCCCCTGTCTACAGCAGAGATGGGCAAACTACAGCCCGTAGGACCCTCCTGCCTGGCCCCTGAGCTTCTGGCCTGGGAGGCTAGCCCCCAACCCCTCCGCTGCTGTTCCCCTTCTCCCACAGCCTCAGCTCACTGCTGCAATTCTCTGGGCAGCGGGGCTGTGAGCTCTGTGCTGTGCGGTGGCGTGGCTGGCTCCAGCTATGTGGCATGGCTGCCTGTTCTGGTGCTCTGGGCGGCGCAGCTGTAGTGCTGCCAGCCACTGGTGCTCCAGGCAGCATGGTAAGGGAGCAGGGAGCACGGGGGGTTGGATAGAGGACAGGGGAGTTGGGGGGGGTCAAGGGGCAAGGGTGTGGACAGGGGTCAGGGAAGTCAGAGGGCGGGGAACAGGCGGGTTGAAGGAGGGCAGTCAGGCAGGAGCGGGGGGTTGGATGGGGCGGCTGGGGGCAGTCAGGGGCAGGGGTTCCAGGGGCAGTCAGGGAGAAGGGGTGGTTGGATGGGGCAGGGGTCCCAGGGGGGCTGTCAGGAATGAGAGGAGGGGTTGGATGGGGTGGTGGGGGGCAGTCAGGGGTGGAGGGTCCAGGGGCAGTTGGGAACAGGGAGGGGTGAATGGGGCAGGGTCCTGGGGGGGTGTCAGGGGACAGGGAATGGGGGGGGGTTGGATGGGGCAGGAGTCCCAGGGGGGCTGTCAGGGAGGAGAAGCAGGGGGGGTCAGATGGGGGGGCGGGCCATGCCTGGCTGTCTGGGGAGGCACAGCCTCCCCTAACCGGCCCTCCATACAATTTTGGAAACCTGATGTGGCCCTCAGGCCAAAAAGTTTGCTCGCCCCTGATCTACAGTGACCCAACTAGATGATTCTTAACCATGCTGTAATGAAAATATGACACTATATGTCTTAAATATTATTGAGACAATTTACCCTCTAAACAATGTCATTTCAAGGGCATACTCATATATTAAGGAAGCTAGTAAAGAGACTTGTTCCGGAGCTGTAACAAACTTGTAGGATTAACATGAGAGCAGGAGGATGGTCTGAATACATCACGAAGCACCATGACAGATATGTTTGTTTAATTCTTTGAGTGGAGTTTTGATGGCAGGGAATTAGCTAAATAGGGAGACAAAAGAAGGATAAGAGGACATTGAATCACGGGGATAAAATGGAAGGTGAAAGGAAGAGAGGAGGAGTGAATGGGGAAGAGAAAAAGGCTTGGGTTTAAACTACATCCACACCACTGAGCCAGGTAGTTATACCGACCTTAACCCTCCATGTAGACAGCACTATGTCAGTGGGAGAGCTTCTCCTGCCGACATAGCTATTTCCTGTCACAGAGATGGAGTTATTAAGCTGACGGTAGCTCTCTCTCCAGTCAGCTTAGAACGTGTTCACCAGATGGGCTGCAGTGCAGCTGTGGGGATGTAAATTTGTAGTGTAGATCGGCCCAAAGATTAAAAATCTCATCAGCAAAGCCCAACAGATCCCACAGTGCCTTCCTCTGCAGCATGGAGCAGGGATCATCTGGACACACTCCACCTAATCAAGTCTCTGCCACACACTGCATGGACCTCAAGGCATTGGTGGCATCTCGGTCTCTTCTTCCCTGCCTGTGGCTTGCAACAGTTTAGCCTCCTGAGGACTGGAAAGGGGACAAGACATTTGACTCTGATTTGGTCCAATAAAATCTGTTTGGAAAGATTCAGAAGCGAGTTATTTATAAAATAAGGCACAGCCAGGCAGAGCGATTAACCCTGGTTCCCGGGTTACCTACCAAGTTAGAGGGAGAGCTGGGGCCAGAACCCAGGAGTTCTGACTGTGTGGCACACTCAAATTTAGAGCTGCAGCATTATGGAGAAGAGAGAATGTTCGGGATCAAGAGAGGAGGAGAGAAAAGGACAGTGGTGGGAGGAGCAGGAGAGAGAAAAGCCACCACAGGTGGATCAGGATGAGTCAGTGCAGCAGCAGTTCCAACACCAGAGAGAGGAGAAGGTGCAAGAGCTGGAGCCCAGGTGATGTGGTAAGAGACAGATCTCTTGACAAACTAGCTGAGGAAACCTAGAGTGAATAACAAGGACTCGGTTCTGGGGGAAGCTGGAGTGTGAACAAACCAAAGTAGCTAAATGGGCAGAATCATCAGCTGAAATGCATCACTGCCCTTGGGTAGGAGCAATTCTAAGAGGGTGCTACCATTGTGAAGGCAGTACTGGGATATACCATTGGGGGTGGCACCAGCTTTCCATTGCTGACTCTCCTGTCACTGGTGACAGAATGAGGAAGGGACAGTTCCTACCCCATAGGAATTTAGCTTTTTTGTTTTAACAATGTCACTTCTGCCCATAGGTCTAACAGTGCACAAGCAGCCAGTGTCCCTCCCAGAGAGAGAGAGTGCAAGAGAGAGAGGAAGGAGTGAAGAAGTGAGAATTGGAGCAGACCAACAAGTCCCACTGTGCCCTCAGTGCAATGAGTGGGGTTTGCTGTCACACAACAGAGAGAGGAGAATGTTCTACTTTTCTCTCAGTTATTCAGTCTGGGAGGTCTCACTCCAGGGCAGGGCAGGGCTGGGATTTGTGTGGTGTAAGTGCACAGCATACCCAAGGCACTATCCCCCTGATTTACACTGAACCCCCCAAGCTCCATCCTACTACGCTGCTTTTCGGGCCAGTGACATACAATAAGCCCTATCCCTCCCACCTAGGCCATGGAGAGAACAGGAAGCTCTACATTGCACACACCCATTACTCTTAATATCTGCAGCTCTGTATTAGGGCAAAGACTATAAACCAATCTCATGCTTCAGGGCTCCAGCCAGCACGAAAGGCCCCATGCAGCCACTTGATCAAGCTCCTGCTTGATCCAACATGGCTTTTGCCAGAGGGATGGTGGCCCCCTGCAACCCAAGGGAAACAGGACTGACAGAGGAACGCTGCGGAGATTTGGCACCTCAATCCGCCAGCCTCCAGCCTGGGAAGCATCTACTGCCCCTGTGCTGTTGGCTCCTAAGGCCTGGTCTACACTACGCGTTTAAACCGGTTTTAGGAGCATAAAACCGATTTAATGCCACAACCGTCCACACTAAGAGGCCCTTTATATCAGTATAAAGGGCTCTTTAAACCGGTTTCTGTACTCCTCCCTAACGAGAAGAGTAGGGCTAATATCGGTATTACCATATCGGATTGGGGTTAGTGTGGCCGCAGATCGACGGTATTGGCCTCCGGGCGGTATCCCACAGTGCACCACTGACCGCTCTGGACGGCAATCTGAACTCGGATGCAGTGGCCAGGTAGACAGGAAAAGCCCCGCGAACTTTTGAATATTTCCTGTTTGCCCAGCGTGGAGCTCTGATCAGCACAGGTGGTGATGCAGTTAAAAATCAAAATAAAGAAAGAGCTCCCGCATGGACGATGCGGACGTACGTGATCGCTGTAAGGGCAGGCAAATCTGTTCTATCAGCGCTCCATTACAGAAGACGAAATTCAAAATCATTTTTTAAATATCTCCAGACAGATGCCATAGCAGGGACTCAGCGCACTGCTGCGTGACAAGCGTAACGGAAAGCCAAAGAATCAAATGGACGCTCATGGACTGGAGGACTCAAGCTATCCCACAGTTCCTGCAGTCTCTGAAAAGCATTTGCATTCTTGGCTGAGCTCCAAATGCTTCTAGGGTCAAAAACAGTGTCCGCGGTGGGTCAGGGCATAGCTCGGCAATTTACGCACCCCCCCACCCCCAGAAGTGAAAGGGAAAACAATCCTCTCTTGACTCTTTTACATTTCACCCTATCTTTACTGAATGCTGCAGATAGACGCGATGGTGCAGCACTCAACACCAACATCCTTGCTCCCCCCACGCTATGGCTGGCTGATGGTACAATACAACTGGTATCTGTCCTCGTCATCAGCCTATTGGCACATGGGGCAGTGCAAAAGGACTGGTAACCATGATGACCAGCATCTGTTAGGTCAATCAAGGGTGCCTGGTCCTAATTTTTCCTGGTAGATGGTGCAGTATGGCTGATAACCATCATCGTCATAGCAACAGGGGGCTGAGCTCCATCAGCCCCCACCCTTCATGTGTAAAGAAAAGATTCAAGTGCCCCTGAACTAGCAGAGGGATGCTGGGCTCCTCTCCTACACACTCCTTACTGTCCTGTCTGGACTATCATAGCAGCTGGAGGCTGCCTTCCACTCATATCTCACTAACAAGTCACTGTGTCTTATTCCTGCATTCTTTATTACTTCATCACACAAGTGGGGGGACACTGCAACAGTAGCCCAGGAAGGCTGAGGGAAGAACGGAATCAACAGGTGGGGTTGTTGCAGGAGCACCCAATGTGAATAGAATACAGCTCATAATTTCTGCAGGATCTGACACAGAGCAGCTGTGCTCTCTGGTTCTCTGATACAGTGGTTCTCTAGTACACTTGCCCATATTCTAGACAGGACTGATTCTATTTTTAGATACCAAAAAGGAGGGATTGACTCAGGGAGTCATTCCCAATTTTGGCTTTTGCGCCCCTGGCTAAGAGCAGCCAGGGGCACTTATGACAGCAGCAAATGGAACAGTGCAAAAGGACTGGTAGCCATGATCATCTTATTACCAATTTATGGATTGGTAGATGGTACAGTATGGCTGATAACCATCTCTGCTGTCATGCAAAAGCAAAAGCATGCTGCTGTGTAGCGCTGCTGAATCGCCTCTGTCAGCGGCATCTAGTACACATACGGTGACAGTCACAAAAGGCAAAACAGGCTCTATGATTGCCATGCTATGGCATCTGCCAGGGCAATCCAGGGAAAAAAGGCGCGAAATGCTTGTCTGCCGTTGCTTTCCCAGAGGAAGGAGTGACTGACGACATTTACCCAGAACCACCCGCGACAATGATTTTTGCCCCATCAGGCACTGGGATCTCAACCCGGAAATGCCAAGGGGCGGGGGAGGCTGCGGGAACTATGGGATAGCTACGGGATAGCTACCCACAGTGCAACGCTCCAGAAATCGACGCTAGCCTCGGACCATGGACGCACACCACCGATTTAATGTGTTTAGTGTGGCCGCGCGCACTCGATTTTATAAAATCTGTTTTACAAAACCGGTTTATGCAAATTCGGTATAGTCCCGTAGTGTAGACGTACCCTAAGAAACTGTCAGGCCTGCAGGGCTGTTTGACAGTTGGAAACGAGAGCCTGCCACCTGGTGGAAGCAATGGGTAATGAGCACAAATCTGGCACAATCCAGAGACAGTCACTATTTTCCCTGTATTGGGCCACTTTTCTTGCTTTTTCTTTCATTTTGAGTTGTGTGTGAAAAATTGGGCAACTGCTAACCAGCTTGGGACTAGCAGCCGCTAGGGTTTAGCATGGTTGTAAGGACAGCTAATACTCTGCAAATGTTTGTGCTGTTGTTTGGCAAGGTATCCACAGCTCTGCCAGCTCCTTCCATGGCCTCCTTGATGGTCCTATAACTCCTCTACCTCTGAGATTTTCCAACTCTTCAAGAGGTTTTCAGTGACAGATCCGTGCTATTGATTTAGATGGAATATATAGGACCAAAGAGCCAAAGGTATTAATGCAATCCTGAAAATGTCAAACATTAAACAGTGTTGGACAAGGTTTGGTATACACAAACTTCAACCTGCTTAGTATGCTAACCTGATTTTTAGAGGGCTGATTTATTACAGGCTCTCCAATGATCTGACCAGAACATAATAAGGTTCTTGTCCTGAAATCAATGCATCAGAATTCAGTGCAGAGAGTTCAATATTTTGTAAGGAGCCTCACAGTGTGTGGCAAGAACATTCACACTGAGAACAAAGCACAGATTTTTATTAAAGGAAAATGTCATCAAAGCTCCAGACCACAGAATTAAAAAGAAATAATAGTTTTAAGAGTACCTGTGGTAACTTTCCTCACAAAAGCTAATTAAACTAGCATATTCATACCCTTCTTGTGGACCTGGTGATGAGACACAGGAACAGCCTTGCCTCTGACATGCCGGAAGAGTCCGATGGGTCAGTGTTGAGTAACTAAGTTATACTGCAAAAGATAAGCTGGTAGCTAAACAGAGGGGAACTAAAAATCTAAAAGAATAATCTTCACATGGTGGTTTGCCCTCTTATAGAGTCTTGGCACTATCCTGAATATTCATGTCAGCATCCAATCTTCCATGCCCAAATCTCATTGTTTGCCTTCGCCCCCGGGGTACCGTCATTGAGAAGGCTGAGTTTTCTGCAGCTGCTGCTGTTGCCCGTAGTTGATCCAGGCCTGAGGAATGGGCTGGGCTGGTGGTGCAGGGGTGTATTCGTCCCTGGTGTAAGTATCTGCGGATGCGACCGGACCCTCTGGGCGTCCCCAGGGGCATTCACGTTTAAAGTGACCGGGCTGTCCGCACTGAAAACAATTTCCTGGTGGCTGGGGTTGCCAGGACCCTCTTCCCCGAGCACCCTGAAATCCCCTGCCACGGCCACGGCTTCTGCCTCGAATACCACCGCGAAAAGCTAAAGCCATCAACTTATATTCTTCCTTTTTCTCTTTCTTTTTACTACTTTCCCTTTCTTTCTCCCATGCAAAATCAGCTACGTCCAACACTGAAGTGACTGACTCACCTCCCCAACCAGGGCAAAACTTTAAGAAATAATCCCTTACAGGGGGTACTGACTGATTCACAAAAAACGAAATAAGAGTAGTATGCATCCTGCTGCATCTGCTTGATCTTTTGCCTAGTAATTACTCCTCCCGAGGTGTGCCCTTCCATTTCCTCCTTATCCCTCTGCAGAGATTCCGATCTGGAGTCCTGCAGATTCCCCTCTGCGCTCTGGAGAGAGCCCCCCTGCGGAGGAATAGGGGCAGGTGCAGTGGGGACCAACTGACGAGTCAAAACACGCCGTGGTTTATACTCTTCATCGAAATAACATGGAGGGGATTCACTCTCGGGAGAATACCTGACTGCCATAATTTTTAAAGATTTCCACAGCTCTGCTGCTGTGTCCCAACAAAACCAGTAACATAACTGTCCCGGATGGTCTTTTTCGATCTGGCTCCTTACTCCTCTTAAGGCAGCCTGTTCAAAAGAGCCATACGAAGGCCACCTCATCTCCGGGTTGGCCAATACCGCGGTATACCCAGTCCTATTCCTTACACACAGTGTGTACAACTTCCTCCTAGACATTCCTGTCTGTACTGGGAGTTTCCCTTCGTTCCATAACTTATTTACAATCCCCAGCGGACTCTCAAGAGGCACGCTAGTCCCTTGACCCATGGTGTCTGACAGGAGCCCTCCAACTGGCGTTTATCCTGCTGTCCAGTACACGACCCCTCAATATTGAATTGGCTGGGAGAAATCTCCCGTGGCGCCTGCCAATTCGTATATGAGTGGTCTGACCACTGGACAGAGGCACCGCACCAGAAGGAATCCCGGATGAGCCCCCAAATTGTTAGGTAAAAAGCAAGTCCTTACTCACCTCTCCAGCACCTGAGTTCGTGCGGAGTTGGTATGGGGCTCACAATCTGTCAGAGACCAGACAACACTTCGTTGATCAACGGGTTCACACTATCCTTAGCTTAAAGGCTTCGGAGTAAGTGTGGCAAGTTTATTAGGGTTGAGCATCAATATTTATACACAGAAGTAAACAAAGTGATTAACAGATTATAATGGTCATGCATAATCAATCAAGATTCTACAGGATAAAACAGGTTAAAATGTAAATTTAAAAAGACAAAAGGGGAGATGGCTACTTAAGGGGAGGGGGGGTGTCATGAGTAGTTCGCAGGTCAGAGCTTTGATTAAAAGTTTCAGACAGAGACATCAAATCTGGGTTAAGTTTAAGTTCATCAAAAGTTCAGACTCAACACCTCCACCACCATTTGACTCCATTGTTCCCCACTCCCATTATTTTTGGGACCCTTTTGTAATGATCCGTGGTTTCAATATGCACACTACACCGTCTTTTGGTCTGAAGGTTCCTGAATCCAAAATTTTAAAGCTCTGCCCTGGCACCAGCTGAAATTCAAACCTCTGAAGCAGTTTTGCCATCACCACTTTAGCCTCCATCTGTTAAGGAGAAAAGAAACTCGAAATCAGCAGATGCAAATGTTGCTTTGGCTGAAGAGATTTAAATTGAAGACACTGGGAAATTCTGTAAAATACAGAGATTTAAAACGATACAAGCTACGGTGTACAAGCAACTCCATTAGGGAGACAGCTGCCCCTGTGAGGGGTGTTCCTCAGTCACCTGCAGCATTTCCGAATTGGAGATATATTACAGGCACAAAGATCTGTCTGTTGGTTAAGTTCTAGGTCTGACGTGAAGACAAGGGTACGGATCAATCCACTTTAATATGAGGATTGCCAGCGCAGGTATAACTGCATTTAGATGAGCTCCATTAGCAGCATGGGAGACTGGAAAAACAGAAGATTCCACACAAGAGCTGCAGAGCAGGCAACAAACAGCAAGGCCAGTTTGCCCGCACTGTCCACAAATGTGCGTCAGGACAGCCTTGGGGATCCCAGCTCTCAGGGGAAAAGGCCAGGGCAGTAGATTTGCCTCTATGCCTTTGGGCCTGTCTGATTGCCTATTGCTTCAGCAACATGGCACAGCATGTACCAATGAAGCAACAGTTAAAATTTGTTTAGCTTAACAAAGAAGTTTAATGGGCGATCTGACTGCCCGGGGAACAAATATTTAACAATGAGCTCTTCAAGCTATTAGAGAAAGGTCTGACACGATCCCATGGCTGGAAGTTGAAGCTAGATAAATTCAGATTGGAAATAAGGCATAAATTCGTAATGGTGAACGTGATTAACCACTGGAACAATTTACCAGGGATCATGGTGGATTCTCCATCACTGACAATTCGTAAATCAAGATTGGATGTTTTTCCTAAAAGATCTGCTCCAGGAATTATTTTGGGGAAGTTCTATGGTCTGGGTTATACAGAAGGTCGGACAAGATGATCACAATGGTCCCTTCTGGCCTTGGACTCTATGAAAAAGGTGGGATACACCAAAACTTCAGAGGCCTGCCTACCTGTGAAAATATCTGTCCAATACAGGAACGGGGTCCCAAAGAAAATGGAAAATAGGTAAAATATGGCCTACAAGAAAAAAAAAGTACAACATTTATTCTGATGGCTGCCCTGGGATGATAGAAGCTGGTTTATAAGTCAAATATTTCATCACAACTGTAATTTGAATTGCTTTGGAATAACTTCTTTACACCTCTGAATCATTAAGGCACCATCTTCTTAACCTAACAGCAGAACAGCATCATAAGTCTTTGTGCCCATTTCCTGTCATATGGGGGAAATGACACTGTAAACTCTAGAGGGCAGGGACTGTCATTCATTATATATTTGGACGGTGCCCAATGCAATGGGCTCCAATCTGATTTGGCCTTTGGGTGCTACTCAAGTCTAAATGTTAATAATAAATAATAATAATAATAATACCACCCTCCTTTGAGAACTGGAGACAAAAACCTGCTGTATAAAACACAAAATTATTAACAATAATGCTTGGATTTGCATCTGAGCATAAAGCTACAATAATAAACATATTTCCCCTATTAATGCTCTTACCATAATGGTTACTCACTATGTTTTGGTAACATGGTAGTAAAATATACTCACTTTGGTGCATCTTTGTTAAATCGGTCAGGATTAAAGGTCAGTGGGTCCTTGAAAAACTTTTCCAGCCTTCCCATGACATATGTGCTGAACTGCCAATAAAATGTGCGGTTGCATTATTTATGAGCTGCACGCTGCTAAAGCCTCTCTGATGGCTCACAAGGGCAAAAATAATTCTGTTTGGCTCTAACTAAAGACTTTGCATCACCCTCCCCATCACTGGATCTGACATACTGCCACGAACTGGGTCCAAAAGCCCCCTTCACACCTTCCTCTTTTGGTCTTCAGTGCCCAATTCTCTGCTGCCATAACTCCCTCAAAATCAATGAACTACGCCAGCAGGGAATTCTGGCTCTGCAGTGTCTAACTCCATTGTGTGTGGACCTACAACCTGATGGGTTTTGGATGCAGCCATCAAACTCACAACGAGAGAAGTGTTTCCTGGAATTCTGACACCTTCAATGACATTTTCCTTTCCTGTCCAACGTATGGTCCCTGGAACGGGAGGGTATAATCGGAGGGATTCTTTGAGAACCTGTGTCAGCATAGAGTAACAAAGAGTTAATTATTACAACATGGGGAGAAGAGATGTGATGCCTGTTCTTCCCCCATAGCATTTCCAATCAGGTCATTGATCTGGAGGGTGAACAATATAAGGAAGGCTCTAGCTAGAGAAGTTGATAGCTAGCAAAGCAGAAGAGCTAAATACATATACTTCTGCCCTTCTTACTGCCTTGTGTGTAAGGAGAACACTATGAAAAAAAACAAACAAAAGAAACCTACAGCAGCGAGACTAAGAGCCCAGGTTAACTGCCTTGGGCTTGTGGGGCTTGCACCATAGTGCTAAAAATAGCAGTGTAAAGTCTATTACCACTCAGGTTGGAGCTCAGGCTTTGAAACCTGGTCAGTCACCCCAAGTCAGACTCTCTGGGGTGGAGTTCCAGGCTACAAACCCATGTTGTCAAAATAAGGGCAGAGATTCACTTGAAATATATAGTGAGTGAGAAATCTAGTTCCATAGGCCCCGACTCCGTGGGTGCTCCGGGGCTGGAGCTCGCACGGGGAAAAATTTGTGGGTGCTCTGCACCCACCGGCAGCTTCCTGCCCCGCCCTCCCACCTCACCGCCGCCTCTGCCTCCTCCCCTGAGCGCACCGGGCTCCGCTTCTGCCCCTGCCTCCTAGCGCTTGCTGCGCGAAACAGCTGTTTCACGGCGCAAGCGCTGGGAGGGAGCGGGGGGGAGGGGGAACATAGCACGCTTTGGGAAGAGGTGGGGCCAGGGCGGGGATTTGGGAAGGGGTCCAATAAGGGCAGGGAGGGGGCGGGGCTGGGGCAGGGACTTTGGGGAAGGGGTAGAAATGGGGACAGGGCATGGGTGGGGAAGGGGTGGAGTTGGAGTGGGGGGGCGCGAGCACCCACCGGCGCTGGGATATATTGGCACCTTTGCCTAGTTCTATGCTCCGATAAGTAAACTAAGCAGGCGAGGATTTTTGTGTGATTTCAGAGTGAAAACCCAAGAACATCTTTTCTCACAAGGTTATGCTAACCCTGAAGGCTCAGAACACCTAGGACAAACAAACACTGTCAGAACTGATTGTTGCTTTTGCTTGTATAAAATGAAACCAGTTCAGAGCCCTTAATGGCTGTGCTATGACATGGTAAAAGTGCTGCAAAACAACGCCAACTGCCCTTTGGCCTCATTCTCCTACTGTACCTGTGACAAGTACTCGAGCTTCCCAAGATCTTCATAGTCAATGTCCCTCTTGGCTCCAATAACCTCATCCACTTCAGCATGAAGTCTAGAGGTGGAATGAAGGAGAAGCTGTAGTTACCGACATCCATTTCCTGCTAGACCAGGTGAATAGGGTTTTTTTTGTTTTTTAAATATTTAATATTGAGCCTGATCTTGCCTTCCTCCCTCAGACAAAATGCCTATTGATTCCAAAGGCCGACTGCCTGAGCAAATATTCCAGGATGAGTACCACGGCAGTATTCATAAAGTATAATACAATCAAATGTGATAAATTCCATCTGCAGACAAGACCAGCTTTGTATAAAGGCTTCTAAATAAATTACTTAAATAGAATGGAAAAATCTCATTTCCATGTTTTTTATTTTACAGTGTGAATTGCATTAAATATTAGCTATTTTGGAACACAGATTAGGATTTATTATGAATAAATACTGGTTATTTAATAGTCCTTATAATTATTATGGGGCACAACATGCTCACTCTAGAGTCAGAGAGCTGGGCTGGCAAACTAAGCATGGAGTGAACATACCTTTCTAGTATTTCAGGTTGCCGCCCCAGTTCCATTACTGTAAATGATAACTGATTGGAAGTTGTCTCATGACCTAAAAATATTGAGAATCTATTTAAAAAGCAACACTGAAAAAATTACTATTCTATACAAAATTAAGTGCACCAATACAACTTCGACCACAAAACCAGAGGCCAGATTGAGGCCTCTAAAAAAATAAGCCCCAAATGCTTAATTTTAATACTGTACTAAGCAATAAATGAATGAAATCACATAAATGTTGAGATATGCATGTAAGAGGCCTTTAGCAATAAAAAACACAAACAGATTAAGCTGCAGATCAAGTGTATTATTTCTTGTCCTACTTTCAGAAGATATGGAGAACAGATCTCCATCTTTTTTATAACAGCCCTTAATATTTCTGAAAAGTATCAGATCCCCCCTCAATCTTTTTTCTCAAGAATACACATACCAGGTTTTTCAAATCTTCCCCATAGTTCAGGTTTTCCAAACCTTATTTGTTGCTCTTCTCTGGACTCTTCAATTTGTCCACATCTTTCCAGAAGTATGGTGCCCAGAACTGGACACACTACTCCACATCCGTGCTGAGTACAGCGGAACAATTACCTTCTGTGTCTTACATATTTTTTTATTACATTCCAGAATGATATTAGCCTTATCACACTGTTGGCTCATATTTAATTTGTGATCTACTAGAAGCCCCAGACCCTTTTCAGCAGTACGAATTCCTACCCAGTTACTTCCCATTGTGTGTTTGTGCATTTGATTTTGCCTTCCTACGTGCAGTACTTTTCACTTGTCTTTATTGATTTTCATCTGGTTGATTCCAGACCAATTCTCCAATTTGTCAAGGTCTTTTGAATTCTAATCTTGTCCTCCAAAGTGTTAGCAATACCCCCCAGCTTGGCATCATTCATAATTTTATAAAGCATACTCTCCACTCCATTATCCAAGTCATTCATGAAAATATTGACTAGTTCTGGATGAAGAACAGACCCCTGAAGGACCTCACTAGATGTGTCCTCCCAGTTTGACAGAAAACCATTGATAACTATTCTTTGAGTACATTTTTTCAACACACTGTGCCCCCACTTTATAGGAATTGCATTTAGAACACATTTCCCTTAATGTCTTTTAGCTACTTTCAATGAGATCTAGGGGAGGAGACAGCATCATGAGACTAACCAGCTCTTTGCAGATCACCATCAAGTGCTGCTCTGTGGACCATAGCGTGGGAGCCACTGGTCAAGATATTCTTTGCTTATGTTTATCTGATGGGTGGGAGGGTTAAATGTCATTTTCCTTTTTCTCACTCCAGATCTCACTCAAACTGATTTTACACCACTGTAACTTGCAATGGAGTTACTCCTGACCTACACCTGTGTCAGAGAGAGAATCAAGCCCTTAGTAACTCTCCTTGTAGACCCCCTGGGAATGTGTACTCTTTTCAATAGCTTCCCACATTATGTGTCAGAGTAATAAAGTAACTACAGTACAAACCAGCAACGAAGAAAGTGACAAAGTTATCCAGAATATTTTCATCATCTCTAGTCTCCTCCTGAGCTGCTGGGATAGGAAACAAAGTAGTTATAAAAGTTCACTTTGCCCCTTTAACAACATTTTGGGGACATAGGAAGGGGCAGGGGGACTAGAAGGGAAAGGGAGACTCAGTGGTGACCTGGAACCCAGGTTCCGATTCCAAATGTAAAAAGAGGTATATGTTAAACTCAGAAAGGAGCAAAAATCTCCAGGACAAGGTCCCACTTGTAAAGAAACCCTTGTTTGGATCTTCAGCTTGAAGGAAACATTCCTGACCATGTTAGAAAGGACTGAGCCTCAAAGTTCAGATCCAGAAGTGAATCCCCAAATTTTGGGTGTGTTTGGATCCACTGTTTAACCCTGCAAAACAATTCACAGAATAATGAAATCGGAGAATGTTGAGTTTCCTACCATCCCCTTTCAGGATCTGAGTAAGAATATCTCGTGGGACTTCCTCCCCATTCTGGATGGCCTCTCGCCTCTGCTCAATGCATTCCTTTCCTACACGGCGCAGCAGTCTCACACTTTCCCGGATCTCCTTTATCAATTTTTGTTTTCCTGGCAGGTACTGAATATAAAATGTACTTGGTCATTTTACTAGCTTTGCAGAATAAACAAAAGACGTGTAGAGACTTAGGGCTGGTCAAAACTGTTTTTAATAAAAAACTGGGTTTGATTAAATGAAATTTTTTGCTAAAAATATTTGCTCTCCATGGAAAATTTACATTTTTTTCTTGAAAGACCAAATGCTTGAAAACCGAAATATTTCAATTTGGATATGTTGCTGTAGAACCTCACAACAGCTATAATTCAGTTCAGCTGCCTCATGTGCCATGGCCAAGGACTCCCAGGAAGCATCAAAATGCACCCTCTCCTGCATCATGGGAGATGTCTAACCAGGGTGTCCGACCTATAGAGGAGAATGGGAGCACAAGGCATCTGAACTACAACTCCCATGAGACACTGTGGCAGCATTTTCAAATAAAAATATTTTGGTTTTCAGTTGAAAAGTTTTGGTATATGAATTTTTGCTAAAAAAAAAATTGCACAGAAAGAAAACCCATTTTCTAACCAGCTCTAGTAAAGATCATGATCTTTTTTTCAGATGCATTTATGCTTCTATTCAGAGAGAGAGGGGAGATAAGAAAATATTTTGTTCAGTGCGTGAGTTTCTTAAATTGCTACTGAAATTTTATTTCAAAAAGAGAGAGGAAAGGAAAGACACAGGAACCATCTCAATCTGTTGATCCTTTTTCTATTGCGAATGGGCCCAAACACACAACCCCAGCCCACTGTGCTCACCAGGCAATATGCATGCAGTGACTACAGCTTCACTTTGAAGAGAGCACTAACTGAAGTGAGATGTGTACGGACCTGCACAAAAGGGACACGTATCTCCTTCATTCCTTCCATGACCATGGACACGGCATGTGGGAAAGGCGTCTGGTCATCATACAGCGTGTTTAATTCTAGGCCAAAGGCCACCTGAGGATATTGAGAGAAAGAGGCATCTATTTGCTGATTAAACCCTTCTGCTTATTGCAACTATAATTAAAAAAACAAAACAAAAACACATGAATAGACACATGCCCTGTTCCTAGATCATGCTAGTACCTAAAGGTTAGATTTTACCTTTAGGCGCAGCCCTGAGCAAACAGTGGTATCTAAAGCCCAGAAGCAGCCCCTGTGAGAGAGAGAGGGGCTCAGAGACACCTCTCTGTGTCACGCTACTTACACAATGGGGGTAGTCATTTACTGCTCTCTTCTACCAACCTTGTGCTGGCTCCTGCAGAGAGGGTGTAGCCATGGCAAGTTTTTGTTGATGCATAATGGCAATGAAACACCCCCCCCCACACACACACACACACGTTCCTTTGAGATTTGAGGAGAGGGAGAAGAAGACACAGACCCGGAGCGCTCTCTCACACACTGCAGGTGTGAGCTACAGCTTGGGTACACCAAAGTTAGTACACCAAAAATGGCAACATGGGCTTGTACAGCCCATGCTGAAGCCTATCTGGGACCCTGGATAGGCACTCATGCTGCTAGTCCACACTGAATCCCTGTTACTTTTAGCGTGCTAGCTAGATGAAAGCTAGCACTGGTATGGCTACATGAGGTGCAAATCACACCTCCAATTGCACAGTACACACAGCCTGAGTGTAACAGCCCCTGAGCACAATTTTCAGAACATGCCAAAGTCCTATTTCCGAAAAGCACACAAGTCACTTAGGGGCTTGTAAAGTGGGACATAAAACACTTTTGAAAATGTTTCCCCTCCATCTCTTACTGCAGATCAGATTCTGCCACCCTTGCGCAGGTTGAGTGGTAACTTATTCCACGAGTAGTTATTTTACTTCACACTGATGTCAGTGGGTCTAGTTAGGGAGTATGCTACTACTCTCCCTCTGTAGAGGTGGTGCACTCTCACCCTGAATTAGACTGGCCTTCAGGGGAAAGTTTTCTGTTTCACAGCTACAACTCCTTGATTTTGGTCTAGGTATTTGCACTTCAACTGTTCTGTCACTTACAATGGAAAAAGGAAGTCAGACAGTCTGTACCTTTGCAATAACATCCAGAGTCACTCGGCTCATCATGCTCATGATGTCCAGTTCAGTTTTTCCATCTGCTTTTTCCTCTAGCTTCTTCATCAGCTCCTCTGCTTTTTCATTAAAGGTTTCCATCAAACCAATCAGGTAGCTGGATAATTAAAAAAATATCAGTGATGAGGCATCTTTGTTCAGAGAAAAATTATCTTCACTTATCTTACAAAGGAAAATGTAGAGAATAAAAAAAATTTCAAATGATATTTTAAACCCTAAAATAGCTACATACATTTTTCCAAATTAAAGAAAACACCTGGTATAATCACTTGCTTAAGCACAATAGAACGAGCTAAATTCTGCTTGCACTACTTCTGTGGAATTCAATCCTGCCAGAGATAAGAATAACCACGGAATGAATCACTTTCAGAGCAAAGGGCCTGATTCAGAGCCCACTGACATCAATGGAAAGACTCCCATTGATTCCAGTGGGCTTTGGATCAGACCGAAAATGAAACAGAATGCCTAGATTCAGATTACCTTTCCCTCTAACATAGGCGCTGAATTTTATTTTTCCCGGGATGCTCCACCCCTGCTCCACTTTGAGGCCCTGCCCCTACTCCGCCTCTTCCCACTCCACTCTGCTCCCTCCCAAGGCCCCGCCCACCTATTGTTCTCCACCCTCCCCAGGCACCTCGCACCAGCTGCCAAACAGCTATGGCTGGTGGGCGCTGAGCACCCCCCATTTCTTTTCCGTGGCTGCTTGAGCCCCTTACGTTCGGCTGAAAGCTGGATCCATAATTCTCCGTTGCTTGTACCAATGATCATGGTTAAGATCAGTCACTAAGCCATTCCCTAAAAATCTAACAAAAAGATGAGGATTAAGGAGAAGAAAACATTTCTGGCAAGGGATTTGATAAGAAGTTTTCAATTCTTTCAAGCCACATGTATACCAGCCTTTCCCCATCTGCCTGAGTTCTCATTAGCCTACTCGGTTTTATAATAGGGCAATATTTTGTAATTTCCAATTATAAATATGTTCTTTTCTCAGGAAGCACGAAGTTGGTCCAAGCACATTATTCCACTCATGCCACTGGAGGAGGAAATGACTTTAAAAGACAGCTGCGTTTGTACAGTGCCTAGCACAACTGGGCCTTGATCCATGGCTGGAGGCTCCTAGACACTATCACGTCCAAAATCATAAATAATCATATCTGAAGTACCACATTATATGTTTCAGTAGATCATGCTAGCAGGGCAGGATAATTTCCCCCTCTATGATTAAAACCAGCAGCTGAATACCCCAATGCACAATGGAATGATTCAATAATGTAAGGGGAAAACAGTAATTGATTTATTTTTTTAATAGTCTTGTGCAAACTTTCATTTGCTTTGGGTTTAACTCACAGAAGCCCAACTGTTCTGAGGCTAGGTGCATATCCCAGAGGGGAGGGATGTGAAAGATAATGGACTTCCATGCGTACTCTCCATTGTTCCACTAAGAAGACACTTGATTCTATTTGAGTCTCATCACGTTAATATAATGGGTGCCTTGTGCCCAATTATGACTGGGGTTTAGCCACGGATCCCAATGTAAAGTCAAATCCAGAATCGATCAAAGCAAATTTAATCTCTGCCTCCCATTTTATTCATCTCTAAATTTATTTTAAGCACACGATGCTTTTGATTGGAGCTGGCCTACCTCGTGCCAAACATAGCATAGAGTTTGCTATATGTTATTGGATCCTTCGGGTACTGTGGTATCGTCAGGAACTCCTAAAATCAAATCCCACAGTCAGCAAATACAAAGTGCAATTCATTTCCCAAGTAGACTGTAAAGAGCCATTCAAGTATTCAATACTTTGTTTTATCAAAAGTCCACAGACAACAGGCTCCACGAATCACACAAACTCGTCCCGTGAACTATTAGGAAGGAACACATTTGTCTGCCAGACAGTTATTTTAGAGGGTTTGTCTCCCTCATTTGTACACTTACAGAATTTAAGGATTCTTTGCCGGCCTAGCCCTAGAACACCTTTTCTCCCAGGATCTGAAAGTGCTCAAATCTCACATCACTATTATTCCTATGATTCAGGGGGAAACTGAGGCATCTAGCAGTTAGTGTGGAGTGTGGCGCACCTGCAGCTCTCATTGACTGCAGTAAGTGCTGTGGGCATCCACTATCCTGGAAAGAGATGTCACAAGTGGCTTGAATCAAGGCAACAGTGCAAGGCAAATAGTACAGCAAGAACTAGAACCCTGGCATCCTGGCTCCTAACCTCATACTCCAAACACTGCACCACACCCATTCATTTTATAGGAGGACAGATGGCTGGGTGGATGGATAGGATGATTCCATTCAGATGATTTATACAGTACCTTTACGCCTTCTGGACTTAGAACCATTAACAAGACTCTGTGAAAAGCATTAAAACGTATAATGGGGCCATACTCCTCTGCCCTACAAGAGAAAAGAGGGAGAAGAATTATGGTGCAAAATAACACACCAATCATGTGTGAAATGAAAACACCTCAAAGAGGCACAATACAGTGTAATGGGCACTGCTATCGTCACACCTAGGCAAAGCACTTACAGCAAGACCTATGGTTTGTTCCGGACTCTGTCACTGACTTGCTGAGTGACCCTGGACAAATCACTTAATCTCTTTGTGCCTCAGTTTCCCAATTTGTGATATAGGGTAAATGATGCCAGCATGTCCCTCTCTCCTGTGTAACACTCGGTGGCGGTGTGGTCCAATAAAAGAAAAGTTATAGAGATACAACAACTTACCATTGTATGAAGAGATCAAGCACCAGCTCATTTTTCTTTAGCTTCTTCCAGATGGTTGGCAGGTGTCCCAGTAAAAAGCTGGAGAAAACAAAACTAGATCTTAGTCTAATCCTAAGGCTGAAATACTACTCTCTGTCCATAGGACTCAAGAGTCTATGGACGGAATGAAATATGGGAGATAGACTTAAAGGCTGGAAGGGACTTGGAAGAATGTGTTGGTTCAGCTCCCAGAACATGCAGGTCTTGGGGGATCTGCATGAGGCAGGGAGCATTGCCATTAACTTGCTGTGTGAACTGACAAGTTAGACCTTAGGTATCAGTTTCTCCATTTGCCTTTGAAATGTGCTTTAAATCTTCATTTGAGGACAAGAGTAGATCGTATTAATGAGTGTGTATTTCTAGATACATTGATTGCAACTCTGTGTGGCTTGTAAACTTTTGTAGAACTTAATCACGTTGTTCTGGTTTCCACTGATGTGCTGTCTGCATTGCTTGTATTTTCTTTCCTTTTAAGAAAACACACCCACAACCCATAGCCCCTCCTCAAAGACACATTCCCCACCACCCTCTTCCCTGATGTTTACAAGGCAAGACTCCCTCAATTGTTCTGCAGAGTTCTCTGCATTCTGTAGGAAGGTCTGTGAACAGAGACTGAGCACAAAGACTCCGCTGTTCTGTAAGATGAGACAGTCTTTTGTCTGTGGGCTTGGCTACACTTACAAGTTGCAGCGCTGGTGGAGGCTTTCCAGCGCTGCAACAACACCCCGTCCACACTTGCAGGGCACAACCAGCGCTGCAACTCCCTGGTTGCAGCGCTGGCTGAAAACCCATCCCGGCAGGGGTATAAGGAGTGCAGCGCTGGTGATCCAGCGCTGCTCAGCAGGTGTGGACACTCACCAGCGCTTTAATTGTCCTCCAGGGAATAAGGAGTTATCCCAGAATTCCTGTTCAGCCACTCTGCACATCAGTTTGCACTCTACTGCTCTTGCCTCAGGTGACCCACCCTTTAAATGCCCCGGGAAATTTAAAAATCTCCTTCCTGTTTGCTGCAGCCAGGTGTGGAGTGCAATCAGTTAATCAGTTACAGGTGACCATGCCTCCACGCGGCAAACGAGCCCCAGCATGGAGCACTGGTGAATTGCAGGACCTCATCAGTGTTTGGGGTGAGGAATCAGTTCAGGCACAGCTGCGCTCCGGCCGTAGGAATTACGATATCTTTGAGCAGATATCAAGGGCCATGCTGGATAGGGGCCATGATCGGGACGCACTACAATGCAGGGTGAAAGTTAAAGAGCTGCGGAGTGCCTATTACAAAGCCCGCGAGGGCAATCGCCGATCCGGATCCGCCCCCACGACCTGCCGTTTTTACAGGGAGATGGACGAGATACTTGGGGGTGACCCCACTGCCAATCCCAGGATAACGATGGACACTTCTGAGCAGGCTGGGGGACAGGAGGAGGAGGCGGAGGAGGCGGCGGGGGGGGGAGAGGAAACCGCGAGTGAAGCTCCTGGGATGGGGGAAGACACCGCAGATTCCCTGGAGGCATGCAGCCAGGAGCTCTTCTCAAGCCAGGAGGAAAGTACCCAATCGCAGCAGCCAGCAGTTGCAGAAGGACAAGCAGAGGAGCGGGTTACCGGTAAGCGGCTTTTATTTTCTGGGTGGAAATGTTTCTGGAGAGGAAGGGGGGTTATGGCTGCATGCATGCCAGCCTCTAGATGTGGAATAGCCCGTTGATGTGGTCTATCACGTCGCGGTAATCTGCTTCAGTTATCTCAGCAAAAGTTTCATCCAGAGCGTGGGCAATATGCCTGCGCAGGTTTATAGGCAGAGCCACTGTGTCCCTTGTCCCAGTGACGGTGACGCGTCCGCGCCACTCTGCTGCCAGTGGTGGGGGGACCATTTCTGAACACAGGCACGCCGCATAGGGTCCCGGGCGGAATCCACATTGCTCTAAAAGAGCCTCCCGCTGTTCCCTAGTGACTCGCAGTAGGGAAACATCTTGCAGGATTAAGTCCTGTGAAAAATGTTGGGAGACTCTTTAGTGAAGAGATAGGGAGATAAGATCACCCCTGCATCTGCATCTTCACTCAACCCCTCTAGCACTCCAGATTACCCGAAGCAACCAGCTCCCCTCTATCACTCAAGCCCCACTTATCCCTATATAAGTAAGCACCCCTCACTCACCATTTCGTGGCTTCTGTTGTGTTATGCGTGTGGGGAAAAGAATGCTAAAGTGAGAACTCCCTCAGTGTAACAATTCATGTCTGGAGATAGTGGATACAATGCTGCCCGTGTTAAATGTTGTCATTTCTGTGTTTCTGCAGTGACCTTGACTACTGGACTGCCCAGATGTTCAACATCACAGAGGCTTCAAAATTTGAGAAAAAATCCCCGAAAGAGCAAAGAGGACATGCTGAAAACTGTTCTTCATCACTCTGCTACAGAGAGAAAAGAATTGAAAGAATGGAGAGAGAAGGAAAGCATGATCCGCCAGAGACATTGGCGTAGAAACACTGTGGCAAAGAGGAAAAGCACAAACCAGCTGCTAGAGATCCTGTCGCGCCAAGTGGACTCTCTCCAGGCTATCGTAGCCATGCAGGCAGAGCAGTCCCGTGCTGCCCCACAGCCCCCCCCCGTCCCAAAGCTTTTTGCCTTGTGCCCCAATGTCAGCTCAAACCGCCTTTCCCCAGCATCCAGGTTCTTACCACCACCAGCTGCCTCCAACACCTGTACGTTCCCCAACCAGCCCTGGTACCTACCACCCTTACCCTCTGCATTCAACCCCCATCACCATGCAGTATATGCACCCTGAAGTGCAGGATTCATTAAACAGCAATCCAGACAGGACATATGCAAACTTGTGACTGTACAGTTCACCAACCCACACCCCTGCCCTCTTGTGTTCATGAAATGTTGTGTGTCTGTCTGTCTGTCAAGGAAGTTTTTTTCTTTTCAATAAAACAATTCTTGGCTTTGAAAACAGTCTTTATTATAGCAGATAGTGAAAGATACCTTAGCCCAGTAAAGAAAGAGGCACTGCAAATCATATTATTATTATGGATAATAGAATAACAGTGTAAGCAGTGCAATTCACTCCCATGCAAGGCAGCAAACATTACTGTTGGCTTTCAGCCTCAAATTCTTCCCTCAAGGCATCCCTAATCCTTGTAGCCCTGTGCTGGGCCTCTCTATTAGCCCTGCTCTCTGGCTGTGCATATTCAGCCTCCAGGACTTGAACCTCGGTGGTCCATGCCTCACTGAATGTTTCACCCTTCCCTTCACAAATATTATGGAGGGTACAGCAAGCGCATATAACCGCGGGGATGCTGCTTTCCCCCAAGTCTAGCTTCCCATACAAACATCTCCAGCGGGCTTTTAAACGCCCAAAAGCACACTCCACAGTCATTCTGCACCGGCTCAGCCTGTAGTTGAACCGGTCCTTGCTCCTGTCAAGCTTCCCTGTATAGGGTTTCATGAGCCAAGGGAGTAACGGGTACGCGGGGTCTCCAAGGATCACAGTGGGCATTTCGACATCCCCTACTGTGATCTTCCTGTCTGGGAAAAAAGTCCCTGCCTGCATCTTCCTGAAAAGGCCACTGTTCCAAAGATGCGTGCATCATGCACCTTTCCAGGCCAGCCTGTGTAAATGTCAATGAAACGCCCGCGGTGATCCACAAGCGCCTGGAGAACCATAGAGAAATACCCCTTACGATTAACGTACTCTGATGCCAGGTGGGGGGGGGGGCAGAATAGGAATATGCGTCCCATCTATCGCCCCTCCACAGTTAGGGAAACCCATTTGTGCAAAGCCATCCACAATGTCCTGCACGCTCCCCAGAGTCACGGTCTTTCTTAGCAGGATGCGATTAATTGCCTTGCAAACTTGCATCAAAACGATTCCCACGGTCGACTTTCCCACACCAAACTGGTTCCCGACCGACCGGTAGCTGTCTGGAGTTGCCAGCTTCCAGATTGCAATAGCCACCCGCTTTTCCACCGTCAGGGCAGCTCTCAATCTTGTGTCCTTGCGCCGCAGAGTGGGGGCGAACTCAGCACACAGTCCCATGAAAGTGGCTTTTCTCATACGAAAGTTCTGCAGCCACTGCTCGTCATCCCAGACTTCCATGACGATGTGATCCCACCACTCAGTGCTTGTTTCCCGAGCCCAAAAGCGGCGTTCAACGGTGCTGAGCATTTCCGTGAATGCCACAAGCACTTTGGTGTCACACGCGGCAGGAGAATCGATATCGATATCATCGTCAGACTCCTCACTGTCACTTTGGAGCTGAAGGAATAGCTCGACTGCCAAACGTGTTGTGCTGGCGACACTCATCAGCACAGTCCTCAGCAGCTCGGGCTCCATTTGCCACAGAAATCGCGATTCACACAGAGAGTACAGAAAGACACTCACAATGGCGCCAAACGCTGCCGGAAAGAGTGAATGCTGGGATGTGAAGCGATGCACCACGGGGCGCTGGCAAACAGGAAGCGGAATGACCCGCACACTTCCTTCCCCTTCCCACAATACTGAGCGCCAAAATGGGATGAGGTGCTCTGTGGGATAGCTGCCCACAATGCACCTCTCAATACAGCGCTGGAAAGTGCTGCAAGTGTGGCCACACTGCAGCGCTGGTAGCTGTCAGTGTGGCCACACTCCAGCGCTGGCCCTACACAGCTGCATGACCAGCGCTGTAACTCCCAGTGCTGCAAATTGTAAGTGTAGCCAAGCCCTGTGTAAGAATCTGAGCTGTTTGGGTGGTAACTGTCTTGGCATCAATGATAAAGGGACCCAGTGCCTTCAGTCTAACATTCCCGAGTCCATGCTGTAGTTGTTATATAACTGTGTGTATAGAAGAGAGAATGTGGGCCCAATTCTGAACTTCTTTACACCATGGTAACTCAGTCAATGGTGTTACACTGATGAAAGTATGATTAGAATTGGCCCCTCTCTGTCTACACGTTCTGGTTCATTCAAATTATGAAATAAAGAGGAAAAATTAGAAGGGAACGTATTGGCTAATATGGAAATTACATAAATGAATAAAAGGTGTTAATCCATCAAATGTATCAGCTTTATTTAAAACCCAGGCACCAGTTCCTTCCTTTAGAGGCGAGTTGGGAATTCCCACTGACTCTGTGTACATCTGAAGTAGGATCTGGCTCAGCAGCTTCCTACTGCAATTTCTCACAAAACCAACAAGCTGTGCTTAAGGGGATCAGTTTTCCAAATGAGAAACAGATAGCTGTGCTATTGTTATGGTAAAAAGCACAGGTTCCCTTTCTCTATGCTAGCTTCTTTTAGTTACTTAAAAATGTCAAGCATTTAACAAAATTACCCAACCATTTATAACAAACTCTTTTAACCCTTTGTGTGTGCGAATCAGTGAAGTTCCCTTCTAGTAACTGGACCAAAAAGGACAGGATCCCTGCTGCTAACTGTTAGCAAAAGAAATTCTCCTTTAGCTGAAGTATCAGAAACCTCTGTGTTCTGAGCATAAAGGAGCAAAGTTGTGGCCCTGGCTCCCCTTGTGCATGTCTCATTTGTTGACTGTGGTTGTTGTCCTCACCACAAATATTTTTCTTCAAATTTCCCACCAATGCAAGTCTGCCAGTGCCAGAGCCACTGGTGGTAACAATGGTGGGAATGTTCACGTACACTGGCTGCCAGTGGTTTAATTCACTATGACAGAGGAAAGATGGCCAAATGGTTAGTGCACTAGCCTGGTACTTATGAGAGCTGGTTTCAATTCCCTGCTCTGTCAAACACTTTCTGTGTCACCTCAGACAAGTCACTTTGTTGCTCTGTCTCAGCTCCCCATTGGTAAAATTGGCAGGGACGTTGTGAGAAGAACAATGTTAAAAGCGTGTGAAGG